>NC_082642.1:97804353-98113520 GCF_028023285.1 Balaenoptera ricei
TCAAGTGCTAAATAGCCACATGTAGCCAATAGCTACTGTATTGGACATCAACATGTCAAAAGATTAGAATTTATTTTTAATAATTATTTTAGAAACACCGAATAAACACTGGTATCAAAAGTAACTTTGGGGCATTGAGAAATATATGACTTATTAATAACTGATTTAGAAAATACTTTGCTAAATTACTGAAATTACTAGTGGTGTTTCCCAATTGTGCTTGCATTTTATTTGCGTGAACTTGTCCAAAATATGTGCTAACAGGCAAAGGAAGGAAGGAAGGAAGGCACGTAACAGTAGCTTTTAACTGTCAAAGAGGAATTCTCACTTCAGGCGATAGCTACATAAATCAAGAAGCCCCTATCAGGCTCAGTAGTTCTTTTTGAAAATCTTTGGTTCCTTTACATATTCAAAACCATCAGAATCCCCAGGGAATTGTTTGAAAAAAAATCAGAGTGGAGTCTGAACAGAGCAGCAAGCATGCTGTTTCCCAGAAAGGGTGCTGAGATAGTAAGGAAGGGCCATTTCTATAGATCAGATTGTTAGAGAGCTAATCTGACTTTCCGCAGGCAGTGACAGCAGGCAATTTATTGTGATGCTTCTCAGCTCATGGGAACCAGTAGAGTGTGACAAGAATGGTTTGCCTCAGACACACACATCACAGTTTCCTTTAGGATTTTTTAAATAATAATAATGTTTATTTCCACAGAAAAGGGCAAACTCAAATATTTTGGGACATTGGCCTGGGCGCACATGACCACCAATTGGGGGTTCTCCACTGGACTGATCTTATGAAAACTCTAAGGAGTCACTTCAGATCTGCTCTTGGTTGGTGTCCTAACAAAGGTGGCATGTCAGGGGGAGTTCTGTGGAGGAAAAATACCTTTTATTTTCGCTTTAAAATTGTGGGGCAGGAAGGGGCAGGAAATAAAATGAGTAAATACAGTATTCAGCCACTCCAGGAGTGCTTTAGCTGCCCTTTATTGTTGTTTTACATCCTAGAGAGAAGTGATCTTAAGGAAATCAGATTCTAAACCATTACCTGTCTTACAAATGAAAGCCATCACATTAATTGGGCTAATTAGAAGGCCATTACAGCCTAGAGAATACAGGTTGTTTCAGTTGGGTCCATTACCTCTTATAAAAGGTTATTAGCAAAATCCTCAACAGAAAGGGTACCACAAAACTCTCTCCTTCATTTGAAAAGGTTTTGGCAGTAAAGAAATCCATCTCTTCAAGGAAGCTTTCCTAGATCATTTCCATTCCTTTTAAACTGCCTTTTCTGTTCTATGATTTATCAATGCTAATCCTCTTTAGAATGGATTACTTTGTGATGGTCACTGCCTAGCCTTGGTACTACCCTAAACCATACAAAACAACAATAAAATCAACACCATAAAAATACAATAGACTTCATATTTTCCTCCAATAAATATGCTAGTAAATATGTCTTTCTATTTATGAATAGCTTTAGTACATATTGTATACCAGGCATGATGCTAAGCACCAGAAATCAACATTGAACATGATAGATATGACATCTGCCCTCAAGGGGCTTACTATCTAGCTGGGGAGATAAGCATTTAACATAATGCCACGAAAGTATTTATTGCTACTGTGAAAAACTCTACAAAGAAAATCATATCAAAGCTTATAAGTGAAAATTCCAATAGATAAACAATCCAAAAAACATATAAGAAATGTTTCAATTCACCAGTAAACAAAATAGAAATTAAGCAATAATTAAATAATTAAATTAGAGATAAATACTCTTGCAATTTGTCTATCATGCATTTCTGGAGGCGTTGTCTATTTGTACAACACCTTTGGTAAGCAATTTCACAATATATGTAAAATACCATAATACCATAAACGTGTTCACACTCTCTGACTACTCACTTCCAAGACTGTGTTCCTAAGGAGTAAGTCTAAATATAGAGGGAAAATACATACGTGAAACTATTCACGTATTTTATAATGGTTAGAAATTAGAAATGTTCTAAGTGTCAAAATGGATACAGTTGAGTAAATATGGAAAATCGCAATTATAAGAGCACAAGGCACTAGATTCAGGCAATTCTAGTTGAAATCCTAGCTCTATTTATTAAAAGTTTCTTGTCTATCAAGTAGAGATAATTTGTAAAATGCTTATGAAAACAGTACATTTAGAAAGCCAATTTGTAGAAGGATGTCCCCCTCTTCCCCCCTGCTCCTAAGCTAAAATCTGTTCTTTTAGGGCAAGCACAAAATACTTGATTTTTTATTTTTACCTCAGGACGTCTCAAGCAGAGAAGTTAGAGGCCAAGATTTATCTAGAGCCTGTGTGACAGGTACTGGGCTAGGTGCTTTCATTCTTGATTTTGGTTTATTTTGTTTCATGAGAAGGAGGCATTCCTTACATCAGTGTTAGCATAACCTATCCACTACCCTAAATACAAATGGAAAATGACACTCCTGATGAAGGCTTCCCTTAACCTTTTCCACAGAAACCAATGCACACACCTGATATTTGGGTGAGAGGTAGCCGAAATCTGAAATCACTGGAAAGCACTTTCTTGTCTTTACCCCATTTTGGTTGGTTGTCATCACAGAAGAGCAAACTCTGGAAGGAACTTAGCACTTTACAGAATCTGACTCCTCCATGCCTTCTTTGCTGCTTCCTTTCATCCAGTGTTTTGCATTTCTCACTGCACATCAGGATGACTTGGGGAGTGTTTTATATAAATACCTTCCCCTCCCTCCACAGCCTGGAGAGATTCTGATTTCCTTGGTCTGGCACAGGCTCTGGGTATTAGAATTTTTTTTTTTTTGGAAGCTTCACAAGTGATTCTAGCTGCAACCACATGGCAGAGTTAGCTTTGCTCCAAGACTCTTGAGAAGAGGGACAATAAAAGTTTTTTGTTGTTGTTGTTGTTAGTGGATGTCGAGAATGTGTGGCTCCCTTCCTCCTTTTGTTCCTAACTAGGAGAGTGAAAGACAGACAGTAATTAGCTTGTTTCTACATTTCTGCTCACCCTGGCACTCCAGACTCAGAAGATTCGTGCAGACTTTTGTTTCTCTCTTGAAGTATCATGCATCATTTTTCTATTCCCTTCTCAATGAGATACATTCTATAATCTGTGACACACTTTTCCCCATTCTTGTCAGGTGCTTTAGCCTGCAACATTTTCTTTTGTTCTTCTGTCTTCATAGGCATTTCAGTATTAGCCCATCATCTTCTGGAAGGAAGTAGAAATGTTTTGAATGCTAATTCCCTCCCAGCTATGGGATGCTGCCATTAAACGCAAACCATTTTCCAGAATTTATGACAATTTATCCACAGGCTTTTGCTTATTTGTAGATAAAGCATATTTGATGTTTCTAATATTTGAACATACTTTTCAGCCATTTAGCACATGGATTAAGTAGGCCAGTTACATCTGACTGGCTGTTAGAATATACTGTGCTGCTTTGCACTAAACAGATTTTATGATCTTGGGGCATAAACACACTAAAATGTATTTTTTATTGTCCTAGAGCAGGAAAAGTCCTCGCCCCCAATTGAAGAAAGCCATGCCATCAAATATCTAGTGAGGGCTACAATGTGATGAGCCCTGTTCTAGATGCTGTGGATACAGTTGAAAGCAAGACAGAAAGAGCACCTACTTTTTATGGTGCTTAAACTTTAGTATTTCTGTAGGTTAAGTTCCTGGAAGTGGGATTATAAAAAAAGAATTGACTATGAACAGTTAAAATAATTTCTAATAGATAGATACGTGATAAAAACATAAAACATTAAACTTTAATTATAAAATTAATTAGGTCTGCTCACCCACCGGGGCAGGTGGGGGCTGGGAGCTGAGGCTCAGGCTTTGGTCGGATCCCAGGGAGAGGACTGGGGTTGGCTGCGTGAACACAGCCTGAGGGGGGCTAGTGCACCACAGCTAGCCAGGAGGGAGTCCGGGAAAAAGTCTGGACCTGCCTGAGAGGCAAGAGACCATTGTTAACTGGTGCGCGAGGAGAGGGGATTCAGAGCATCGCCTAAATGAGCTCCAGAGATGGGCGCGAGCTGCGGCTATCAGCATGGACCCCAGAGACGGGCATGAGATGCTAAGGCTGCTGCTGCAGCCACCAAGAAGCCTTTGTGCAAGCACAGGTCGCTACGCACACCTCCCCTCTCAGGAGCCTGTGCAGCCGCCACTGCCAGGATCCCATGATCCAGGGACAACTTCCCCTGGAGAACACATGGTGCACCTCAGACTGGTGCAACGTCACGCCAGCCTCTGCCACCGCAGGCTCATCCCCCATCCGGACCCCTCCCTCCCCCCAGCCTGAGTGAGCCAGAGCCCCATAATCAGCTGCTCCTTTAACCCCATCCTGTCTGGGTGGGGAACAGATGCCTTCAGGTGACCTACACGCAGAGGCGGGACCAAATCCAAAGCTGAACTCCAGGAGCTGTGCAAACAAAGAAGAGAAAGGGAAATCTCTCCCAGCAGCCTCAGGAGCAGTGGATTAAATCTCCACAATCAACTTCATGTACCCTGCATCTGTGGAAGACCTGAATAGACAACGAATCATCCCAAATTGAGGCGGTGGACTTTGTGTGATTTTGTCTGTGTAGCTTTGCTTTTAACATTTGTCCTAGGGATCTGTCGGTCCATTTTTTTTGTTTGTTTTTCTATAGTTTTGTAGTGCTTGTTATCATTAGTGGATTTGTTTTTTGGTTTAGTTTCTCTCTTCTTTCTTTCTTTCTTCTTTTTTTTATTACTTTTCAATTTATTTTAATAATTTTATTTTTTATTTTAATAACTTTATCTTATTTTATTTTTCTCTCTTTCTTTCTTTTTTTCTCCCTTTTCTTCTGAGCTGTGTGGCTGACAGGGTCTTGGTGCTCCGGCCGGGTGTCAGGCCTGTGCCTCTGAGGTGGGAGAGCTGAGTTCAGAACATTGGTCCACCAGAGACCTCCCGGCTCCACATAATATCAAACGGTGAAAGCTCTCCCAGAGATCTCCATCTCAATGCTAACACCCAGCTCCACTCAATGACCAGCAAGCTACAGTGCTGGACACCCTATGCCAAACAACTAGCAAGACAGGAACACAACCCCATCCATTAGCAGAGAGGCTGCCTAAAATCATAATAAAGTCACAGAAACCCCAAAGTGCACGACTGAACACAGTCCTGCCCACCAGAAAGACAAGATCCAGCCTCATCCACCAGAACACAGGCACCAGTCCCCTCCACCAGGAAGCCTACACAACCCACTGAACTAAACTTAGCCACTGGGGGCAGACACCAAAAACAATGAGAACTGTGAACCTGCAGCTGGTGAAAAGGAGACCCCAAACACAGTAACTTAAGCAAAATGAGAAGACAGAGAAATACACAGCAGATGAAGGAGCAAGGTAAAAACCCAACAGACCAAACAAATGAAGAGGAAATAAGCAGTCTACTTGCAAAAGAATTCAGAGTAATGATAGTAAAGATGATCCAAACTCTTGGAAACAGAATGGAGAAAATACAAGAAATGTTTACCAAGGACCTAGAAGAACTAAAGAGCAAACAAACAATGATGAACAAAACAATAAATGAAATTAAAAATTCTCTAGAAGGAATCCATAGCAGAATAACTGAGGCAGAAGAATGGATAAGTGACCTGGAAGATAAAATAATTGAAATAACTACCACAGAGCAGAATAAAGAAAAAGAATGAAAAGAATTGAGGAAAGCCTCAGAGACCACTGGGACAACATTAAATGCACCAACATTCAAATTATAGGGATCACAGAAGAAGAAGAGAAAAAGAAAGGGACTGAGAAAATATTTGAAGAGATTATAGTTGAAAACTTCCCTAATATGGGAAAGGAAATAGTCAATCAAGTCCAGGAAGCACAGAGAGTCTGATACAGGATAAATCCAAGGAGAAACACGCCAAGACACATATTAATCAAACTATCAAATATTAAATACAAAGAAAAAATATTAAAAGCAGCAAGGGAAAAACAACAAATAACGTACAAGGGAATCCCCATAAGGTTAACAGCGGAATTTTCAGCAGAAACTCTGCAAGCCAGAAGGGAGTGGCAGGATATATTTAAAGTGATGAAAGGGAAAAACCTACAACCAAGATTACTCTACCCAGCAAGGATCTCATTCAGATTCGATGGAGAAATTAAAACCTTTACAGACAAGCAAAAGCTAAGGGAATTCAGCACCACCAAACCAGCTTTACAACAAATGCTAAAGGAACTTCTCTAGGCAGGAAACACAAGAGAAGGAAAAGACCTACAATAACAAACCCAAAACAATTAAGAAGATGGTCATAGGAACATACATATCGATAACTACCTTAAATGTAAATGGATTAAATGCTCCAACCAAAAGACATAGACTGGCTGAATGGATACAACAACAAGACCCATATATATGCTGTCTACAAGTGACCCATTTCAGACCTAGAGACACATACAGACTGAAAGTGAGGGGATGGAAGAAGATATTCCATGCAAATGGAAATCAAAAGAAAGCTGGAGTAGCAATTCTCATATCAGGGAAAATCAACTTTAAGATAGAGACTATTACAAGAGACAAAGAAGGACACTACATAATGATCAGGGGATCAATCCAAGAAGAAGATATAACAATTGTAAATATTTATGCACCCAACATAGGAGCACCTCAATACATAAGGCAAATGCTGACAGCCATAAAAGGGGAAATCGACAGTAATGCAATCATAGTAGGAGACTTTGACACCCCACTTTCACCAATAGATCATCCAAAATGAAAACAAATAAGGAAACACAAGCTTTAAATGATACATTAAAGATGGACTTAATTGACATTTATAGGACATTGCATCCTAAAACAACGGAATACACTTTCTTCTCAAGTGCTCATGGAACATTCTTCAGGATAGATCATATCTTGGGTCACAAATGAAGCCTTGGTAGATTTAAGAAAATTGAAATTGTATCAACTATCTTGTCTGACCACAATGCTATGAGACTAGATATCAATTACAGGAAAAAAATCTGTAAAAAATACAAACATGTGGAGGCTAAATAATACCCTACTAAATTACCAAGAGATCACTGAAGAAATCAAAGAGGAAATCAAAAAATACCTAGTAATAAATGACAATGAAAACACGATGACCCAAAACCTATGGGATGCAGCAAAAGCAGTTCTAAGTGGGAAGTTTATAGCACTACAATCCTACCTCAAGAAATAAGGAACATCTCAAATAAACAACGTAACCTTATACCTAAAGCAATTAGAGAAAGAAGAACAAAAAAACCCCAAAGTTAGCAGAAGGAAAGAAATCATAAAGATCAGATCAGAAATAAGTGAAGAAGAAATGAAAGAAACAATAACAAAGATCAATAAAACTAAAAGCTGCTTCTTTGAGAAGATAAAAAAAATTGATAAACCATTAGCCAGACTCATCAATAAAAAAAGGGAGAAGACTCAAATCAGTAGAATTAGAAATGAAAAAGGAGAAGTAACAACTGATACTGCAGAAATACAAAGGATCATGAGAGATTACTACAAGCAACCAAATGCCAATAAAATGGACAACCTGAAAGAAATGGACAAATTCTTAGAAAAGCACATCCTTCAGAGACTGAATCAGGAAGAAATAGAAAATATAAACAGACCAATCACAAGCACTGAAATTGAAACTGCGATTAAAAATCTTCCAAGAAGCAAAAGCCCAGGACCAGGTGGATTCACAGGGGAATTCTATCAAACTTTTAGAGAAGAGCTAACATCTATCTTTCTCAAACTCTTCCAAAAGAAAGCAGAGGGAGGAACACTCCCCAACTCATTCTACGAGGCCACCATCACCCTGATACCAAAACCAGACAAAGATGTCACAAAAAAATAAATCTACAGAACAATATCACTGATGAGCAAAGATGCAAAAATCCTCAACAAAATACTAGCAAACAGAATCCAACAGCACATTAAAAGGATCATACACCATGATCAAGTCGGGTTTATCCCAGGAATGCAAGGATTCTTCAATATATGCAGATCAATCAATGTGATACAATGGACAAAGGATTAATCTCCAAAATTTACAAGCAGCTCATGCAGCTCAATATGAAAAAAACAAACAACCCAATCCAAAAATGGGTGGAAGACCTAAATAGACATTTCTCCAAAGAAGATATACAGATTGCCAACAAACACTTGAAAGGATGCTCAACATCACTAATCATTAGAGAAATAAAAATCAAAACTACAATGAGGTATCACCTCACACCAGTCAGAATGGCCATCATCAAAAAATCTACAAACAATAAATGCTAGAGAGGGTGTGGAGAAAAGGGAACCCTCTTGCACTGTTGGTGGGAATGTAAATTGCTACAGCCACTCTGGGGAACAGTATGGAAGTTCCTTAAAAAATGAAAAATAGAACTACCATATGACTCAGCAATCCCACTACTGGGCATATACCCTGAGAAAACCATAATTCAAAAAGAGTCATGTACCACAGTGTTCATTGCAGCTCTATTTACAATAGCCAGGACATGGAAGCAACCTAAGTGTCCATCGACAGATGAATGGATAAAGAAAATGTGGCACATATTTACAATGGAATATTACTCAGCCATAAAAAGAAATGAAATTGAGTTATTTGTAGTGAGGTGGATGGACCTATAGTGTGTCATACAGAGTGTAGTTAGAAAGAGAAAAACAAGTACCGTATGCTAACACATATATATGGAATCCAAAGGAAAAAAATGGTTCTGATGAACCTAGGGGCAGGACAGGAATAAAGACACAGACGTAGCGAATGGACTTGAGGACATGGGGAGGGGGAAGGGTAAGCTGGGACGAAGTGAGAGAGTGGCATGGACATATAGACACTACCAAATATAAAGTAGTAGCTAGTGAGAAGCAGCCACATAGCACAGGGAGATCAGCTCAGTGCTTTGTGTCCACGTAGAGGGGTGGGGTAGGAAGGGTGGGAGGGAGATGAAAGAGGGAGAGGATATGGGGATATATGTTTATGTATAGCTGATTCACTTTGTTATACAACAGAAACTAACGCACTATTGTAAAGCAATTATACTCCAATAAAGATGTTAAAAAATAAATAAATAAAATTAATTAAAATTAAAACATTCATTTTAGAATGTATGTCGTAGGTGTTCACTGCATAATTTTTTTCAACTTTTCTGATGTTTGTACAACACTGTATTATTAACTTTTCAATGTTGTTTGTTTGTTTGTTTGTTTTCTGATTCCTCACCCTGACATTTCAGGAAAAAGAAGATTAGTGTTTAAACAAAATTTGAAGGCAAATTTCAGCTTGGGAAAACTTGTCTAGTTCATATAGTAAATAAAAGGTTTATTTTCAGAACATACAGTATGACTACAGGTCACTGGAAAAATATTAGTGCTCCATTAGAAAAGGAATCAAAAACAATAAGCAGAAAGTATAAAATGAACAATGAGTAAATAAAACAGGATCAATCTTAATAGTAATCAAATACATGCAAATTAAAAAGGAATTTCTTTTAGTGTTTATTCACTGGGCAAATATTTAAGCAAAAAAAAAAAATTAGTAAGCCTTTGGTGTTGGATACAGTGGGATTCTTCTTGGGTAGGATGGCAGGTGATAGAGTTTGAATTAGCAACATTTCTAGAAAGCGACTGGGAAAGATTTATATCATGAGATTTAAGAACCTTTCTTCCCTTTGACCCTGTAATCCCACTTCTAGAAATGGGTTCTAACAAAATAATTAAAGATACGATCAGAGATCTACATAGAAGAATATTTATTTAAAAACTCTAGATAAAAGCAAAATAGAAGAAACTAAACGTCCAATAATAGAAGAGTATGTAAACATATAATAGAACTGTTATAGTAAGATATAATAAGCAATTATTAACCATTTTTAAAGACTATTTGAACAGGTGTGTAAATGTGCATGATATAATATTAGGTGAAGAACACTGTATAAAAACCATACCAATTAAAGAAAGAAAACATGTTTATTTCTAGGAAAAATGGAAATACGTATTTAAAAACAGTAACCGTGACTTTCATTAAATGATTTTAAATTTGGTCCTTATAATTCTTTGCTCAGTGAGCACTCATTATGGTTGTTTTAAAAAATGTTATTTTCAGCAAACACGCACATAACCAGTGAATTCGAGTAGAGCAGATTCTACAATATTTTGCCTATCTATTAAGTTGCCACTGCAAGTACAGTACTTTGTTTAATAACGTACATGAGCATTTAAGAATACTGTTGTTCTGTACAACTGAGGAAGGATTAAGAGAAGTGAAAAGTCCTACACTGCTGCTGAGATGTCGGGTGGAAGTCACAGATCTGTGATGTGGACCCAGCCCACAGAAGTGCTCAGGTGGCCTCCTAAAAAGAAGGGGTCTTCTCTCTGCTAATGCACAGAAGAACCATGGTCTAAACAAGGGCTCTTGCCCACACCCCATGCACTTTCCA
This sequence comes from Balaenoptera ricei, assembly GCF_028023285.1. NCBI lineage: Eukaryota > Metazoa > Chordata > Mammalia > Artiodactyla > Balaenopteridae > Balaenoptera > Balaenoptera ricei. Next base: position 97,814,814 of record NC_082642.1, read on the forward strand.
TGCTTTCCTTATTCTGCTGGAATTTTAGAGTCAGGGATGAATAACACTCCGTGCCTCACCCTGAACTCGGCTACATACATTAGCTTGCAAGTTAGGTATTGCGATCCCGCACCTTTTTTTTAAAGAGGAAACTAGTTCTCCTAGATTTTATGTAACTTTCTTATGCCCATCAGTCCATAAATGTCGAAGTTGGGACTTTGGATACTACAGATTCCACTGTTTTTATATTAGGCCAGGCTACCTCCAGGGCTATTATCTCAATCAGGGGGAAATCATTTAGAAAATGAATGCATTATTCTTTAGTTTACATTTCTCAAAGTATGAATTTTTTAAATAATGAAAATGATTATAATTAAAGCAAAATGTTGAGAAACTAGCATTACATTATTCTCTGAAATGTGTTTTTATCCATTTAAGAAAGCTCTGTTAACAGTTTAGAGAAAGTTTCATCGGCTTTCCTAATTGTTAAGTTATCTGATGGGGCAAGGATAGGGATGAAAAGGGCCTGTTAAAGATATAGACTCTCAGGTCACTGCTCTTGGGATTCTCCTTCCTTCAGAAAGTCTGACAGAGTTCCGGAATGTGTAATTTTTATAAGGATCTCAAATGATTCTCATACGTAGGCACCTTAGGGCAAATATGTTTCTAGGCCAATTGATTTCAAACTGTAGGGTGCATATGTATCTCCTAGTCGCTTAAAAGTAAAGATTCTGGTCCAGCAAGCTTAGGGCGCGGCCCAGGATGTGCATACTACATGTGCTTTTAAGGTAATTCCCATGTGGTTGGTCCATCGAGCCCTCTCTAAGAAACCTGCTTTATTTTGATTTTTATAAAGCATCTGCAATAGATGGTATTGGGGGAATATAAAAGTATATGTGTCCTTTGATACAGGACAAAGGGGTTATATGATACAGTTAACAATAACATTTATTAAAAATGAAAAATAAAAAAAAACATGGAAATGGAATTTATATAGGGAGAACATGGCTATCTGGAGACATCTCCAAAGAGGACATGCCCTTAGTCTGGTTAGTTAAGAATGTGTATGGTTAATGGGCAGATGAAAGGCTTCCAGAATGAAGAGAGCAGGAAAAGGAATATAAGTAGGAAAGAGCAAGGCATTAGACTCAGGGGGGAAATGAAAAGTATATTTGGAGAGGGACCATGGGCCCCAATGATAACATGGCCTCTGAGCTTCTCAGCTTAAAACCTCAAAGGGACAGGCAAGGGGGAGGACAGGAAATGATGGATGGTGCCCGCCCAGGATATACTGCAGTGTATACATTGACCTTTCAAAGGTTTAGACACCTCTTAAATTAGGGTTGACATATACTGGTTAGACCAGTTGTTGAGCATTTGTCTGCCCCAACTTTTAACAGCATCCATTGATGGATTCGTGCTTTGCCTTGTCTTCCTACACTGTTCCTCTCAACATCAGGCTCTTAATCATCTATGAAGGAAGAAAAGAGAAGCTGCAGTTCACAACTTTCTTGGGATATAAACTAAAATGCAGATTTCAGGGTCCTATGACCTGTAGACTGTAGATCTTTCAGGAATCATAATTTAAGACAATGTCCCCAACACATCTTGTGTACCCTACAGTTGAGCATTGACTTACAGACTGAGGTTATGTGTTAAAACATACGGGCAAATACACAGATTCAAAGGCAGCATTCTCAATTAGTCCTTCGAAGCCACCTCAATGAGGAACTTCTTCAAGGATTTTCTCAGGTCATTATAAAATGTTTCTGCTTCAGATTATTGCAGGATATTTTGATATGAGGGAAATTCTCTAAGCTTATGGGTGATCCCTCTCCTCTTTCACTCTCTCTGAATTTATTTACTAAACAGTTATTTATTTATTTATACATTTTTAATTGAAATATAGTTGATTTACAATTTTGTGTTAGTTTCTGTTATACAGCAAAGTGACTCAGTTATACACGTGTGCATATATATATATAATCTTTTTATATTCTTTTCCATTATAGTTTATCACAAGATATTGAATATAGTCCCCTGTGCTATATAGTAGGACCTTATTGGTCATCCATTCTATATGTAATAGTTTGCATCTGCTAATCCCAAACTCCCAGTCCATCCCTCCCCAACTCTCCTCCCCCGTGGCAACCACAAGTCTGTTCTCTATATCTGTGAGTCTGTTTTCATACTAAGCAATTTTTAAGAATGAAACTCTGAAAGGACATTCACCACACTGGACCAGTAGTCATTTCACTCCCCAGTGATGGCCAGTATTCCTATTTATGAAGGATAATAAAGCTTTATCCTGACCTGTGCTGAGAAGCTAAAAAAAAAAAAAAAACTGATTATCTTTATGATAGTCACTTTGTAAAATGGCCTTGATCATATAAACAGGTATAGATAATTAGCCATGACTGTATTAATTAATTTTTCAAAGAGATATGAACTTGAGCATATACAACTGTGGATTTAAAAAGATGCATGTTGATTTTAGCTGAATGAGTGAAATAAGTATGTGTGAAGGGGAGAAATATTTGAGAGCACAAAGTATTCTATATGCTAAGGAATAACTTTTTATTTAGCAGGCCAAGTGCTGGCGTGTGTGTGCATGTGTGTGTGTGTGTGAGTGCCTGTGTGTGTGGGAGAGGGAGAGGAAGAGGGAGAGGGAGAAAAACAGGTTAGACAATTTAAGACTTTGTCATAAGACATTTGGTATATCAGAGATTAATCATTATCTACTATCTTATTTGGAAGTTTTACTGAATAACTAATGAAAATACAGTAGAATTTGTTAGAAATACATTTAACATAAATAAAATGAATCTGTTAAATAACAAGAACATCATAAATATTATTCTGGCTTTAAGGAACGTGAATCTTCAAATGAAAGGAGAGGAAGACTTGCGGGACTCAGTTTCGACCTTTATAATTTCAACCTATAGACAGTTGCCATCAGGACTCACATCTCTAATTCAGATGTGCTGGGAGATTACAGTATAAATCTCTGCCCCAACAAACAGGAGGGAGGACAAGAGGTCTGCATAACATTCCATTTGGTAAAATGGATGTATTCAGATTGGAATTGGACTCCTCAAGCAGTCTAAATAAATACACCTTTATGCTTGCTTTTGAGGCATAATCAGATAAACGGTAGGTGATGACCACGGGGAGGAAAGAGGAAAGTTGTTCAGAAAATAATGTTTATGAAGTTAAAATTTCTAGGACGAGAATATATAATATCTACTCAAATCTGCCCCTTACTTGTTTAACATAAAAACTTACCTGTCCAGCAGTCAAGACAACATATGTGAAAAAGTTAGGACCTGAAATGTCCACGAAGGCTTTTGTGACTTGTGAAGATGCCATTTGTTTTCCAAAATCTACACTAAACAACTTAAAATAACTAAGCCTCATCTCAATACAGGACCTACTACATGGTCATAATGAATTATACAGGGCCTATGAGGCTTTTAGGTAATGCAAACAAAACTGTTTTTAGTGCTTATTTCTGAATCACTGTTTTTGTGTTTATTTACCCAGCATAGATGTTACGGCTCATTGAGAACCAAATGGTTTGTCTAGGTGGCCATGTTCTCATGGTCAAAACAGCTCATGCAGAGATATGTGTGTTTGCTCTGCTGACGCTCTCACCCTAGGAATAATAATAGGTAGGAATACAGTTTATTATTGAGCACCTATAATATATAAGAGATATTAGGAAAAGAAATAGTTTCTGGTCTCATTTGAAGTGAGGAATCAGGCAGAATAGTGCTTTAAATTGTCTAATTGGAGGGGAATATTCTGTCCAGCAAAATAGTAGCCTTGATCCTTAGAGCCAGACCCTTGCATTATTAAGAAAGTTCTTAAACCAGATTGACAGATCTGAGCAGACATGGAACTATCCTAGAACATATGTATTTATAGAGTTTGCAGGCGTGGATAGTCAGAGGAAGCCTTGGGCTTCTAACTGGAGGCAGTGGTAGAAATTGAGAACATTTTCATGTTATTCCTGACTTCATAGGTGTTCCAGCTACTCCTCAATTTTACTGAGATTCTTCAACAGCTTAGAAGGATGTTGAACCCTGAAAGAAAGCAGAGATGATGAGAAGAACAGGGACCTTACTGTTGACAGTTAGAATCTCCTGGGGGAATCCTACAGTTGATCCAAAGCAAGAGTTGACAGGAAAGAAATGTATTTTCCACATGGCATCAAAATATGCTTGATATTATAGTGGATCTTCAAAGTAACCCTGGACACAGATGATCAATGAACATGCCTCTGTGGCCCTATTTAAATTAATAGAAACATCTCTTGAATGAGATTTTCCTCAGGTACCATATGCCTATGCTGTTTTTTTTTTTCCCCCCAGGGAAATTGCTGTTTATTAAGAACATAGGAAAACAGTGTTGTATGAGATCATCACAGTCAGTGTATACTTAGGATGAAGACATTGCTGGTCTAAAAATAGATGCACTTGGGCCTGAGTTAAAATCATGTGACAAATGTGTTTTCATCTGTCACTTCCTAGAACTGAGCACCAACTCTGAATGCCAAATCAGAACAAGAGTTGGCCGCTAAGTCCCTTCCCCAGTCACTGTCTGGCTCCAACACATTCTACATGACTTCTGAAGACATCCTTAATGTGACAAAGATTACAGGCAGAGCTTCAGCAGCAGGAAGAAGTGCAGCACACGGGGTGGGGGCAGGTGGAGATGACACAGGTCACAGGTGGGGCGATAGCAAGTGGTGTGGCAGGAGACCAGGCCACAGGCTGGGTGCAGGCAAGCAGCTGGGGCGGCAACAACTAGAAACGTGACATTTGCACAGCAAAGAAACCATAAACAAGACAAAAAGACAACCCTCGGAGTGGGAGAAAATATTTGCAAATGAAACAACGGACAAAGGATTAATCTCCAAAATATACAAACAGCTCATGGAGCTCAATAGGGAAAAACCAAACAATCCAATTAAAAAATGGGCGGAAGGCCTATACTGTTTTTAACCTGCCTTAATTGGCTGCCTCCACAAAAATACTTAGCAACTTTACTCTTTACATGCAGATGAAATTAGCTCCTTGAAATGGAGAGTGGGGTCAATATGAATGCTTTCTGGGGTGAGCATGGGCTAAATTTGAATTACTTCTGTAACAATTTAGTCAGCTCAGGCTGCTGTTATAAAACAGCATAGACTGGGTGACTTTTACAACAGACATGAGTTTCTCATGGTTCTGGAGGCTGGGAAATCCAAGATCAAGGTGTAGGCAGATTCGGAGAACTCTCCTGGCTTACAGAAGGTCAGCTTCTCTCTGTGTCCTCACATAGTGGACAGAGAAAGAGAGAGGAATCAAGCTCTCTGGTGTCTCTTCTTATAAAGGCACTAATCCCATCATGAACGCCCTACCCTCCTGACCTCATCTAAACTCAATACTTCCCAAAGTTCCCAATCTCTACATTCCATCATAATAGGGGTTAGGACTTCAGCATATGAATTTGGGGAGAAACACAATTCAATCCATAGCAGTTGGTAACTAAAACAGGTCATTATTTCAGAGAACAATACAAGTATTTTCCTCTGTGTGAAAGCATGGGCTGAAGATTAAAAGACGGATACTCAGTTGTATCCCCCAAAGTTTATTTGTTTCCTTAATCTTCAGCTGTTTCATTGGCACTTTATCTCTTTCTTTGGTTTAGACCATGAGATGGGCATCAAATTGTTTTATAATTTCCTTTTAAACAATGATTAAGGAAACTCCCTGTGTAAGAAAGAGTACACAGTGTGAAGAATATTTCTCTGCTACTTGGAAAAACTTCATTCTACATAGCCCAGTGGCTGAAAGGAATATGCTGGAAGTCTGAAATATAGGTCACTTCTACACCCACTCCCCTCTCTTGCTAGCAATTTATATCTCTCATCTCTTCCTAAGCACGTCTTTTCTCAGAAACCTTTAATGATACTCGCCAATTATCTACTCTTCTAGGCTGGAATACTTATTCTTTAGTTTTATGACTTTAATACATTTTTTCTTTCCTTAAATCATTGTTGACAGTATAATCCAACTTGTTTGAATTCCTTCAAAGCACTCACTATTTTACCCTTAAGAAGTTCTCCTTAGGTGGATTCATCTAGTCCATTTTAACGTGCATGTCAGGGGTGGGGATGCTGTAGGTCTGGGACTGAGTTGAGGCCTCCTTGTTCAAGCTTGCTTTAATAATCCAGGAGAAAAGGTAAATTAAGACAAGTCTATCCTAAAAGCTCATCATTATTTGGAGGAAGCTCTGTGTCCAGAAGCCCAAGTCTAAGCTTTACGTGCTTGGCTCCATCAAAATTTGTTTTGTCCCTTTCTTTCTTCCTTCCTTTCTTTCCTTTCCTTTCCTTTCCTTTCTTTTCCTTTCCTTTTCTCTTTCTTTTTTTTTTCCTTTCTTTCTTTCTTTCTCTTTCTTTTCTCTCTCTCTCTCTTTCTTTCTTTCTTTCTTTCTTTCTCTCTCTCTCTCTCTCCCTCTTTCTTTCTTAGTTCTTTCTTTTTTTCTCTTTCTCTCTCTCTCCATCCTCTCCCTCCCTTTCTTCCTTTCTTCTCACTGAAGCATCTATGAACCAGTAGTCACTGCACTCACATCATTCTTCTAATATCTGACCTATTTATAAAGCCTAGATTTCTAGAATGTTTCATGTTCTTTCCTGTAGAGCCTCCAAACATGACTTTCCTTCTGTCTGGAATGCTATTCCAAACTTGTCTTTATGGGATCCTTCAGAATATTGTAATTTCTGCTTGATGATTACCGCCTCCATACAGGTCTTCCTTCATTGTCCTAGCCAATTCATGTCTCTCTCCATTATTCTCTATCCCAGTACCTTCTTATTATCCTGTGACACACACACATGCTTGTTATTACTCATTTTTAAATTTGTTTTGCATTTTCCTGTGTGGCCCTCCCTTAACTGTTTCACTCTCCACTCCATGCCTGGCATAGAGTATCTGCTTGAAATGCTTTGCTCAGTAAACAAATGAATGAACTAATTTCTGAACATGCATCACTCTCACTAATCTATTTAGTCCTATCTAGCACTTAGCCTCAGAAGAATAAAATTAAAATTTGAGGAATTATAAATGGATATTATTTATTTTATTTATTTATTTTGACACTTTGTGAGTTATAATATAAGTAATAACAACGAGGATGAAGACTAACATTTAGGGAGTGTTTGATGTGTCTCATTATGTGCTACATAGTTTATTTAACCTTCCTTAATTTTATTAACTGAAAAAGAAGAATACAGAGGTGATGCTTTCAAAGCTTAAGCTTTAGCATACTCACTTGCACTGCCTCCTTCTAAGAGCCAGGTTGGGATCTGAGCTGTGTACTTATAGTACATTTTGTATGTATGCTTTTGCATAAAGAGACATCCTTTCCACAATTACATAAGCTTCAAGCCCTATACTACCTGAATCTTTTCTGGGAACTTGGAAATATAATTAAAATTCCTATTTTACAAATGAAGACACTGAACCATAATTTAAGTTAAAAAGAACTAGAAGCAGATGGAAAAGGGGTTCTGAACCCTGACCACATAACACTAGAACTTATGTTTTTAACCATGATACCGGATGGAAGACAGCAAGTAAAAACACATTAGTAAAATGTAGGGACTCTGAATACATGGCTGGTATTTCTACTAAGATATTCTTTAAAAAATATAAAAAAGCTTAGCTCTACAGAGTGAATTTTAGCACATGGAGTCAAGGGTTGGTGTCCCTTCATTATGTCAGCCCTTCACTGGCCTCAATTTCCTTGAGCCTCTTGCTCAGAACTTTGGCATGCAGCACTACAATTTGCCCCCATTTCATTTCACACCAGGTCAGCTTTTTGTTGATTTTCCTAAGCTCCCGAAAAGGACAATGTCCTTGCTTACTACTGCCTTGTTCTTCCATTTCATCAAAGTACTATAAATCAAGGTGACAATATCGTATGCCAATGTTCTGTTGTATAACAGCCTTTATGAGTTGCCCATCAGGTTGCACTGTAGGAAGAAACAGAAACAAAAAACGGAAACAAACAAATAAAAACTTGTATAACAAGCTGTCCTCCAAAGTATGTTTTACTTTAAAGAAAAAAATTATTGAAGTATAGTTGATTTACAGTATAGCAAGGTCGCCAGCAGTAACATGGGGGTAATAATACCCACACCCATCCTCCTCATCAGTTGCTTTTAGATAAATGACATAATAGTTTTAAAGGCATTTTGGAATTAGAAATGTAATATGGACCCAAGAATCATTATATCACCCTTGTTGAAAGCTCTTTAGAAATATCAGCATCTTTCTCAAGACAGTAGATATTGGCTATAGTAAATGAGCTTATCTGGGTAGCCTAACAGATTTTGAAAAGGTCTTAGTGAAAGTTAAAAAAAAAACAAAAAAACAGATTTCAGTATAGTCAGTTTAGATTATTAAAGATCCTTATTATATTTATTTCATAAAAATTAATGTCTCCTAATCAAATATGGTAACCCCAAATAAAAACTCTTAAAAATGCTGATGCTGGTCATAAAAGGTAGGCAAGAATCTGTGTGTAGTATGCTCATTGCTCCTCATTTCTATTAAAAGGGATCCAGAGGCTCATTCCTTCATTTATTCATTCATCCAACATATATTATTTAAGAGCTAGTGTTATGTGCCAGACTTCTCTTATGTCCCAAGTACACAGAGGTGAGCAAAATGAGCCACACTCTCTTCCATCATGAAAATTACAGCCTGAGAGGAAAACAGACATTAATCAAATAATCACACTAATGAATTCATTATTTCAAATGGAGTTAAGTGCTTTGAGGGAGAGGAACGTGGTACTGTAAGAATTGCTAGCAAAATATGTAACTGAGGGGGTCAGGAAAGGTGTGATCAGCTAAAATCCTAAAGAGCAGGACTTGACTAGGAGAAGGAGATGTGGGGCACATTCTAAGCAGGGGAAACAGCCTGGACAGTGTGGTGCTTTTCTGCACCAGACAGATGGCCGGTGTTTATGACATGAGCTCCAAAGTTTTCAATCTTTATCAAAAGAGTAGTGGGGAAGCCACTGAATGGTTTAAGAGTGTGGTGATAGGATGGAGTAATCATTTCATTTGTGATTGAAAATATCTCTCTGATTTGGTGCACAAAAGGAATTAGAGGGGACCGGAGTGAATAAAAGGAGACCAAGTAGAAGACTATTATAGGCAAAAATGACACTAGCTTGGACTGAAGTGTTGGCAGATTATACAGAAAGAAGTTGCTTGATTCAAGGGTTACCTATGACTTGGTACTGAATGAGGTATAGAGAATGAGGGGGAGGGAAGGATCAAGGATGTCTCCAAGACCTCAAACACCTTAAGTCTGATGAGATACTTTACATAATACTGTTGTACAAGGAGGAAACATTTATTAATGGACCTGATTTCTTCACTTTATTGATTTCTAAAGATTAGAATGCCCTCTCTGTGCCAATATTTATGCCAGTTGAATGAATAAGATCTTTGCCCTAAAGAGCTCACAGTTCCATTGACTCATCATCTTTAAAGTAGCCACATCTATGTTCTGTGGAAGGTAGACAAAATTCTGTTTTGCATGCACAAGACAGCTGTTTCTTCTGCTGGTAGAACACTTATTTCAGAGTAAGCCTAATATCAGTTGTGCTTTTTACCAGAAGAACTAAAAGTGTTCTGACTTTGTGGAAAACTCAGCTACCATTGTTGTCTTGAGAAAAGTGCCCAAATTTTGTGGTTTATTTCATGAAAAGGCATGGCTGGATATGAGAAATGATTATAGAGGTGTAATGTGCCTACTATCAAATTCAGGCCCAAGCAGCAGCAAGACACCCACGAAGCAACAGGACTTCTTTATCACTAAACCTGACAAGGAAGCAAATTCCTATTTAAGTCTGAAAATTCAGGTTTTCCTGTTTGGTTTTGATTATTTTTGGAAACATACATAAGTGTATTTACTGGGGTGTTTTCATGCTCTGCTATTCTTTTCCAGTTATTTTGCTGACAACTAAAGATATATGGTTGGGCATTTTTACTGAACAATTTCTAGATAAGAATATCCAATGCTGAGATCCAACATGAAGTTACTATACTGAGTACAAACTAACCATAAACTACCAATAGCAGTGAACCACATTGTCAGGCCAGAGTGCATTGCATCTTTTCTTAGGAATTACAAGTGCTTTTTATAAGAACAAAAAAAGTTTTTATCTACATACCTGGGCACGCTTGGTGATTTGGGAAGACAGCTGCATGTGTTTTGGTCCACAAAAACACAGCTGGGATATGCAGAAATAGGTGTCAACTGTCGTTATTTTTTTTTTTTTTTTTTTTTTTTTTTGCTCTTTAAGCATACATATGTGTTTTTTACTTGGCAAACCTAACCTTCCATTGTAAATGGAAAATGGTATGATTCTAGATGTTTGCTACATTCAACAGTATTTAACGTTATTTTAATGTTTTTCAAGGAAGGAGATTTAAGAAAGTAACTCAAAAGAAAGTAAGCCTCTGTCCTCAAAGAGTTATAGTCTAAAGGAAAATCAGTTAGGTAGCAGTTAAGTAAATATTAAGGACAAACTTCATTTGTCTTGTGGCCCCAGAAATAAAATATTCTCAGGAGTAAAGATAAATAAATGATTCAAATTTCTGAGAACTAAGGTTTTTTTCTGTGTACATCAAGGTTTTCTTTTTTTTTTTTAATACTTAAAAATTAAACATACATTCACCATGGTGGGAATTAATTGAGCTAGTATAAACTTTCATTTTAAAGAATATCCTTCAATAACTAATTATTCATAGCAGTATCATAATAGCCAAGGTAATTTATGACAGTTGGCCCCTGCTAATTTACCTATCAGAAATGGATGTAATAAAATCTGTTTAGATTGAACCCAGTTTCTAACAGATGCTTCCATAATACTGTATGCATAACAATTATCTTTTATTTAAAGATCTTACAATAATGAATATCCCCAATTAAATTAAACTTTTGTTTTGCTAAATGTCATTTTGATGACATACTGGTATTCTAGTTCGTCTGTTTTTATGTATTGGCATTCCCTTCTTTAAAAACAAAAAACAAAAAAAGGCCTGATTTTTTTGTACCTACTAAAACTATTGGAAGTATAAGATGGTCAGGGCTGAATATTTACTATCTTTAAATATCTGCTTTTATTAGTGGAATGTGTATTAATTTTCTTACATAGCATGATTTGATATAATCAGTTAGGCATGCCAACGGGTGAGGTGTGCAGTTGGCTACAAAATTAGAACAAAGTTTGTATCACTAAAAATAAATGATCTAATAATGAAAGTGTTTCAACATTTCTGAGAGTAGGTGGTTAACAATGAAGCACATTTCATCAACATACTGACAGTTAATAATAAAAACAATATCCAAAGAGAAAATAAATATTTAATTTAAAAGGAAAACAAAAGAGCTGAGTATGAGCTAGCAAATGCCCTATTGACTCTGTTTTTCTTTAGCTCAAAATAAAAAATACAGGAAGGGAACAGTGATTTTCTACTTAATATGAGGTTAGAATTTCCTTCTGAATATTTCATCATACTCCCTTTTCTGGGATGCCTTCTACTTGTATTCAAATTAAAAATAATGTTAATAATAAAATATTGGCATTGGCTCTGATAAGAAAATTATATAATTTTCTTTGCCTCCGAGACATTTATAAAACCATGAAGTAGATTGTTCTTGTCAACAGAATAAAAATGGCCATTTAATGTTTTGTCTTCTAAGTTAGGAGAAAGAAAATACTTTCCAATTCTTAACACGCTTGAAAATCTAAGTGAAAACCAAATAAAGTAGTAATACCAATTTGCCATTGAAGAGAATTAAAAGAGAAATAAGCTTGTATTTGGAAATAAGCTTATTGCTGAAAATCCCAAAGAGTGTATTTTTATCATTTAATTAGGATTTTAAATTTTAAGGTTTTTTTTTTTTGTTATGGTTGGCTTGGTTTTCCATGTAAGACTCAAAATGAAGTAGCTGAGGTGTTTAGTTTTTTTGTCTGTTTGCTTTGTATTTTTCCTGGTGTTTTCAACTTTGTGGCTCCTGCATCTTCATAGTCCTTAGAATGTTGTTTATATTAGGCATTTCTGCAATACAGACAATGAAATTTCTTGTTTTCCTGTGTTCCTGTGTCTTGTTTTCCTGTGTATGTGCGTTTGGTATATAGGGAATATAATGCCTAATTAATTATGTCTTAGTTTAGTTTTTTTTTTTTTTTTTTTTCTTTTTGGCTGCGTTGGGTCTTCGTTGCTGTGCACGGGCTTTCTCTAGTTGCAGCGAGCGGGGGCTACTCTTCATTGCAGTGTGTGGGCTTCTCATTGGGGTGGCTTCTCTTGTTGTGGAGCACAGGCTCTAGGCACACGAGCTTCAGTAGTTGTGGCATGCGGGCTCAGTAGTTGTGGCTGGCGGGCTCTAGAGTGCAGGCTCGGTAGTTGTGGTGCACAGGCTTAGTTGCTCCGTGGCATGTGGGATCTTCCCGGACCAGGGCTCAAACCCATGTTCCCTGCATTGGCAGGCGGATTCTTAACCATTGCACCACCAGGGAAACCCTATGTCTTAGTTTTTTTCAGTTGAAACAAATATTTCATTTTTGAAGCCTGCATATGTTTTAACCACATTTTTTTTAATATTGAAAAAAGGAGAGGAGAGAACTCTCAAATATAACTAAATGAACCTTAAATGTGGACAAGTCTGACCCTATCTTTTCTATTAACAATAATTAATTTATTAATAACAAGTTATTAAATATTTCAATTAAAAACAATTATTGAGATAGTAAAACGTGTTCATTGCATCAGAATAGATCCATTATACATCGTGGATTTTGCATGGTTTCTTAATAACTAATAATCCTTTTATAAGAATTGAGAAGGTATTTGTAGCAACTTTGGACCCTAAATATACTTTCTTGTACACATTACTGAAAAGGAAAATATGGAAATCAAACAAACAAAAACCCTGGCAAACTAATCTGAGAGCATCTGTGTTAAAAGAAGGGTAAAGAGGAAGGATAAAACTAAGGAAAAGTTAACACAAACAGAAAAGTAAAATTAAAGTCAAATCTCAGTGCTGTCAAATGTTTGTAAGTGAAGAACTATTTTCAATCCCGGAAAAAAATAGTCTACCTATTGTGAACCTGTTTTAATATGTTGAATATAAATTAAAATAGTCAATACTAGGGAGGTAATAATACCTGCTTTGAGTTTTAAAAAATTTTACTTATTACTGGTGAGAACAAGCTTCATGTAGTAAGAAAGGAATCGGTGGTAGAGGTGTTTAGAAAATAAATACAAGGAAAATGATTCTTTTATTTTCCCTTCTATTGTGTCCTTTTCAATCCTAACCTTTCACATTTACACTACTCTCAGGACTTTGGGGAATAGACACAAAGGATGCAACTGCCCATAGCCTGTATTTAGGCCCTGAGGAGACGTGGAACAAGCCCAGCAGACCAGCCCTCTTCTTGTACTGTGCACAAAAGCCACCCAACTTGTGCATGGTGTAGGATTTCACTCTTTGGCCTCCTCCTACTTATCAAGTGCCTTGGCAGTCACCTTGAACTCAGAAGGGTCTTTATTTTCCACCAAACTGATGCATATTTTTAACAAAATCAGAACTCAGAACTCAATATTTTCTAAATTGGTCCATTAGAAAGTAGCTATTTTTAGTAGATAATGTTCTCATCTTCCTGTTGAAAACCAAACCTTTGACACATCCAGTGATGCATTCAAGGGAAGCATGAAGTATATGCAAATAGTAAAGAAATCCCATTGCTAGGCAACTGTCCTAGGACAGCAAGTTCATTTATTCTTGCTAATTATTTTAAATGTTCTAAATTTCCCAATATTAACAAAAGTCTATTATCTTCCATCATTAGTTCTTGTCCCTTACAATTTGATTCACATATTCTTTTCTAAGAAATAGACATATTCATATTAACTTTATGAACAAGAGCATTTTGTAACACAGGCCTTGGTACCCATTCCCTGAAGCAGTTGAATTCTGCGTTCACCAGTTAAATGAGCATATGTGCACACTCTGGGTTTGACAAGATAGGGGCTGAGTTGCTGACGTGGGCAAGTCACACAGTCAGCTCATACAGCCTTAATTAAACAAGCATTGTGCTTTCTGAATTCCATATACTAAAATCTACAGCATCCCTTAGGAACTTTTAAAATACCCAACAGAGCCTTAGCACCTCATTTAGCAACCATTGACTTACGCAAGTGATTTGGATGGATAGTGTTTGGATTCAATTACTTTGAAATAAGGAAACAAATAGAAGTCAAGTTAATTATCATATTGCTTTAGTTGGGATGCTTTTTTAATTTAGAAAAAGGGGTGGGAGAACAACCTATGATCAACTCTATTCAGTAGTCTTTCAGATACCAGGGCGTTCATAGTAAGCAGTAATTTTGTTGCTGACATCATCTCTGTCCCCAGGAAAAATGGCCTCATCATTCATAGCACCAGCATCATCCCTCTAAAAGAAGACTTCCTAGAGTAAAGATACTGCCATGGTTTTAAAAAATCCTGTCTAGTAATAGCAGAACCAGTGAGGTACCTGTTGGTAAAATAAACTTGTGTGTGTGAATTAAGCTGTACTATTTACTGGTGTACTGGAAAATGCTTGGTTGTAAGATCAAACACACCAGTTCAAGTTCCAGCTGGGCTCCTTCTTAGTTATACACTGAGAAAGTTACTGGACATCTATGGCCCTCAGAGTCTTTTTATTTTCTTTTTGTGAAATTGGGCTAATCAGATCTCAAGAGTATTGTTACGAGGACTAATATGACAGCATACAGTCTTGGCAATATAATTGACATTCGATAAATCAGAGCTTTTGAGGTTAGCAACGTAAGGAGTAAGAAGCAAAAATTTTAAATCCTAGCATAAATTGCCAGTCAAACACACACACACACACACACACACACAGAGTCAACTGTGCACTCAGAGATTTGGTGAGATAAAGCAGAAAGTGTGCTAATCACTTACACAGTTAAGAACATGGCGATTGTGTGCTGTTGGAGGCCAACTGGAGGTTAGTATTGCAAACAACCATCTTGATAAATAGGATGTGGGGTTGAAATCAATAAACAAATTCAATAAAAGCAAATGTAAACTGCACAAACGACTATCCCATGGGGATGGAGATGTAAGTTCTAATGAATGATAGATTGTGTATACGTCAACAATATGATAGTGCTGTATAAAACCCTAGACACTGCTTTGGGGTATATTGATAGGGAGAGCATGGATGAACTGAGAGGTAATTATTTAGCCCTACCAGCACTCTTTAGGCCTCAACTGGATAACTGTGTTCAGTATTTATCCCTCAGGTGAAAGGGAATCATAGATAAATTTGAATGAGTTCAGAAGAGAGCAACAAAAATGGTAAAAGCTTTGGAAAATGAGATCTATAAGGAAACGTTAAGGGAATGGGCATGTTCAGACTGGAAGAAAGATAACAGGGAAGCAGGGTAACTACTAAACACATAGGAAAGAGATACTCTAAATGAGAGAAGGGATCAATTATTCCCACCAGTCATTCAGAATTGAATAAGTTGAGCTTGGGCTGCAGTAGATAAAACTTAGTTTAAATATTAAGGACACATTTGTGAGTATAGATCATTTTCACATGGAATCAAGGTACCTGTAGTAATTAAGAAAACTTGCTTATTAAATAATTTCAAAGCATCAAACTTGGAATTATCCTTTTGTAGTTTTGATAGAGTGGAAAAGAGATGACTCAGCTTATCCCCCAATTCTGTTGTACTAATCAAAGCTCTACAAATATGCCTCAGAGTTCATGCCCTGCTGATATAAATATAGATATAGTCATAATCCTTCTGCTTTTAAAAGGGGATTCTTTTTTTAAATTCATTTATTATTTATATTTGGTTGCATTGGGTCTCTGTTGCTGTGCGTGGGCCCTCTCTAGCTGCGGCGAGCGGGGGCCTCTCATTGTGGTGGCTTCTCCTTCTATGGAGCATGGGCTCTAGGCATGCGGGCTTCAGTAGTTGTGGCACACCGGCTCAGCAGTTGTGGCTCACGGGCTCTAGAGCGCAGGCTCAGTAGCTGCGGCACATGGGCTTAGCTTCTCCGCAGCATGTGAGATCTTCCCGGACCAGGGCTCAAACCCATGTCCCCTGCATTGGCAGGCGGGCTCTTAACCACTGCACCACCATGGAAGCCCTAAAAGGGAATTCTTTATTATTTAAATATTTTACTTTATAGAATGTTTGGTCTTAACTTAGGTAGTAGAAATGTTTATTTTTTCCTGCAATAATCTTCCATCCTTTGATTTTTCTTCTTTGTACTCTTTTATTAGATTCAGATTCTGATAAAACCTTTAATGGTACTAAATGATTTGAGCAAGTTTTCTGAGTCAAAAACTTTAGAACAAGGCTTGCTGTATATTTATGACTTCCTGATGGGCAGGTTCAATAAACTAGGGTAAGTAGAGTACTCATTAGGGGCAGAAAATAGGCTTCCAAAGGCAAGACAATCAGGCCTTTTGTGTTAGCCTTATTTATAATTATGATTAATGTAGAATCAAATAAGCACCACAGTGTACTATGTGAACTTACACATAACTTAACAAGTTGAGATTCAGTTGCTTTTATTGTAAACAAAAAATAGTATCTGTACTTGTAAGGATAGATGAGACTATCTAGAGTTCCTGGCATAAAGTAGGTATTTAATAAACAACTGTTCTTCTGCTTGTCTTCCTTTACAAATATTTTAAGGGTCACTTCCCTGCACAAAGTCAATAGTGGCCCTCAGTCTCCCATGTAGATTTCAGTCTCATTGTAGCTGCATTCCAGGCTCTCTATAATCTGACATTACTCTTCCTTTTCAGTCTTAGTTTGCTTGTTTTCTGGTTGAACAGGAGTTTTGTTGTCAGTTTAGTAGGCCATATTTGAAATAGTTGAAACCTAGAACTCTCCAGAGAGCAGGTCATTGAAAAATGACCAACAGGAAGGGATAGTAACGCATACAGAGGGCACATAGGAAGCTTAGACACAGGGTTTAGATGGCATTCTCGTATCCCTTGTTTATTTTTTCTGTCGTGGTGTTTATACACATTCACTTAAAGGTATTCACTTCCGTATTCCACCCAGCTCCTTCAGTGGGCACAGCAAACAGAAGCAGTGGGAAATGCACATTTCTGGTTGTAAGCTTTATAAGATTTAATTACCAACACCTCTGATCTCTAAGATTGGTGTTTGGACTTTGTCTTTCTTGTACTCAGATTTTGTTTCCCAGCAGATGTTGGCTGGCAGCCTCAGTAGCTTTCAGTTTCCCATGTTGTTTACAAAGGACACTCCCCCTTCTCACCATGACCCCTAAGAATGGTCCCCTGACCCTGAACTCTCTGCTAACAACATGGCGACAGTCCTACTTATCCCAAAGGGTAGATTCAAACACCTTACAAGTTGAATACATTCCAGAGGGTTCTTGAGGCTAAGTCTTCAGAGAAGGAGAAGGGTCTTTAAAGGTGGAGAGTAGGGTTGGAAAGAAAGGGAAAGAATTGAAAGCCAGATGGAGAATGGATCACTTCCTGCCTTGACTATTTACCATAACCTGGACTATTTTGCTAGTTACTCTGCTTCCACCTCACTGAACTGTAGTCAGTCCTTTTGTAAAACATCCAGAGCTATTAACCCATTCTTCTGTTTAAAACCCTTTAAGAGCTTCCCAGTCCTCTCTAAAAAGTTCAAATTCTTGACCATAGCCTAAATCCCTCATCATTTGTATCTTTTATATCCGAACATTTTCAAAACTGCTCCCCCATTTGCTGCCAAAGGGCCACACACATTGCCTGACCTTTAGTCCTTCAGACATACCATGACCTTCCCATCTTAGGGTCTAACAGGTGCTTCTTATTTTTTTCTGGAATGCTCTCTTGTGGCCTTTGCATACTGTCTCCTGTATAATCATTTAAGATTCAGATTAAATTTACTCTCTCAAAGTATCCTTTTTTTACCTCTCTCGTTGGGTATGTCCTTTTTATTAACACAGCACAAAAATTTCACCTTCATTGTACCTTTCAATGATGAAGTTCAATATTTATTGATTGGATTACCTGTTTATCATCTGTCTCTTCCACTGGACTGTAAACTCTTTAAGAACAAGGTCTCTGTCTTTCAGTAACAACACTGAAAGCTGAGTGCCTTGCACAATATCTGGTTATTAGTAGGAACTTACAAAATATATGTCTAGATGACTAAATGAATCCCTAAAACTCAATCTCATGAACTGAGCCCTTTTTTTCCCTTTCTCTCAGTTCATACATAAATAATTCTTACATTATGCACTGATTAGAAAACTGTAACATAAACAAAAAACAAGACCAAAGATGCTCAGTAAGTCTTGACCTAAGAGGTGATATGGTATGGGAGTAGTGAATATAGGCATAGCTTTCTAAAACATCACCTGAGAACTAAAATGCAAATAATTAATATTTGTTAAATAAACTGCCATATATGGTTTATGTTAGCTCTAAATTTATGCATGTAGCAGAAATTTAATTAGCACTTTAGTAAATATCTGAATAACATATTTATTATGATTTTCCAAAGTATGAAATTTTATATTTGTTCTATAGAATATAATTGTGGGTTTTACTGGAAGTTTTATATTTTAATATAGTTTTGGGTCCAGCCTAAATTCCCTTAGCCTGAAGGAGTGTATCCATTTAATTTATGGTTTTTATTTCATTATAAATGTTAATAATTATTTTATTGATCCCCTGTGATGTCCTCTTCCTTGTTTAATATGAGAGAGTAAATATTATTTTGTGATCAAAGTATACCATTACTTATATAAAACCATGATTCCATTCTGTAATTCACTTCTGACATCAAAACATGGAATATTAAATCAGTGTTTTTGTTTAAACATGATAAGAGCCTGTTGGAATCCTAAATTCTAGCCATTCTATACAGATAATTGTGCATTTTTTTAACCCTGGAGTTCAGTAAGCTTTTGATGAAAAATACAACGTGTAATTCAGAACATTGTATAGTTAGTGGTCATTTTCACCCCAAACAGTAGTGATAGAAATATTAACTTGTATTTGTGTGTGTTATATATATTTTCCACATATTAATTAAACACACATACAGGCACATGTGCACATACATGCCTTGAGTTAGTAAAGTATTCTCTGACATTGAAGAATATAGATGTGTAGAGGAACAGAGTTTCTAAGTAATTCTCTCAATTCACATAGCAACATAGTGAATGAGGTTAAATTAGAATGTTTTTTCCATACTTAAACCACTGTCTCTCCTCTGGCATAAAGATAATCTAGTGTCTTGTATTTAACATTTCTATCATTGGTATAAACTATGCTGTTATAAGAATTTGATTGGTAACTTGGCTAAAGGACATGATATTTGATATTATATACTATTTTCATACATCACAGTTTGCAGCTGAACTAGAACTGTGATTTTTAGGATGAGAGCATAAATTGTGTAAATTGTGCTCCCACAGGAGAGAACACAAATGCATTTGTAGTCATATAGTAAGCCTGCCTTATTCAAATGTAAAATAAAATAAAATAGGAAAATAGAAAAACAGAGCCAGTTTATTAAGGTATGATGCTCTATAAATCAAATAATTGGACATAGAAAATCATCATTTGTTTAGTTAGAACTGCTAGAAATAGACTTATTCTCTTTATTCTGTTTTAGATCCACTGGACTTGGGGTGGGTGGGGGGAGGAAGTGTCAGCTAAAATATCATTTGCACGAGAAATATCCAGGAATAAAGAGATAATCATGGGCAGTCACCACTGTCAGTAATCATTACTCTCAGGGATGTTTCTGTAGTATGCTGTATTAGCAAAACGCTTTACAGTTACAACTCCCTTTAGCTGTAAGTGACCATAAAAGTCCTCAGTTCCTGCCTCAGTACAGGAGGCAGTGGAAGTCACAGTGCTGGCTGGTGTCAATTACATAGATAGACCAGCAGTGACGTCCCAGTCAGAATGCCAGGACTTTTCATGCCTCCTTCCAAAAATACACAAGAGATTGAGAAGGAAATAAAAAACGCTGGTAAACATCCTTAAAGCGATGATCTCTGGTGGTACTAAAGAAGAAGAATGAATAGGAAAGAGGATGGGAAGTGGAGCAGCTGGAAAAACAAAATATAAAACTACTTTTAAAAAATAAAAACATGGAAGCTAAACAGTGGCAGAATAAAGCAATTCAAATGAGGACAAATATCCCATCAGAAGTATGTATCTGGTGAAGAAATCTAATAAAGTGTTGACATACATTAAAAAAATAAAAAACTTGGGAAATATATTAGTACAATAAGTCAGATGACACATAATACTTTTAAAAAGGTATCCTGCAAAAAATGGCTAAAAGTTACGACTTACTTGTGTCCAAGTAATCAGCCATTCATTAGGAGGATCAGGAGAATCTTTAAAAAATAATTTGGGACCTATATCTTTTATCTAGGATAATCAGCTGGCATTGCCTAAGTAAGCCATTACTAAGACCCTAATTACAATGCAGTGTTTTTAGATTTTACACATTTGTTTTAATTTTTGTTTCTTCCATAGGGCCTCTGTTTTAAGAATTTTCCTGCTCTCACATAGATAATCAAGGTATAAAATCACGTGAAATTGTTTCCATCATAAGTGGATAAAACAGGATCATCCTGGTGAAGTCAACTGGACCAGCATTGAGAACCAGTTGGGTTCTCACTGTGCTTGAGTCACTTCTGAGCTCTGTGATCATCAATAAGACACAACAATTTTAGGCCTTAGTTTGCCCACATTTAAAACAGATGGCTTCCAACGTTTTTCTGCTATGATATGACTTTCTTCTTCTAAACTCTTATATACTAGTCATTATCCTGCTTTTGTTTGTAGGTATGAAAAATCTGCCTGTCTATCCAGCTTACATCCTGTATGTTCAATATAATGAGTAAATATTTTAAGTACACATATACTTGAATATATAAAAATTCCAAACAGTATCTTAGTCCATTTGGGCTGCTATAACAAAAGTACCATAGACTGGGTGGCTTAAAAAACAAACATGTATTTCTCACAGTCCTGGAGACTGGAAGTCCAAGATCAGAGTGCTGCCAGATTCACCGTCTGATGTGGGCTCACTTCCTGGTTCATAGATGGCCATTTCCTTGCTGTGTCCTCATGTGGCAGAAGGGGTGAGGAAGGTCTCTGGGGTCTTTTTTTTTATAAGGACACTAATCTCATTTGTGAGGTCTCCACCCCCATGACCTAATCATCTCCCAAAGGCCCAACCTCCTAGTACCATCACATTGGGGATTAGGTTTCATTATATGAGTGTTGAGGGGACATAAACACTCAGTCCATTGCAATGTGTTACTTTAGTTTTTTCCCAAAGTGGTATGTAAAATAATATGAGATGGTAGAGTACTGTCTCAGTAGCCCCAGATCACATGGTGGAAGAGAGTTATTCTCTTTCCATCTCTCTCCAACTATTTGATTATACTAAGAGGAGTCTTGGTTTAATAAGGCTAATAAGGCTTTAAGGCCTTTATAAACACTTGGTAACTTCTCCTTTAAAAAAATAAAACAGCAACAGATGCAGCACAGGCCTTAGGCCCAGATCTTTCAACAGAATCTAAGCAGATGAGAATACCATTATTTTGTTTTTGCAGTATTTTCATGTTTGTTTATAACAAGTGATATTTATCTTCCATGTATAATAATAATATAATTTTCCAATTAAAATAAATATAGTTAAGTAAAAAGTATGTATTTAAAAAAATATTATTTAAATAATAGTGCAGATGGTATGCAAATATGGCAAAAACTGTGAAAAAAGATGACTAAATTTTAGAAAAACTGGACTACTCTAAGCGTTCTTTAAAATAGCATGTTGTGGCGCAGTGGTTAAGAATCCACCTGCCAATGCAGGGGACACGGGTTCGAGCCCTGGTCCGGGAAGATCCTACATGCCGTGGAGCAACTAAGCCCGTGTGCCACAACTACTGATCCTGCACTCTAGAGCCCATGAGCCACAGCTACTGAGCCCGCATGCCTAGAG
Source organism: Balaenoptera ricei (assembly GCF_028023285.1). NCBI lineage: Eukaryota > Metazoa > Chordata > Mammalia > Artiodactyla > Balaenopteridae > Balaenoptera > Balaenoptera ricei. Next base: position 97,836,895 of record NC_082642.1, read on the forward strand.
CCTGTGCTCCGCAACAAGAGAAGCCACCGCGATGAGAAGCCCACACACCACAACAAAGAGTAGCCCCCGCTCACTGCAACTAGAGAAAGCCCGTGCGCAGGAACAAAGACCCAATGCAACCAAAAATTAATTAATTAATTAATTAAGAAAAACTATAAAATAGCGTGTTCTGTCACCCCTTCAAAAACATGCTGGACATTTTGAAATCCTGCTCTATAAGTTTAATGAGCATATTCTTTCAGAATCTGAAGTGTTTTAGCTCACTTTGGCTGTGAAGCATTGATTCACTGTTAAATAAGCTATGTTTCTCAGAGCTCGTGAAATCTCTAATCTTATTCTGATGTCCCCATTTACATTTTGAAATCTGTACTTCAAACTGTGACATCTTTACACCACGCAATTTTGGCACAACTGTTGCTTCCTTATAATTTCAAAAGCCTTCACAGCCCAGAAAGTTGATATTTGTAAATTACTTTATAATCAATGGGTTCTATTAGACATGAGGGAATTATGTGAGTTAATAGACTGGTAGTAAGTAAACGTCCATGGGCTTAAGAAATTTTACTTGTAATAGTCAACTGTTTTTAGTAATGGACTTGTTTAAAATGTGTATTATATTCATCACATTTAAATGATACCTTAAGTCAACTTTTTTTTTTTTTCTGACCTTAAACTTTTAATTTGAAGTTATTATTGTCAAGATGCGACTGAACAAGACTGTAGTATTTATTCAAATATTAATTCATTCAAAAGACAGATGGATGCTAGGGTATAGGGGTGACCAAAAGGTAGTCCTTGTTGTCATAAGTGCTGACAGTGTAGATAAGGAACCAGATAAGCAAGTAATGACAATAGTGTGATAAGTGCTTTGGATCACGTAATGGTGATACCCAAATTTATCCATTAATTACTAGGTCCTGAAAAAGTGCTCTTGATATACTTAATTTTTATGCTAGATCAGACTCTGAAGCTTGTAAAAACATGTTGAACTAGTACTTTCAGATAAAATATGACTTTCTGAACAAGTCTGGTGAAACCTGACAGGACATTCTGCAACACTTACCCTCTACAATGTTGGATGGGAGAGGAGGTTGTAAGATTATAGATTGTTACCTTCTTTACTTTTATCTTCTTTAAAACACTTTAGAGTTTATAACATGTTCCCACATGTGTTATCTCATTTCATCCTTATAATGATCCAATGAAAGAGATATCATCCCAATGCCCATTTTACAAATGAAGAAACAAAGTTCAGTAAACCTAATAACTTGGCCACTATTACTTACATAGAAATTGACAATAGCTGGACTCAAATTGAGGTCTTTCCACTATGCTGACGCTGACTCTATTATTATGGAATGTCATAAGTAGATTATCCAATGTACTTTTCCTTTATTTTATAGATGAGGAAACATATCTAAAAAAGATGAGTGACTTATCCAAAGCCACATTCCTGGGCATTGGGGAAAATGCACGTATTTAGATAAGAAAGCCTTATTGTAAATGTTCCTGATATGTTATGATAATTTGAGAGGAGGTATTAGAACTGCCTACCCAGTAAATGGATAGAAATAATGCCTTGGAAAGGTCACTGAATGGAGTGTCAAAAGACTTGGGTTCTAGTTCTGCCATATTGTAACCTATTTGTGGAACCCTTGGGCACAATTATTGCTTTCCTTTTATAGAATCTCTATTAACTTCACTTGCTAGAAAAGGGGAAATGGCACCAGGTGGTTATAGGTAGCCTTTCCTACAAGAGAATGATAGTAGAGCTATACTCCATGAGGTCACAAACAGAGGGATGAATGGTCATGGATGGTTCCATAGGATCTGGTGTCCAAAAGGAGAGTAGAATCAAGGAGTGAACAGAAGGACTACATTCAGAAATTTCTGGAACATTTGTGCATCTCTGTAACTATTAGTTTCATTAGCCAAGTCTCATCCTGAGTAGATACTGGCAGTAAAATAGTTAAGTACAAAAAGGGATTAGTTTGTATTTCAAAGACATTAAGGAAATGAAACTTTCTGAAATTCTTAGAATTAACTTTGTCCTTTTCTTAACTTGCCCCAATTCAATTGCCTTAGCTTTCCTGGTAATGCCTTGTATTAGTTTTCTAGGGCTGCTCTAAGAACCTACAACAAAATGAGTGGCTTAAACAATACCAATTTATTGTCTCACAGATTCTAGAGGCTAAAAGTCCAAGATCAAGGTGTCAACAGGGTTGCTTCCTTCTGAGGGCTCTGAGGGAGAAGCTGTTCCATGCCTCTCACCCACCTTCTGGAGGTTTGCTGGCAATCTTTGGCATTCCTTGGCTTGTGAAAGCATCACTGATCTCTCCTTTCATCTTCACATGGTCTTCTCCCTATGTGGGGGACTGTGTCCAAACTTCCCCTTTTTGTAAGACAACAGTCAGATTAGGGCCCACCCCAATGACCTCATCTTAACTAATTATGTCTGTAATGACCCTATTTCCAAATGAGATCACATTCTGAGGTTTTGTGTGTTAGAACTTCAATATACGAATTTTGGGGGGACACAGTTCAACCTGTTAACATGTCCACTTGGCTAAGCAAATCACTGCATGTGTACTTGGTAAGTGTATCAGTCAGAGTTCCACCAGAGAAACCAGAACCAGTAAGGTGTGTGTGTGTGTGTGTGTGTGTGTGTATGTTTAAGACAGAGACAGAAGAGAGAATGAGAGAGGGAAGAGAGAGAAAGAGAATTGATTAATTGCAAGGAATTATAATGCGATGATGAGAGCTGTCTGGGCAAGTCTAAAATCCATAGGGCAGGCAATTGGGAAGGGCAGTTTGAAAGCTCTTGTTCAGGAGCTGATACTGTAGTCTGTAGGGAATTTCTTCTTCCTCAGGGAAACCTCAGTTCTGTTCTTAAGGCCTTCAACTGCATGGGTCAGACCCACCTAGATTATCCAGGATAATCTCCTCTGTATAAAGCCAAATGATTGTAGATATTTATCACATCTACAAAATGCCTTCCCAGCAACACCTAGAGTACTGTTTGATTGAATAACTGAGTACTATAGCCTAGCCAAGTTGACACAGAAACTATCACAATAAGCAACAGGGAAGGGAGCAAGAGGCTACTACCTTATTTCTCAGACCCAAATGAACAGGGGGCAATAATCTTGGGTGTATTATCCAGTCGTGGTGGGCTCCCTGTTTGACAGGCTGGGTGTCCACAAGGTTTGCATGCTATTTTGTCACAGGCAGGATCCTGGGGGTATTTCTCCTTTCTAACACAGCCTTAATACAACCTCCTCCTTTCCAGTGTATATAATGAAGCTCTAGCTTCGTTCTTCCAATTCAATCTTGTGTTCTCTGAGGAAAAAGTGCCCAAAGCAATTTTTACCCCATCACACACTGGTAATCATTTTATTTTCTGATTATGTTTCCTTCTCTCTTTTAGCCCTTTGGTAAATTATGCAGAGAACCTTTATTCTCATTCTCTCTTTTTCTGTCTCTCTGTGTCTCTATGCTAAGTGCCAGCTGTCATTGCTCGGCAGATAATTACCATTTTACAAACAGTATTTAGGGAAATGACATCAGTTTGTGAATGTACGGCTGTCATGGCTTATTCATAGGGCTTTCCTCTGTTAACCAGCTTCTCTGTGTGCAGGCTGGGTGGAAGCAGTGGGGATTAAGGGGAGGGGAAAAGGGAAGACCCCTTGGCTCCAAGCTTTTGGCGAACAATTGCATCCCATTTGTCACTGTTAGTCTGACAACCCTCATTTCACTCCTCCCAAATTCCCCCTGCCATATTCTGCTTTTAGTGGATAAAATAAATGATTGTTTGTAGGAGTTCAGTGGACTAGATTCCCCATGTGTCATTTTTATAGGTTGAGGAAGCAGGTGGGTGGAAAGACAGAAGGTATTGGTTTCTGTCCTGGATGATAGTTTCTATTGAGTGATGATGCAGGTCTTGATTACTCTGTTGGATAAAAAGATCCTAAAATATTATGAGATACAAATACTCTGTTGGATGAAAAGATCCTAAAATATTATGAGATATAAAGTATGCTAGTTTAAATTTCTTAAATTAGTTCAATAATCTGTCTCACAGCAATGTTGGTTTAAAGATCCTGTTAAGTACATGTGATTGAGTAGATAGAAACAGGCTAAGAAAATGAGAAACACATTAACTTCAGTTTGGGGGTCAACTGGTATCATGAAAAGAGCACTAGATTTTGAGTTAGGTGATCTGCATTCTACTCTGGGCTCTTAGTTAGGAAAGGTAAGTCATTTGGTCTATACAGCTCTTAGTTTTCCATTGTAAAATAATAACAATAATGTTGGTAGTGATGACAGCAAACTTTCTATGTGCCTGGCACTATTCCAAGTACTTTATGTTAATTACTTAACTTCTCAATACCTATGGATATATTCTATTATACGTATTTTACAAGTGAGGAAATGGAGACATAGTGGTTTAGTTACTTCTTTTCTGGGTTTTACTCGTGCCAGTTTGATAGCTATTGTACTAGATAGTTCCTAGTCCTCCCCAGGCCTAAGGAAAAGGATTCTATGATGGAAGCAAATTAGGCTGAATAGCTAACACTTTGTAGAGTTGAATTACAGTTTTTATTGAATCAGAGAAGTGATCAGAATGAACAAGTATAGTGAGTTCAGGCTTGTGGCAAGTCATTTGGTACGCTTTTACAGTAGGAAATATAACAGTTTCTGATTCACTAATTGCCAATTTACCTACAAAGATCTCTTTAATCAAAACAGTCCCTTAGTTCATAAAGCTGCCATTCCAGTGGCCTGGTCCCCTCGCATCACAGTTAAGGACGTTCTTCTCATTTTTTATTCTACTGGAATTCCACATTTGCTTTCTTCCGTTCCCCTCATTCTCTGTTACTTAAGTGCGGCCAGGATTGTACCAAAGGTAGATCTGTTTCTGTCTCTTAAACTAGAACGGAGAATGAGTTTGATATAGAATAAACATGACACAGTTGGCTTTAGAGTTTATGCATCCATCGACATTGTAACTTGATGATGTGACACGAGGGGGTTAAATCATTTTCTGGGGGTAAAACTGCAACCCCAAAAAAGACCCTGGTTTGGTGGACAAAACATAGATCCAAGGCCCTGGGAGACTTCCTCTCAAATGCTGATCCTGTCAATTTCTGGTCCTGCAGCCTTGAGTAAGTTTTTTAATGTTAACTTTTCTCATCTATAACATGAAGATAATAATTTCCTTCAGTATTGTTATGACAAAAGAGATAACATGTTGTGCATATGTTGGAACTCAATGAATAGTAATTATTACCAATTATGTTCTTATAAAATTACTTCTTTGGGAAACTCTAGAGCCACATTCCAAGTAAACAACTTCTATGATGGTATTTATAAGAATTATTTTACAAATTGGGGGCTATTCATGCATTATTGCAAAATATTCCCTTTTTTATTTATGGGTTAAAGACATATGAAGCAAGTAAATTACTCTTGTCTCAGCAACTGAGTTAAATGTAATGATTCAGAGTTTGTGAACATCCTACATAAAATAAAACTAGTCACGTTTGACGTTCTCACGGAGATTTGGTGAAACAACCACACCAGCCACATGCACAAACACACAGACACACACACACACACACACACACACACACACTGTTCACACAAGACTGTCCCTGATGCATTTATGACACCTTTTCCCTCTTCTTGACCAGAAGTTTTCATTTAGCATCACTGCTCCATAGACCACAGAATTGAAGAAGATGGCTCCACAACAAACACTGTTAACATATCTTTTGGCGCTGAGGACCTAGAAAGAAAGAGAGAGCCCCAAAATGGGCTTTTCTCGACTCTTTCCATTAACACATAAACGGGGAGTGGATTTATCAGATTAGCTAGTTATACGGAGGTGTTGAAACATGAGGCAGAAATAAAAATGGGAAATGGGCACTGAAAAAAAAAAAAAAAAAACATTAGCACAGAAGACAAACTGCCTCCCTCACACTTCGGCCCGAGGTAGTGAGACTGTGAGCCTGAGTCTAATGCTTTAGGCGTTCTTTATCCACTGATTCAAATTTTCTGCTTATAACTTCTCATATTATTAATGTATGACTCAACAACAAAAGGTCACAAGGTAGTTTGGCTAAAAAATTTCCTCTGATAAAACAGGGTGTCCACATTCTGATGAAATATTTCACTGGGTGGATAGACTTTTTATGTAAATGCTGTGACTGTAGGGAGAAAATGAGATACAAAAATAAAGTTATTATTTATTTATACCTCACCTTGTTCCAGAGAAGATGTAGAGTAGAAACTAAGGTAATTAACTGATTATGCAAGCAAAACAGCAAACAAGTAAATAATCTAGGTTTTAAGAAAAGAAGCTGTGTGTGTATATGTGTGTGTATCGTATTCTAGATTTAAAGTTTAGTTTTGTATTGCATATATTTATGTTTAGAGAAACAAAATTGGATGAATAGGAACTGCTAATGACATGGTAAATTAACTTCTGTTGTGATTTGAAGTAGGTCATCTCTGTGTAAAGCTGAGAGAAGACAAGTTTAGGGTAGTGGGAGGGAGAAAAGTTCATCCTTCTTTTCTCTTCCTCTCAACACCACAGACTTGTTCTCACTTTCTACATCTCTGCTGCCCAGTATGGTAGCCACTTGACACGTGTGGCTACTGAGCACTTGAAATGTGACTAGTCTAAAATGAGATGCGCTGCCATTGTAAAATATGCACACCAGATTTCTAGGACTTAGTATGAAAGATTTAAACTACCTCACTAATATTTTTCCATGATTACACATATAAATATATATTTGCATTGGTTATATCCCACTTTTATTTCTGCCTCACATTTCAACACCTCCATATAACTAGCTAGTCTGATAAATCCACACCTGTTTATATGTTAATGGAAAAAGTCTAGAAAAGCCCATTTTGGGGTTCTCCCTCTCTTTCTAGGTCCTTGGTGCCAAAAGATATTTTAACAGCGTCTGTTTGTTTGTTTTGGAGACATTTTCTTCACTTCTGTGGTCTATGGAGAAGTGATACTAAATAAAAACTTCAGGTCAAGTTGCATTGAAATAATATAGGCATTGGGTTAAATAAAATTAGTTTATGAAAATTAACTTACTTGTTTTTACCTCTTCTTAGTGTGGTTACTAGGAAATTTTAAATTATACATGTGGCTCTTGTTTGGGGCTCGCAGTATATTTCCAGAATAATAGACTAGACATGCAGTTCAAGCATAGAACCCCATCAAGGGCTATAAGCAGGTGATGGCGTTAAAGAGAATCAGAACATCCCTGTTGCAGATTAGGGGTTGAGGGGTGGCTTCCAGCTTGGTGGGAGACTACAAAGGGATTTCTTCATAGTTACCATACAGATCTAATGACCTGAGACACATTTTTATCAGCTTCAGCGCCCATAGTTAGCTACATCAAGGATAATGAAAAGGGATAATGTGGAACTTTGCTCCTTTCCTATTGCATAGGGCATATCTATACAGGTGAAAGAAAAAATTAAGCAAATAATTTCACTTTTAGTTTCTACTTCCTTCTTCAGGGAGAGTTTATTATGCCTGAGTATCATTATATTCATTTACTGCTGCTGAGTTTTTCATTCTAAATGGCGTTGCCATTCCACTGGGTCAGTACCTCTTCAAGGAAATTGTAGCTGCTGAAAAGAGGAAGTGCTCCTTTTGGGTTTGGAACACAACTGTCTTATTTGGTGGAGAGGCAAGATAGTTTATCCCCTGTCCCAGAGGTACCCTCACTTGATGACTTAGACACTTAACTTCTTTCACCCTTGTGTGTTCCAAACTCTAATATTTGACAATTCTGTGAAATACACTGGAGCACTTTTGTGCCTATTTGTAATTCACCTCTGCCTTGTACAGTAAAAGGGTGACACACAAATCTGCCCATCCACATATCTTCTCCTTGTTCTACATCTTAAAACCACAAAAGCAGCAGGAATCTAAATCCATCTGAGGTTTTATGGTTGAGGGAAGCGTGTCTAGGCGGTCTCTTAGTCACCCCCCATCCCCGTTCTTTACCTTGGGTCTAAATGGGTTACTGTGGCAACACAAGCCCCAGAAACTTATGTCTTTTTTTTTTTTTTAATACATCCTACTTTGAGAAGCCTATAAAAACAATATTTCTGTATAGTACCAGGGTCTGATTCATTTTAATTTAAGGCTGATGCCAGTTAGAAAAGAAGGTCCATCAAAATAAAATGTAAAAATATACATATAAACCTAAACCTTTAGGAGACAAACCCCTAGGTACAGTAGGGAATAAGAAAGGAACTGCTATCTTAGCGAGATACCTGTGGAGCTGTCACTCTACAAGTGGCAGTGGGAAATTCCTTGGAAAGGAGAAAAATCTCTGAGAGACTTAAAGATCCTATTGAAATTCACACTGCGAATTTCCGTTGCCCACAAAGGCCCCTTAAGCTGAGACAGTGAATGAACACAAGTCTCCCTAACTGGGCTGATGCTGACAGCCTTGGCACCTCTCTTCATATTCCAGCAGCCTCTGCTGTCAGCTGTGGAACCCGTGGGACCCTCAGAGGCCTGGGGAGAGGCAGGCAGAAGGTTTTCTCAGGGTCTTGTGAACTCCTGGCTGGGCTACAAGCTAAGATGTTCGCTCAATCAGATTCCCTCTGTGCTTGAAAAAAGAAAAAAAAAAAAAGGGCTGATTTCAAATTCACTTTAGGATTTAAAATCTATTATGTCTTCCAGTTGAGTTCTTTGCACAACTGAAACTTCCTTCCTTTAATCATCTTTTACCAGCATTCAGGCACCACTGGTGGATTGACCAGTGAGATTGCCCTGAAAAGCTAAGGCCTCCTGCGAGCGGCTGGCTTTTATTGCTTTCCTCATCAACTCTTTCTATTTTCAGCTCTCATTTGGTTCCCTTTGCACACACCCCTTTGACGTCTCATCTCCCATTGGCCTTGACATATGTCTTTATTCCTCTTATTTCATTGTTCAAAATGTATGTGAAAGCACTAGATTGGGCGCCCAGAGATCTGAGTTCTATTCTTGGATTTTCTGCATTGTCTATCCATGACCTTGAAAGGAAGTGCTTTGTTCTTCCTTCCCTCTGACCGGGATTTGGTAAAGATTAATGTGATATAATTGGTCATATCTGAGATGACAATGAAATCGAAAAGCATTGGGTCTTTGCAGAGAGCCCTCAGCTAGGGATTAAGAGATCTGTCTACTCTTTCTAGACCAAAAACCTAGATACAGATGTGAAGCAAAAATTGTAGGACACGGTAGTGGCTGAGATAATAGAAGAATAAATATACAAACTTTACTACAACAATCAAGATGAAACACAAGTCAGAGTTATAAGTAGAAATTTTATAGTAAATAATAATTTGTGTAGCATTTATGTATGATTTTACACATGCATTATCTCATTTTTAATGCTTTGATGGTTATTATTAGAAAGACATTTTTGTGGGATAAATTGGGAGATTGGGACTGACATGTACACACTACTATATATAAAATAGATAACTAATAAGGACCTACTGTATGGCACATGGAACTCTACTCAGTACTCTGTAATGGCCTATATGAGAAAAGAATCTAAAAAAAGGTGAATATATGTATATGTACAAATGATTCACTTTGCTGTACACCTAAAACTAACACAACATTGTAAATCAACTATACTCCAATAAAAATTTTAAAGAAGAAAAAAAGGAAGACATTGTTTAAAATATAGTCACATTTCAAAGCCTCTCACCTGCCTGGCTAGAATTCTTTCATTGAGGCTGAAAACTTGTAAGTATAATAACCCACAGTCCCAAGAAAAGGCAGATGTGACAAGCATCTGGGCTTTGGAGATCATTAGTCACTCAGTGAGATATTCCATGCAAACCTCTAAACCAGTCTCCATTACAGATTTCTAAGCAACAATCTACAACTACATGTCAGGAATGACATCCCTGGGGACAAGCAAGTCTTACAGGTTATAGATTATCTCAACGTGTCTGTAGCCCACCTAACAGTTGCTACAGGGATTCCCAGCTATATTCTTCTGTAAGAACAAATTATACCCTGGAGGCTTAATTTTTTTTTCTACCATGCTCACTGGAGGGAAAGCAACATCCTGCTCAATACAAACGGTTCTGTGCAAAACTCTCTCTTTTGAAGTCATTTTGGAAGTATAGAACATAAGATTGTGTGTATGACAGACCTAATTATTTCCTTTTGTACTGTGGCTGTTGAAGCATCTCATTTTTGGAATAGATGTGACTCTAGACAGTTGTCTGTAAAGTGAGTTTTGTCAGTTCTTTATATGAAATATTATTTTCCTCATTATGTATCATTTAAATTAAGTTTAATTCAGCAAACATTTCTGAGAGGCTATTACATGCCCAGTACTATGTTGAACGTATGGGCTTCAGAGATGAAAAAGATGCAGCTGTTGCCTTCAAGAAGCCAGCAATCTTGCTGGAGAATCAGACCCCTCAAAAATTAACTCTGGCAGAATGTAATGTGTGCTATAATGTCTGTATGAAAAAATATATATAGAAGCAAAAGGGAGGGAGTAATTAATTTCACTCAGATGGATTAGGGACACTATCACAGAAATGAAATTGGAGCTGGGCTTTGAAGGATGTTTTAAGATTTGTTCTAAGAGTGAAGAATAGGAGGAGGGAAGTCCAGACAAAAAAGAATGCAGAGAGGAATGCACAAAGACAAATTGCAAATTGCAGGGAATGGTCATGCACCAGAAAAAAAGAAAAGAAAGGAATAGAGAAGAAAAAAAGTACTGTCACTGAAATACATGGTGCAGAATTAGCAGGACAGGGAATTCTGAGCATCTTTGTCTGTGTCCTGTCACATGGAGGCCAATGAATCTCTTGAGACAGGGAATGCCATATTAGATTGTTTTTCCAAACATAGCTCTGATGGCATATGGAGAAAATCAGATTAAGGGAAGAGAGGGAAACCAGAGAAACTAATCTGTACAGAAGATAGAGATCTAAACTAAAGGAATGGCAGTAAGAATGAGGACAGGACAGGAGAAAGGAAGGTAAGAGACATTTGAAAAGTAGTGTGGAGAGGACTCCGTGGCTGATTGGATTGGTGAGGTATAGAGAGGCAGGCGTGGATCAATTTCTCCGAGATTTCCCAACTTAGATGATTGGGTGGATGAAGATTTTTTTTTTTTTAAGTATGCTTTCTTTTATTTTTTTTTTTAATTATTTATCTATTTATTTATTTATTTTTGGTTGTGTTGGGTCTTCGCTTCTATGTGAGGGCTTTCTCTAGTTGCGGCGAGCAGGGGCCACTCCTCATAGCGGTGCGCGGGCCTCTCACTATCGCGGCCTCTCGTTGCGGAGCACAGGCTCCAGACGCGCAGGCTCAGTAGTTGTGGCTCGCGGGCCCAGTTGCTCTGCGGCATGTGGGATCTTCCCAGACCAGGGCTTGAACCCGTGTCCCCTACATTAGCAGGCAGATTCTCAACCACTGCGCCACCAGGGAAGCCCCCAGGATGAAGATGTTTTTGACAGAAATTTAAAGGACTGTAGGAGGGAATACTCACATTTGGAGAGAAAGACATTTAATTTAGCTGTGGATATTTGCCATTTGAGATATTTGTGAAACATCCAAGTTAGAGTCCAGTAGGAAGGTGTAGAATTCATGAGAAAGGGGAAGACCAGCACATAGGTGGGAGTTGCATCTCTGGTAGCAAATGGCATAACCAAGGATGACCTTCCCATAGGTGAAAAGAGATAAGGACTTGGAGAACTCTGGTATATCCCACTGTTTGAGAGGCAAGTGGAGGAAGAGGAGGAGGGGGATATGATTTCAAACAGGAATCAAACATATGGAAGAAAAGCTCAGAATAAGTGTGATCACTGAAGCCAGTTAAGGGGAGCATATAATGAAAGTAGAATACAAGGGATGTAGAATTTGTTTTTCATTTTTGTTCTGTCAGCTTAAATAATAAGGTCAGTGTGAATTCAGGAGAGAGGAAAGGCTCAGAGGCAGACAGACCTGGATTCTATTCCTTAACTTACTACTTGTTCCCTGTGGGATCTTGGGAAATGGTTTATCCTCTCCAAGCTTCAGTTTCCCCTTCTGCAGAGAAGGGTTTGTCATGAAGACTAATTGAAAAATGTATATAAAGCACCAGCAAAAGGTGACATGCAGAGTAGACAGTTGACAATGATAGTCCCTTCTAGTACCAGGCGGACAGCAGAGGTTGTGATGAGAAGCAGGTAAGTCTGCGTCAAGGTCAAAGGGAAGCTCAGTACGAATCCTGGTGGGGCAGATCTAAGCCCTTGGGGCTTCAGGAAAAGGCAGTGAGCCAGAAGGGCTGCTGCTTCTCCTTTAGCTTCAGAGGGTAACTTCTGTGGTCAGTCTGTGTCCCAGAGTCTACAGTACTTGTGGACTGTATAAGCCACAGTGCATGGCCATGTCAGCACCCACAGAAGGTAATGAAGTGAGACAAGTCACCAGGTATGATTGAAACACGTACTGAGGGCCAGGCATTGGGTTATGTGCTGGGGGACCCAGAGAAGTTAAGGCGGGGTCCTGTCTTTGAAGAACTTAGAAGCTAGTGGGGGAAAAGATGTGCATGTAGACAACAATTAGAAAATTATGCCAGGCTCAGGGGTTTATATAATAGGGAATTAGGAATGAGGAATTGGGAATGAGGGTAAGCGATAAGAGGTAGATGAAAGCTACACTGGAGCTTGGAAGCCAGGTTCCAAGAGTTCCGAGGAAAAGGTAGGTGTGCCTCCAGGTCAGAGACACTAAAATGATAGACCACATGGGAGAGTCTAAAGTTCATATTCTGTCTCCATGATCAGAAGTATTTCAGTGAAGCAGAAAATGAAGGCATCAAAAGAAACCAAATGGCAAATCTCCTTTCCAAAAGAGCCACCTGGCATTGCCTTCCTTTGTCTTGGCACTAACGTCAAGCTGCCTCATGCTCTTCCTCTCTAACCCCCTCCCTTCTGTCTCCATCATTTTAAGTTTTATCTGCTTCTATTTTTCTTTTTAAAATATTTTATTTATTTATTTATTTATTTATTTATTTATTTATTTATTTTCATGGCTGCATTGGGTCTTTGTTGTGGCACAGGAGATCTTCGCTGAGGCATGCGGGCTTCTCTCTAGTTGTGGAGCGCGGGCTGTATCTACTTCTTTTAAGGACAGTGCTTCCTTCTCAGTTCAAATAAACTTTTAAAAAAGGAAAATAAAGGGAAAAAAGGACCTCCACAGCTCAAGATAAGAGGCTGATGAGGAGCCATTTGCAGAAATGTTGAGGCACCAGAGCCTCTGAGACGTTGAGCAGCTTGTAGCTATGAAGTGAGCCTGAGTGGGTGCAGCTGAGGGAGATGTGTTTCCTGGTGCACCTCACAGCACTTTGAGAACAGGCAGGATATTCACATCAAGTGGGGAGAGGCCCTATAACCATGCCATGGGGGTTTCAGGCCCACTGATATCAGAACTCTCCTGCAGCATATCATCTATAGGGTTCTGTGGTCACATGGGGCTAAATGTAGTCCTCATCCTCTGATACAGATCTGAGGGGCAAATACCCAGGATTTATGAGCCCTATGAGGATTAGCACATATAGATCCCCCCAGAGTGATAAAAATAAGGTGGTAGGGCAAACACTGGTTTGAATCTTTGCTTTACAATCTGCTAGCTTGGTTCTTAAGAAAAATTAGTTCACCTCTTCAAGAATCGGTTTCCTTATCATTTCTTTTCTTACGTAAAGCATCATCACAGGGTTTGCATGAGGATTCTGTGAGATAAAATACTTGAAGGTGCCTAGCACAGAGATTGGCATATGGGAGGTGCTTGATAAATATTTATTGGTATCATATGAAATAACTCTTCCAGGATCTTACTATGCTGACATTTGCTGTCTGGCTCATGCGTCCATCTAAATGCCAATAAATCCCAAATTTCAATCCCCAATATGGACTTCTTTTTGAAGTCCAGATTTATATATTGATAGTTCAGTACATACTTAATATCCTGCTGGAATATCTAATAAACACCTCAGACTTAAACTGTCATAATCTGAACTACTGATCTTCTCCTCAGACCATATCCTTCCATATGACTCTCCATCTTAGTTGGGGGCAAACCCATTCTTCCAACTGTATAACCCCCAAATTTCAGGATTCCTTCCCTTCACCCCTCACCTGTGAGAGATACCACCATATCCTGTTGCTCTGTCTTCAAATTATATCCAGAATTTGACCATCTTTCTCTACTTTGACTGCTGCCATCTTTATCTGAGCAAGTATGAGCATTTGTCTGTAGTACTGCAGAGGCTTCCTAATGGAGTTCTCTGCTTTAACTCTTTTTTAAAATTTTATATTTATCTTTTTACAGGTCCTTGTTGGTTATCTATTTTAAATATACCGCTTTAACTCTTGACTCCCTGCAGTTTTTCTCAACAGAGCAGTCAGAGTAATCCAATTCAACATGTAAGAGTATAAATTAATCATTTTAGGTCCTAAAGCAAGCTCATAGGTGTGTGCTCTGCTTTTTTTTTTCTTTTTTTTCCTCTTTCACCTATTCTTTCTTTCTTTCTTTCTGTGAAGGTCGAGAAGAAGTGATCAGAGAGAGAGACAGAAAACCAAGGTAGTGTGGGTTTTTCATGAGAAGAAAACAGCATGTGGAGAAAGGGGGAATGTGATTATAATTGAATGTTGCCTAAAAATTAAAGGGCATGAGAGCTAAGAAAGGATTTGGCTACTATGGAATTGCCAGTGACTTTGCAACATGCAATCTCAAAGGAAAATTGAAGACATAATAGTTGAAGGTTTATAGGTGTTTGACTGGAAATGAAAAGAGAGCTATCTGTAAATCTTTTTTTTTTTTTTTTTTTTTTTGGTTTGGTGGTAAAGAGGATGGCAGAAATGAGATGGCAATTCAAGTACACACCAAATGAGCTGAACCCTCAGCATCTTCATTAAAAAAATGAGCCTATAGATAATTCCCAGCAGTTTCAGGACTTTCTAAAATTTGCTTTCTATCTGAAATTCCAGAGCATTTTATCCTGTTTCATTGTCCTCTTTTTATGTTTTTCTGCCTTGATGGGACTCTCTGTATGTGGTTCATTGTTCATTTTGTCCCCAGAATCATCACCTTGGTTCCATTTTGTGCAGCCTGTGTATTAGGTCCAACCACCATGCCTCATTCCACTCCATCCCTTGACTTCCATAACTAGCCCAGGCACCCAAGACTTCAGCCCTTGTGCACTGCCCTAGACTCCTGCTTGGAGAAGAATTGGGAGTTAAGAAAATAGTTTTCATTCTTCCTTTTGAGATCAGTGCAACCTACAGGCAGAAGGAAGTGGCTGGCACAACCTGAGAGACTGAAGATGCAAGAGGGAGAGAGCTATTTTATTTTATCTTTTTTTAACAATGGTGTGTTATTTGTTTGTTTGTTTGTTTATTTTTGCCCACACCACTTGGCATGTGGGATCTTAGTTCCCGGACCAGGGGTGGAACCTGTGCCCCTTGCATTGGAAGTACGGATTCTTAACCACTGGACCGCCAGAGAAGTCCTAGAAAGAGTTATTGATAGGAGAAGCTCACAGAGGAAGTGGGGGATGGGATCAGGAACACAGGTGGAAACTGAACATGATTTCCAGAAATTCAGTGCATTTTATCATTTGTGAGCTTGAACTACAGCAGGGAGGACCCCTTAGCCAAATCTCTAGGGTCTGTCCAGCCACCAGAGCACTCCTTCAGGACCATACACCCACTGCTTTGACCTCTCCTCTTTCACTGCCCTTCCTCCTTTCTCCCACCTGACTCCAACTTCCCTGGCTGGACCATGGCTCAGCTGGTTCCCCTGATTGGAAGCATGAAGTTACCAAAGTCCCAGGTTCAGTGACACAAAAGCTTTTTTTCATTTTCTGTTTGCTATGCCATTAGTGGCAGCTTCAAGCTGAGCTGAAGACATTCTAAAGAGTCATTGTTCCTCTTCTAGAAATATTTTAAATGTGGACCTAGATGAGATGGTATATTTTTTTCCTACCTCCAAACCAACGACTTTTCTTTTCACATAAACTGAACTTCAGAAAGCTAAACAAAGAGCAACAATTCCCCTTTGCTGTTACTTTTGGACCATTTTACAGCCAGGACATTACCTAAGGCCTCCTGTGATTATGAAATGCCCTTCGAACTGAAAATCTTTTTTCATTTTCCTCTTCCTTCATTATCTGATTGTTGCTGCCAGTGTAATTGTGTTCTGGACACATGTCTACAAAAGACTTTTGAGCTTCCTTTAATACTCTTCTCAATGAGCACTTCCAGTAAATGCCATAGTTAAAATGCATAAATTTGCTTCATCAGAAATCACAGCATCTCAGGATTCAAGTTTAAAGGTGCCATGCTTTAGAATTAGAAATGGTTTTCCCTACTGTTATGCATTTCTCAGTCAGAGTTTTGGTGCGAGTTATAGTTTACACCAAAATATAAACCTCACCACAGTGTAATCAACTGTGGACGTGGTTGACTTTCTTTTTTTTTTTTTTTTTTTTTTTGCAATGCCCATGGTATTTTATATATGGTAAATTTCCAGCAACTGAATTGAACTTTTCACCCATAGCAAATATCTACTCCTGAAAATCCCCTCAAGTCATTAGCTGTCCGATTGATAAAACTCATTTTTTGTACTACTCACTTGAAGTCTAGTAACCCTGGGCATACAACTATTTATTTATTCTTCCCCTGCACTGTTGTGCCTAATGGGTACAGAAGCCTTACTAATGCCATTGACAAACACACCCCATGTGACCAAGTTCTTTGTTAGCTACATGCTATTGGACATTTTGTCTGTTGAGAGGCAATGCTATTGCTGCAAAACCTCATACAAAATAGAATTAATATATACTCTCTGCATTTGCTGAATTTATAGTTCCATTTGTGTGTTTGTGATAATAAAGACACTCAGCTTTTGGAAATGCTTTAGACTCTTGATTCTGTTCTAACAGTTGTGAGGTGGATGATTACTGGCAGAGACTCATTTTTCATCTTCTCTGTGAAAATATAACAGGGGAAGGATGATTTTTATGGAGATACACTGTAGAATAAATGCAGGAAATATCAAAGGCAATTAAGGCAGCAGGATATATACAAGGTGTGGAAAGATGAAGAGTGGGAAATGGGTGGAGATTCTGCAGAAATAGCCATGGACTCTCAGTTGAGCCCAGCCACTTCAGATATAGTGCTTCTGTGTGGGTGTGTGGTGTTGGTGGAGGGAAGATCAAGAGGCTTTTTCCTTTGTTAAAATGCCCCAAATATCACAAAGATCTAACAAAAATATGAAAGATTTGGCAAAGGTGTTTCTCACATTTCATTCGTTCAGAGCTCTAGTTTGAATTTGGTGACCAGAGCATTAAAATGAATTAATTAATAAGGGTTTATAAAATTAATACTATAAACAAGATTATCAGGGGACCTTTTATAAGTTCTTCAAGATAATGGCTTTTAAGGATTTTTAGCATATTCATAGTATAGAAATTCAACTTCTGATTATAAATAAGTAGTTTATAATATATAATAAGCCAAATAAAAGCAGGATCTCTGCTATGGAAATATTTCAGTAGTCATTAATTTGAATTATTATGACCTCTTATAGACCAAAGCTGCTTTTTATTTTTAAGGACATATCTAATTTAGATATTAACTGACTTTGATGGGCTTCCCTTCCTGAGGTCGAATTCATGATTCTGAACTTTTTTTTCATTGTTATCAACAACTTAACTATCAATTAATATTTATCACTTTCACTAATATCCATGT
The DNA here is from genome assembly GCF_028023285.1 of Balaenoptera ricei. Classification (NCBI taxonomy): domain Eukaryota; kingdom Metazoa; phylum Chordata; class Mammalia; order Artiodactyla; family Balaenopteridae; genus Balaenoptera; species Balaenoptera ricei. The sequence continues at coordinate 97,854,691 of NC_082642.1, forward strand.
CATTGTTCATTTATTTAGCAAAGAAAACTTGATATAGCTTATCACACTTAGAGCTCATTTCACAGTGTTTACAGATTTTAATTAAAGTCTCTTAATTGGCATTGAGTATTGAATCATTTTTTTAAATAGATCTTTATTGGAGTATAATTGCTTCACAATACTGTTTTAGTTTCTGTTGTACACCAAAGTGAATCAGCCATATGCATACATATGTCCCCATATCCCCTCCCTCGTGAGCCTCCCTCCCGTCCTCCCTATCCCACTCCTCTAGGTCATCACAAAGCACCTAGCTGATCTCCCTGTGCTATGCTGCTTCTTCCCACTAGCTAACTATTTTACATTCGGTAGTGTATATATGTCGATGCTATTCTCACTTCACCCCAGCTTCCCCCTCCCACCCCATGTCCTCAAGTCCATTCTTATGTCTACCTCTTTATTCCTGCCCTGCAACTAGGTTCATCAGTGCTGTTTTTTTAGATTCCATATATGTGCATTAGCATACAGTATTTGTTTTTTTCTTTCTGACTTACTTCACTCTGTATGACAGACTCTAGGTCCATCCACCTCACTACAAATAACTCAATTTTGTTTCTTTTTATGGCTGAGTAGTATTCCATTGTCTATATGTGCCACATCTTCTTTATCCACTCATCTGTCGATGAACATTTAGGTTGGTTCCATGTCCTGGCTATTGTAAATACTGCTGCAGTAAACATTGTGGTACATGTCTCTTTTTGAATTATGACTTTCTAAGGGTATATGCCCAGTAGTGGGATTGCTGGGTCATATGGTAGTTCTATTTTTAGTTTTCTTAAGGAGCCTCCATACTATTTTCCATAGTGGTTGTATCAATTTACATTCCCACCAGCAGTGCAGGAGGGTTCCCTTTTCACCACACACTTTCCAGCATTTATTGTTTCTAGATTTTCTGATAATGGCCATTCTGACCGGCGTGAGGTGATACCTCATTTTAGTTTTGACTTGTGTTTTTCTAATAATTAGTGATGTTGAGCATCTTTTCACGTACCTCTTGGCCATCTGTATGTCTTCCTTGGTGAAATGTCTATTTAGGTCTTCTGCCCATTTTTTTTAATAAATTTATTTATTTTATTTAATTTATTTTTGGCTGCATTGGGTCTTCATTGCTGCACACGGGCTTTCTCTAGTTGCGGCAAATGGGGGCTACTCTTCATTGTGGTGTGCAGGCTTCTCATTGTGGTGGCTTCTCTTGTTGTGGCACTAGGCACGTGAGCTTCAGTAGTTGTGGCATGTGGGCTCAGTAGTTGTGGTGCACGGGCTTAGTTGCTCCGTGGCATGTGGGATCTTCCCGGACCAGGGCTCGAACCCATGTCCCCTGCATTGGCAGGCGGATTCATAACCACTGCAGGGAAGTGCAGATGACAAGGAAGCCTGTCCACCAGGGAAGCCACTTCTGCCCATTTTTTAATTGGGTTGTTTGTTTTTTTGATATTGAGCTCCATGAGCTGTTTGTATATTTTGGAGATTAATCCTTTGTCTGTTGTTCCATTTGCAAATATTTTCTCCCATTCTGAGGGTTGTTTTTTCATCTTCTTTATGGTTTCCTTTGCTGTGCAAAGGCTTTCAAGTTTCATTAGGTCCCATTTGTTTATTTTTGTTTTTATTTCCATTACTGTAGAAGATGGGTCAAAAAAGATCTTGCTGTGGTTAATGTCAAAGAGTGTTTTTCCTGTTTTCCTCTAAGAGTTTTATAGTGTCTGGTCTTACATTTAGATCTTTAATCCATTTGGAGTTTTTATTTTTGTGTATGGTGTTAGGTAGCATTCTAATTTCATTCTTTTACATGTAACTGTCCAGTTTTCCCAGCACCACTTATTGAAGAGGCTGTCTTTTCTCCATTGTATGTTCCTGCCTCCTTTGTCATAAATTAGGTGCCCCTATGTGCATGGGTTTATCTCTGGGCATTCTATCCTGTACCATTGATGTATATTTCTGTTTTTGTGCCAGTGCAATACTGTCTTGATTGCTGTAGCTTTGCGGTATGCTTTGAAGTCAGGGAGCCTGATTCTTCCAGCTCCATTATTCTTTCTCAAGATTATTTTGGCTATTCAGGGTCTTTTGTGTTTCCATACAAATTGTAAAATTTTTGGTCCTAATTCTGTGAAGAATGCCATTGGTAGTTTGATAGGGATTGCATTGAATCTGTAGATTGCTTTGGATAGTATAGTCATTTTCACAATATTGATTATTCCAATCCAAGAACATGGTATATTTCTCCATCTTTTTATGTCATCTTTGATTTCTTTCATCAGTGTTTTATAGTTTTCTGAGTAAAATCTTTTGCCTCCTTAGGCAGGTTTATTCCTAGGTATTTTATTCTTTTTGTTGTGATGGTAAATGGGAGTGTTTCCTCAATTCTTTTTCTGATTTTTCGTTGTTGATGTATAGGAATGCCAGAGATTTCTTTGCATTAATTTTGTATCCTGCAACCTTACCACATTCAGTGATTAGTTCTAGTAGTTTTCTGGTGGCATCTTTAGGATTTTCTATGTATAGGATCATGTCATCTGCAAACAGTGACAGTGTTGTTTCTTCTTTTCCAATTTGTATTGCTTTTATTTCTTTTCTTCTCTGATTGCCATGGCTAGGACTTCCAAAACTATATTGAATAAGAGTGGCAAGAGTGGACATCCTTGTCTTGTTCGTGATCTTAGTGGAAATGCTTTCATATTTTCACCATTGAGTATGATACTTGCTGTGGGTTTGTCATAAGTGGCCTTTATTATGGTGAGGTAGGTTCCCTCTCTGCCCATTTTCTGCAGAGTTTTTACCATAAATGGGTGCTGAATTTTGTCAAAAGCTTTTTCTGCATCTATTGAGATGATCACATGGTTTTTATCCTTCAATTTGTTAATATGGTTTATCACATTGATTGATTTGCTTATATTGAAGAATCGTTGCATCCCTGGGATAAATCCCACTTGACCATGGTGTATGGTCCTTTTAATGTGTTGTTGGATTCTGTTTGCTGTATTTTGTTCAGGATTTTTGCATTTATGTTCATCAGTGATATTGGTCTATAATTTTCTTTTTTTGTGATATCTTTTTCTGGTTTTGGTATCAGAGTGATGGTGGCATTGTAGAATGAATTTGGGAGTGTTTCTCCCTCTGCAATATTTTGGAAGAGTTTGAGAAGGGTTAGTGGTAGCTCTTCTCTAAATGTTTGATAGAATTTATCTGTGAAGCCATCTGGTCCTGGACTTTTGTTTGTTGGAAAGTTTTTAATTGCAGTTTCAATTTCATTTCTTGTGATAAGTCTGTTTATATTTTCTAATTCTTCCTGGTTCAGTCTTGGAAAATTGTACCTTTCCAAGAATTTGTCCATTTCTTCGTGCTTGTCCATTTTATTGGCATAGAGTTGTTTGTAGTAGTCTTTTATAATCCTTTGTATTTCTTCGGTGTCAGTTGTGATTTCTCCTTTTTCATATCTAAATTTATTGATTTGTATCCTCTCCCTTTTATTCCTGATGAGTCTGGCTAAGGGTTTAGCAATTTTGTTTATCTTCTCAAAGAACCAACTTTTAGTTTTATTGATCTTTTCTATTGTTTTCTTTTTTTCTATTTCATTTATTTCTGCTGTGATCTTTGTGATTTCTTTCCTTCTACTGCGAGTTTTCTTTGTTCTTCTTTAGTTGTTTTAAGTGTATGGTTAGATTATTTATTTGAGATTTTTCTTGTTTCTTGAGGTAAGATTGAATTGCTATAAACTTTCCTCTTAGAACTACTTTTGATGCATCCCATAGGTTTTGGGTTGTTGTGTTTTCATTGTCATTTGTTTCTAGGCATTTTTTGATTTCCTCTTTGATTTCTTCAGTGATCTCTTGGTTATTTAGTAACGTATTGTTTAGCCTCCATGTGTTTGTATTTTTTACAGTTTTTTTCCTGTGATTGATATCTAGTCTCATGTGCACTTGAGAAGAAAGTGTATTCTGTCACTTTTGGGTGGAATGTTCTATAAATATCAATTAAATCTATCTGGTCTATTGTGTCATTTAAAGCTTGTGTTTCCTTATTTATTTTCATTTTGGATGATCTGTCCAGTGGTGTAAGCAGGGTGTTAAAGTCCCCTACTATTATTGTGTTACTGTTGATTTCTCCTTTCATGGTTGTTAGCATTTGCCTTACGTATTGAAGTGCTCTGTTGTTGGGTGCATAAACATTTATAAGTATTATATCTTCTCAGATTGATCTCTTGATCATTATGTAGTGTCCATCCTTATCTCTTGTAACAGTCTTTATTTTATATTCTATTTTATCTGATACGAGTATCGCTACTCCAGCTTTCTCTTGATTCCCATTTGCATGGAATATCTTTTTCCATCCCTTCACTTTCAGCCTGTATGTGTCCCTAGGTCTGAAGTGGGTCTTTGTAGACAGCATATATGCGGGTCTTTTCTTGGTATCCATTCAACCAGTCTGTGTTTTTTTTGTTGGGGCATTTAATCCATTTACATTCAAGGTTATTATTGATATGTATGTTCCTATTACCATTTTCTTAATTGTTTTGGGCTTGTTTTTGTGGGTCTTTTTCTTCTCTTGTGTTTCCCACCTAGAGAAGTTTCTTTGGCTTTTGTTGTAAAGCTGGTTTGGTGGTGCTGAATTCTCTTAGCTTTTGCTTGTCTGTAAAGCTTTTGATTTCTCTGTTGAATCTGATGAGATCCTTGCTGGGTAAACTAATCTTGGTTGTAGGTTTTTCCCTTTCATCACTTTAAGTATGTCCTGCCACTCCCATCTGGCCTGCAGAGTTTCTGCTGAAAAATCAGCTGCTAACCTTATGGGGATTCCTTTGTATGTTTTTTTTTTTTTTTTTTTCGCTTGCTGCTTTTGATATTTTTTTTTTTAATTTGATTTTTGTTAGTTTGATTAGTATGTGTCTTGGTGTGTTTCTCCTCAGGTTTATCCTGCCTGGGACTCTCTGTGCTTCCTGGACTTGGGTGGCTATTTCCTTTCCCATGTTAGGGAATTTTTTGACAATAATCTGTTCAAATATTTTCTCAGTCCCTTTCTTTTTCTCTTCTTCTTCTAGGACCCCTATAATTCGAATGTTGGTGCGTTTAGTCTTGTCCTAGAGGTCTCTGAGATTGTCTTCAATTCTTTTCATTCTTTTTTCTTTATTCTGCTCCTTGACAGTTATTTCCACCATTTTGTCTTCCAGCTCACTTATTCATTCTTCTGGCTCAGTTATTCTGTTATTGATTCCTTCTAGTGTATTTTTCATTTCAGTTTTTGTGTTGTTCTTCTCTGTTTGTTTGTTCTTTATTTCTTCTAGATCTTTGTTAAACTTTTCTTGTATTTTCCCATTCTATTTCCAAGATTCTGGATCATCTTTACTATCATTACTCTGAGTTCTTTTTCAGGTTGATTGGCAATTTCCTCTTCATTTATTTGGTCTTGTAGGTTTTTACCTTGCTCCTTCATCTGTGACATATTTTTTTGCTGTCTCTTTTTTTTTTTTTTTTTTAATGAGTGGGATTGTGTTCCTGTCTTACTTGTTGTTTGGCCTGAGGCTTCCTACACTGGAGTTTGTAGGCTGTTGGGTCGAGCTGGGTCTTGGTGCTGAGATGAGGACCTCCATGAGACTTCACTCCAATGAATATTCCCTGGGGTCTGAGGTTCTCTGTTAGTCCAGTGGTTTGGACTCGGAGCTCCCACCACAGGAGCTTCGGTCCAACCCCCATCTCGTGAACCAAGATCCCGCATGCCGCATGGGGTGGCCAAAAACAAGAGAAATAAGGGAATAATAACTAAGTAAACAAATTAGACTGGGAAACTAATAGATATGTTGGGAAGAATATAAAAATAAAAAAATAGATGAAACAACAACCAGAAGGTACAACAGTACCACAGTAGTAAAAAAGAGGAGGAGAGAAAAGAAAAGAAATAATGAGGGGAGGCCTTGGCTGTGGAGGGTGGGGCCTGAGCAAGGGTGAGGTTTGGGCAGTAGGTGGGGCCTATGCTCAGGACCCACAGGCCTGGAAAAGGCCCTGGGGGCTGTGGGAGGTGGGGCTTAGGCTCAAGGACCAGAAGGGACCCAGGCTTGCCCTCCACCCTTGGTCTCAGAGGACCGGGGACCTCACCTGGGTGCCCAGCAGGCTTCCTGGGCTCGAGTGGGCAGGGTAAACGCCCTCCTCTCCTCTCCTGCTCCTCCAGTCCTGGAGGGCCCCTCCTGCCTGCCTCTCCTGATCTCCCCAGCCTCAGGGGCGCTGATCCTGTCCAGCCTCCACTTCAACCCCCTCAGTACCCCCACGTCCTACCAGTTCACTTGGGGGTTCCTCCTGTCTCCTTGGGCCTCAGGGTTTCCCACCAGCATCTGGCAGCCACCCTGATGCTAACTTGGCATCTTCCCACAGTGCCATCTTGACTCTGCCCCTCTGAATCATTTTTTTACACGTGGTTTGATTAGAAGGGATTGCGTTTGTGGATTCTCCCTAACCTTCTTGTGTTTAAAAATAGGATTTTAAGTTTTAAAACATTCATGTGTTTGTATTATATTCAGTTATACAACCCCCATTCAAAAATTCTAGGGCCCTTTTTGTCAAATATATACATTTAGAATGTAATTTTTAATAAATTGGGTTATATTCACACAATAGAATACTATGCAGCAATGAGAACAATCTACAACTACATGCAATAGTATGAATAAATCTTGCAACATAATGTTGAGCAAAAAATCCCTCAGATTCCGTTTATCTTAGTACATAAAAGATAAAATGCCGGTAGAAGTCAGAAGCAGGGCATAATGACTGGAAGGAAAGATGCGGGGGGGCTTGCTTCTGAGTGATGATGTCATTCTGTTTCTAGATCTGGTACTGTCTACATAAGTGTGTCAAGTTTGTGAAAATGCATGAAGCTGTACAGTTGTGATCTTTGCATGTTCGTGTATGATATCAGGCTTTAACAGAAATTTTTAAAATATGATTTTAGTGCAAATACAAAGATTTCTGATTTTGCACCCCAAGTCAACTCTCTTAGAACTTTGTTCCAATGCCGTTAAGAATCAGGAAAATAAGGAGTAGAATATAGTTTTTAAATGCCCTTTTTTTCATGTGTCTGGAGACTTGGTGGAGGAAATAGTTTATCCATCTAACAGATGTTGTGAAGCAAAAATAGAAATACATTTCATTTGTCTCTTGCCATCAAACCTTGATTATTTTGACCTCTCTCATCTGAAATGAGGTTATATCCCTTCACATGTGCATCTTTCCTATTAAAATATATTCACCAAGAAAAATGTAATTATCAGATTTAATGAATATTTTCTCATTATTTTTGAAGAATTTAGACAGTTCATTGATTTGAAAAGAAAAATACCTTAAATAAATACAATTAACATAGTTATATATACATAGGCTTATGATTTACAGTCATATCTCATATGTATGTAACCTGTTGTATATCAAACTTGACTTTGACCTTATTCCAGTCTTGGTTTGGTATTTGTTTTTAATCCCGAGCATCATAAATTATTCTTTTACATGACCACATTTATTGAGTGCTCTTTACTTAGGGGAAAAGGCTAGGTTGGGCAGTTCAAAGACCAAAGTCTTTATTTAGAACTAGAGCACAGGCAATGGAGGAAACAGTAGCCACATTGTAAACTTCTCACTCATATTTGTGCGCTTGTGTATCATATCTGTAAGAACTTCATTGAAGAAAGACCTAGTTAAGTTTGTTAGGAATAAGTGCACACAAAGAGAGTAGAATTGCCAGTTGCTCCTGGTTGCTAACCTCCATGGTTATTTTAAATCCCCACCAGGACATGGAATATCACATAGGTGATTTTCTACAGATTCTCCATTCTTGGCTATGCTCATTTAAGTGGGGTGCTACACTGGCCAGATAGCTCAGAGAAGCTGCTTCCCAACCAGATTTACTCCACACTGTAGCCACAGGGTCTTTAAGCAAAGCTCTACACGTTTCCCCCTATGTTCAGAGGAGATCAGGTCAGAAATCAGTGAATAACCTATAATCACTCAATCCATCTATAATCACTGCATGGAAAACACTCACACCTATGATCACTACAAGATTTCAAATGCCTTCCTTTCTGTGGCTGTGCATTCATTTTGTTGGTTGGTTGGTTTTGCTTGTTTGTTTTGCATGAAGTCATAGTCTCGACAAATAAATATCTAACAAATAAAATGATTATGTTTTAGTTAAATGGCAGTCATTTGGAAGCAACGGAACCTATATCAGAATCACATTTCCAGATAAGACTTCAAATCTTGTAAATATATGAAGATGTCTTATTGAAAAAATAAAGTTCCTACAACTTTTAAATATATCGATATTGAGATTATTTTGCTATTATATTTGTTATTAAATTTTAGCCATTATCCTAATAGAAACAAGTAAATGTATGTAAGACACATGACCTAACAGCTCAATTTCATCAATTAACAAAAGTTAAGGTCAATCTTTTCCCTTAGACTTTCAGTCACCGATTAGCTTGCATTTACAATGGTCTATAATTAGGGCCTGTCCAAGGTTCTGACAGAATATGTGTTTTCTTTTATGCTAGTGAATCTTCACCTTGTTTAGGTCAACTGTGTTATCTGAAAGAAAAGCAAAAATGAAAAGGCCGTGGAGGAGAAAACAACTGTTTATGAAATTATTTTATTTCTTACTTGTTAGTTTATTATCTAGGCCAGCCTTGGAAAGGGTTTTGAAGTAGATCCAACCTCCTTTAGGTCTGATTCTTCTGTTGTTACCCAGCCTTCGTTCCTGGTTCTAAGTCACCCCTGTGGGGTCCTGCTTAGGTCTTAAGCAGTACACCATGATTTCAATATCCCTTGATTTACAAAACCACCATGTGGTATGAGAAGTGAATAAAGAAACACAATAGCTGCTAAAGTTCTACCTTATTACATCTCCCTGATGGTTATTTTAGTGTGATTTTATTAAACCATGGTTTAAAGGAGTAACTTTGAATAAAGTTTTAGGTACCTTAGTACCTATTGGGAGAATATGTTTAATGAACAGACCTTTTCAGGCAAACTTAGATCCCAGCATGCACATAGCTGGCCTCTGCCTCGGCTAGAGCCAGTCGAGCTTATTAAAAATTTAATCCTGATTCCATTCATCATCATTAACTCCAGCAATTGGCCAACATATTTAAATGAAGCAAATTTTGAAGCTTTAGGAAGCAACTAGCAGTTCTTCAAGACACCAAGAATAATATCCACAGTTTAAGAAAATTTGTATCGACCTAATTTACAAGGATAAAAATGTCATGGATCACATCATTTCGTATAAAGCATTTTGTGTCATCCTCAACCCAAAGACTTGCAGTTGCTTAATGGAGGAAATGAATTAAGATTTATCATCAATAAATGAAAGCATTTTCTCAATCATTTAAATGACTGCTTCATACAAATTGAGATTTCAGTGAGACCCTATCTTTAATCATAGAAAATAGACTTTTAATGTATTCCCCTTTGAAATGTTTTTGGCATGTATCCTGGGTGGACTGAGCTCTGGACTAATGTCTCTGTGCTTGTGTGTGAGGAACAGCATGTATTTCACATGTTTATTTCTCTGTTATTTCCATTTCAACTCTATCTCTTATGCTCTGGTTAATGGGTACTTAAAATAAAGTGGTACCCTTTTTGCTTTATTACTTGAATTTCTTTAAAAGTAAGTTCTTTTCCTCTGTTTCCAGTTCAAAGGCAGCATGGAGCCTTAATAAATTTCAAATGTATTTGGATAACTGATAAATTTAATGATCTCATCAACTTAAAAAATAGCAAGTAAAAAGTAAGTGATCTTAAAAATAATTAACAGGGCAACAATGAGAGAGGAGAATATTACACAGAATAAATGGAGGTGTCCTTATTTCTGTCAAAATTTCCATTGAGAAACTGTAACAATTATTTTGCTTTTGTTATTCATAGCTTAACATGTACTCTACAAATATAGTACACTTTATATTAGCAATTGAAAATAATTTACAAATGCAACATTACTATATTGGCCCTCTTTATATCTCAGTAAACTGAGAAGCAAGTGCTTGCAGCTAGAGTTGGCAGTTATAAAAACTAAAGCCAAAGATTGGTGCACAGCAGTTTAGTGATAGCTCAGGAATAATTAATATGGAAGGGATCATGTGTCTTTAAATGAGAGAGTAGTGAACCTAAAGAGACTATTTTATCTTTCTACAAATATCTGTGGTTTTATTCCAAAATATGTAAATATGATAAATTGGAAAGGATATGTATTTCCTTTATCTAATGCATTTTTATTCTTAGCCTACTCTTACCTTAAGTATTGTACTAAGAGAGGGGATGGAAGTTTCTGCCCTGAGGACAATAGTATTTTATCTGGCTTTGTTTAGAATTGCCAAGCACATGGTTATAATAAAGAGTAGACCAACTTTTCATGGATTTCATTATTGTTTTAAAAGTCTTTACATTTGTAAACGTTATTCGATTTTCTTATTGTCTGCACCCGGGGAGACTGCCCACACCCTGATGTCCTTGGCCCATCACTGACAAGGCTAACAGTTCTTGAGGCACAGTATAAGCCTGTAAGGAAAGTGATATCTTCTCTATTTTACAGATGACAACACTGAGGTAGAATGATATTTTTTCACAGTTATCTCGTAACTCGTAAGTGGTGAAAACAAGCATTTTGATTCCAGACTCCAGTCCTAAGCACTGCAATCTACTGTCCACATAAGCATATAGTGAGCTCCTGCTGAGTTGTAGCTATGTGACCATGTTCAGCTAGTGTTACTCTATTTTCCATTTTCCCTCTGACTTGATATTATTTTACAATTGAACTCAAGTGTCGAAGTGGAGGCAAATTACAAATCTTAATACATTAATGTAAGTTTGTGATTTGGTTTAGCTGATTTTCTGATCATTTCATCACATCATTTTTAAAATCATTTAATGGCATCCCGAATACCTTTCCATGGAATTGTGTATTCTATCACTGGTTCATTAGTATAATAAGTTGGGTAGGGTATACAGTGCATCAGGGTCATATAATCAAGCTCTTCTTTCAGGTGAGTTCAGATTAATTTAAAGTTGGAAATTACCCCCAACAAATACTCAGTGATACAGGCAGGTAGGCATTTTATTGGGTAGAGAATTGCCATTAACTTGTAAAGTTTGTCAACTTGTCTTCTGAATCAGGCCTTAGGGCACATATAGGGGGAGGAAAATGGTTTGTTTGAGCTTCTGGTATATAGTAATTACACAGGTGTATTCTACTGTAATCTGAGTCTTTTCATTACTTGTACAGCTATTACTGCAACTAGAGGGACTCTTGCTGAGGAGGTTTTGTGACAGGCTCAGTTTAAATCTGAGGCATAAATCTGGTACTGGGGCCATTGTCTTAGATTCATGTGTAATATGAGAATGGCAGGAGTTTCAGAATTGTCATTTTCCACTATAAACTTGATTTCCTTCAAATTACACCTATGCTATCATGTACCACTTTACGTAATTACACCTACTACTTTCATATTCTCATTATCATCATTATCAACAACATCAATATCCTTTCTATATGCTTTAAACTTCTATTATCCCTAATTATTCTTTATATTAGATCTCTTAAGATGTCTTGAAAATCTAAAATTAAAAAATATATATGCTTTAAATAAAAGATTTAAATTCCTGATTTAACTGATTATGGGGATTCTTAGGTGGTAAGAAAGTTAGGGATTGCCATTCAAAGAGATATTAATTCATGCATTTAGCATTTCTTGCGCATCTCCTGTGATGCAGGTAATACATTAGGTATTACAGGTACAGAACCAAATATAGACTCTTTTCACAAATGTGGCATGATAAATGCTATTATAGAGGCAAGCAGCAGAAAGTTTCTTGGATACTAAGACATGAATTCAAAGTGGTGTCTTGGATTATTTTTTGATATTATGACCATGTGAGAAAAAAAGCCAACTCACATTTGTCCATTTGGAGTGTTCTCATGGATTTCTTGCTACAAAGGGCCAAGAACTTGGCCTGTAACAAAGTCTAAAGCCTGAGTGAGCAGGGGAACTTTTGTATTCCTCTCAGAAGTCCTGATGCACTTAAGAGCCCATGCTTTCAGTTGTTTAGAAGCTGAATCCTGGGAGACAGGAGTGTAACAGCATGATAGAGTTGCAACAGGAGTAAGCAGAGGAGAGAGCAGGCAATGAGATCATCACATGGTCCGGCAGTGCCACAGTATATGGAAGAGCAAATACTGTGCAGTATCACTCGTGTCTCCACCCATGTGTTTTCCTTTCTCTGCAGAAAGGGTGGATAGACCGTTGGCTTTAGCAACCTATAAGTTGAGTAACTGATAGCATTTCTCTTCCATATGTTTAACACTAGGACAGATATTTTTTTGGCATTTGCTAGATGATATTTGCTTCTTGCCTGCAAGTAATACTTAAAATCATCTTTACCTGTGGAGTAGACACTATGTACCACTTGGAGCCAGAGGCCTGGGACCATTAAGATGGCTGCCATCCCTGCTGTCCTAAGCACTTTCTATTGCTGATGGTGTTATTTTTTTCTTTCAAATTCTATCTCATCAGCAGGACTTGTCCTGGGATTGTTTATGTCAAAGACTACTTGTATAACATCATTTCTACTCCAGTTTTAGCCCTTTGGCACAAAAAATAAGCCAGCAAAAAGTACATTATTGTAAAGATTAGAATTCTAGTTAATTTTATATATCTAAATATGTTTTTTATGCCCTGAATGTTCCAAAGTTTGTTTTTTTATGATATATTGTCTGCTTTTGTAAAAAGCATTGGTACCTAGCTCATATCTTTTCCAGACTTTATGAGTACTTTTTCCTTCTATTGCTTTACTACCACTGTAATAAAATAGATAAGAAAAATGAGATTTAAACCTGGTCCTTGATGCCAAACATAATCAGTTTCTAAAATGATCCAGATGTACTAATGACATTCCGCTGTCCATTTCCACTTGGATTATAAGCATAGATCAGATTTTATGCCTCAAACCTGTTTTGTTATGTTACTTTAACTTAAATTTCTTGACATTTCATTATATGAAGTATTATTTTTTTGTCACCACAGTTCCACTTCACATTATTGGAATTTTAAACTAGCAGAAAAGAGATATATGACCACAAAAGTAGACCATAAATAGGTTGGTGTTCATGGTAGACTATTATAAAAAGCAATTGCGTAGACGTATGGGCAATATTGCTATAGTCATAGTGTAGCTAGGCCTAATCTTCAATTTGAAATGATTTTTATTCTTTTCCTAATCCCAAATCTTGCTGATATCAGTTTCATATAATATCTTCTTTCCTAATATTGAACATCAATTGTCTTAAAATTTTAATTGAAGGCTAAGTCACCATCATTTTGTAACAGGTGATTGGTATACAACATAGGAGATCTGCATGCTATGTATCTCATGGATAGTACTGCTTTGGCCATGTAGTTATAATAGAGATGTAGTCATGCATAGGTTATCATTAGAGGATGCCCTGTGAACAAACCAGGGACAACGGAGTAAGAAACCACACAGTGACTCCAGAAATACAGGGCACTTCAGAGCATGATATGAATGTATTACAAAGTGAGATGAATTTCCTTTTTTCCTTTTTCAATCACTACTGAATATTGATTTCTTCCCTCTGCAGCTCTTACCTATATCCTCTAATCTCCCCACCGCTTCTAACAACCTCCAATGTTTAAGGGGGAAGAAAACTACATTTGTATTTATACGTGTGGATGAACATGCCTGCATACATTATATAGAAATATGTACAGTTTTAATATGCATAGTTGTTCACACAGAAACATTTGCATATTTCTTGCTGCAGCTTCTGCTAAACACTCTAACTTACTTCTAAAGCCAGCTGATGTGCCTCAGTGTTACTTATCATGTGCAAGAATCTCAGCAGGTTGTTGAGAAATATTTGTTTAAAATGTTTTCCTTCTACAGGGGCTGATGTACTATTCTCTTGGCCATTCCACATGATGCCATGCTTTCAAGTTATCCCAATGGCACCCATTGGGTCAGTGTAGGCACATAGATGAGTGCTGGAAAATAATTGTAATTTTACCATCTTCTCCTCACAGAGTACACCCTCAGGTCAAGGGGTAAAATACCACCTCCGCCAGCCCTGATATCCATCACTGTAATAAGCTACAAAATCAATCTGTAATTGACAAAAGTATTTTTAATCAAAGTATGAGGCATTTAGAGTCTCCAGATAGTGCTTTTTTGTCTTATGTCAGTACTTACTTTATAGCAAGATGGGAGACATTTGATTTTGTTCAAGAGCATGAGTTATTTCTGCAAAGGAACAAAGATATGCTTTTCAGAAACTCCCCTCACACACACCCACTCCCAAAAGTAAGATGACATAATCCCTGAGATCCGTCACAAAATATCAGGTCAGGAAGATCATGCTCTACCAGTCTAGGCGGAAGAAGGGATTTATTTTTGTGAATGATAGCTGATGCTTTCTACCAGATTGCCTCTCTATGTGAAATGACTACTCTTTGCCTCAAACTACCACCGTATATGCAGAAATTGTAATCCAAAAGGCTACTTTTTTGTACCCACCTCCCAGTTGCTTAGATCTGTTCTTTAAAATTTATAAGCATCACTAAATATTCTTTTTATTAGTACTGTTCTTTCTCAGTCAAGTTAAACTCCCCAAAGTGTAAGGGTATGTGGATACTTCAGATGAATACACATTAAAAGTTTTAATATGTTTCCAAGTAGAGGGAATTACAGCCAAAGGCAAAATATTTATAGGTACATGCAATGACTTTCTGGGCCTGTGTTCATATGTTTTTTTTGTGAGATGTGCTCCAGATTTTTAGTGTCAGCTCTTTCATCTGGAGACTATACTTGTATCATCTGCTGGAAAGTAAATTTCTTACATTCTGAGCTGTGCCCAGCATCTCTTGTATATTTTGGCCTTGGTGTTTATGTATTCGAGAGAAGCTCCATAACTATCTGGCATAGGGAATAGAGTATTTTCAAGGGAAGTTATTCAGAGATTGCAAGAATAACTGAACACAAGCTACATAGACTGATGTTCTCATTTGTGGGTTTTAAGATTAATTTTTTTTTTGTACACATGTGTGTGTCCGTGTGTGTTTGGTAAGTCGCAAAGGGCTTTGTACATATCAACTTCAAACCTTGCAACTCTTATCTAAATGACTAACATTTCCAGAACTTTAAGCTATTAACTACTTTTAATATTTCTCCACTGCTCACTTGTTTAGATTGTGATCTCTGTGTAAATGAATGAATATTGCTAATGATGTAATATTTAAGGAGTGCTTACTTAATGTTAAGCTCTGCTAGGTACTTTATATATTTCATCACATATAATTTTTTCAACAATTCTATGATCTAGGTCCGATCATTACTCCTAGTTTATAGGTGTGGAAATTGAGGATTGGAGAAGTGATGTAATTTATCCAAGGTCACATAGCTTATAAATAGTGGAAATATGATTGAACACAGGTCATCTGACTCCCAGGCCCAAACTCTTAATCTCTCACATTGATGGAGCACTAATACATGTATCAACTGATGTTATTTATCATGTTATATTTTATGACTGGTTTCAAGCAAGCTCATTCTCAATTATAAATTTTCTTGACTTTTGTCCAATGAAGCATTACCCATTTTGCTTAAACTTGTTTATTAGGATATCAATAAAGAAACCGTTTTACATCCTTGATTTTAGTGGGGTTTTACAATCTAGCTTAGTAGATATTATTAAAACTGAAACTGTGTTGCCAGTTCAAGTGTACTAATGGCACCGCTTTGGGTCTCTTCATGCTTTTGCCAAGAAGAAGATAAATCACATTAAGAAAAATTACATTAGACCAAGAATGCTTAACTTTTTCTTGGAAAGAAACAGCAGGGGTAGGTAAGAGAATAGAGTTCAAATACATAATACCTTGACACTGATCGCTAGCCCTTAACTTGTTTGGGGGCAGTTTGGCAAGTTTTAAATGAAAAACGAGAGTCAAGATTTCCTGTAGTCTACGAGATGAGCTCAGTATCAAGGAGAGCAGCTTTTTTCTTGGAGCTTATGTTATAAAACACCTTGTTCTCACTTATATGGCCACTGCTTCTTAGTAGATACTTATTTTTCAAAATATATTATTTTAACTAATATATCTTATAAGTGCAGCATGGCAATTCACACATAATTATACACACTTAAAAACTCCTAACTCCTGGACATTCATCACAGTAACAGATACCACATTCCCATGTTGGTGAAAAGTTTTTTATTGAGACATTGTATTTAGCACAAAAATATGCCTCTATAGTATTTGTTTGTTGTACATTTGGAAATGTATTGAGCAACTCAAATACATGTAATTTGTTCATTACTCTTTTAAAGACTGGGTTTTTAAAGAAGTAAGTTGAAGTTGGTGTTATTTATTTTTCTTATGAGCTTATAATTAGAAAACTTATATTTGTAGTTGATGACATCAAACCATAGATTCTTACCATTTTGGCATATCTTAAAGGTCAATAGTCCTTCTTTCTATAGAAAATATGCCTTGTGCTTCTCTTAAAAATATGTAATTTAGAGACATATTCTTATTTTCTATTCCGAGTTATGTCATCTTAAAATATACGTGAATTATTTAATACTTTTTATTTTATAAAGTCTTACTGTTTATATTAATTTTGAAAATATCATCAAAGCAATCTTACTTTCTAACACCTAATCTTTCTTTGTATCATCCAGTTCCATAGTTGCCTGGTCAATTTTCAAACAGTTATAAATGCATATCAGTGTGACTGTATCTGAAAGTAAAAATTATCATTAATGGCAGTGAATACAATTCCTGTAGCCACTGTGATAATCCAGGTCTAAACTATTCCTCAGCCTTCCCTAACAGGCATGCCTAGCTGTTGCACAAATGGATATGTAAGATGATGCAGAAAGATTAAAGAAAGGCATTCAAATGCCTAGTAAATAAGAAGGGAAAATCCATATTTTTATTCTAGAAGAGATAAGTAGTATGATCCCTATCTAAAACTGTTATTGGAATTGACAGGATTTAGAATTCATAGCTATGTATTGACCTGAACTAGACTCTCCTTAATGACATTCACATCAGAATAACAATAAGAATAAAGGGCACAGTCATCCATTGTCATTTCCAATGGAGCCTGCACTAACTGGGATATACATGACCCTTCTCTCTTAATATTCATCAGAATTGATATGGCGTGTTATGGTTCCCAACATCTTTGGCTGCTAATGAATTGATCACAGCTCCTCTGGAAGTTAGTGATTTACAGGCAATTCTTGATTATTCAAGTTCATGGAGGGAAGCTATCAAAGCAAAGGACAATGTATAAGAAATCCTTACATAACTTTAAACTTCTCTCATGTCTCCCCTCTCTCTTCCTTCACCTGCTCCCTGTCACTTCCAAAAACAGCTTGCAGTCAAATTGATGAAATTGATTTCCAAGAAATGGGAATATAGATTGGGAATACAGTTCAGGAGTCCTATGTCCCAGCCCCAGTCTCACTACTCACACAGCTTTTGGAAAAACACATAGCTCTTTTGGACCTCAGCTTTAATATTTACAAAATGGGTAAAATTGCTTCCCATGTGAGTTTCAGTGGTATGTTAGAACAGTAAATAGTACATTAGCAAAGACATTACAAGTACATAAACCAAACTCTTTAGACACTTTGAAGACTGAGGGCAGTGATAAATCAAATATATTATTTCATGTCTTTTATTATCATGCATTTTTGATGAGTGGGATTCTCTATAAATCAAAAAGAATTAGCTGAGATCATCTTATCTTTTATAATCTATGGTCTCTGGACTCAGTCTTTCCTGCCTTCCACTCTGGGATCTTCTTGGACAGTCTACCTGGTAGGATGCTATTGCAGAAAGATCACTGATTTGGCATTTATAAGATCTGGGTTCTGATGCCATCTTAGTCACTAATTAGCTCTATGATCTTTGGTAATTGTCTCTATTTATTTCAGTCTTTGTTTCTCCATTTATGTAATTTGGCAGTTAGAATAAACGTAGCTCTGGTATATTCAACACAGTAACTTCCTTTATTATGTATTCCATGTAATTTATTTGGAAAAATTTGGTTTATTAAATTGCAATAGGTAATTTACTTTTCTGTATTTTTTTCATCGAGGATTTTTATAATTGAATATATATTAAAAACAGTGAAAAACAACAGGAAAGACCACAGACAAAAAAGTTAATTATGCAAAAGATGGTTGTTTTTTTGGTGACTCTGTGGAACATATGAAGATAAGTGCTTAATTTCCACTAGCTTTTCGAAGTATTAGTAATAGATTACTGATTCTCTTCATTGCCTTAGTAGCCGCTTGAAGAGACAAGAGTCAGTGAAGTCTATGAACCACTGCGCTGGACTATCTTTGAGGTCCCTCTGGTTCAAATAACCCATGATTCTAAGTATCAAACTTGAGCCATCTACCATGTGTTTTGGTGCTCTGTGTTTGGTTCTATAAAACTATCTCTTGTCCTTTGAGTGACCAGAGGGTGACATTTGGATGTTCTAGCCCAGGTTCCCTAGGGTCAACAATCTTCCCATTTGGTAACTAACTGCTCCTGTGTATTTTAGAATCACAGACTCATTCATCCTGTTCATAATAATAAAAGATACCGAGGCAAATGGTGAAACTAGTTAAATGATCTGGGTAGAAATAAATGCAAACCAAGTCCTAAGATACAGTCTATAGCCACTATTACCATCATTAGAAAATGTTCCTGAAAAATAAAAGCTTAGGGGTAAATGTTTAAACTGGTGAAGTCTTCCTGGCAAGACAGTAGGGGAAACCAAGCCTTCAGAGGTTGCCACTTTCGCTGTAATATGAACTGCCTTAGCTTTTGTTTGCCAAGTTAGAGAGTGGATTATCGAATTCTTCAGTCCTAGGTCCAAGAAATGCTGTATGTAATCTCACCCCATCAGACCTCACCTCTTATTTGCCTGTATTCTTCCTTAAACAGTGGATTCTCAGGCCAAACATAATAGCCTGTTGATTCTCAAAAGTACTAAGGCTTTCATGCCTTAACGCCTTTGCTCTCACTATTCCCTACATCTAGACATAAGGGCATGTCCAAATTCAACCCACTCTTCAAAGCCCTGTTCAAAAAATTAGTTGCCCCATGAAGCCTTACTTTTTCTCCCACAACATAATGTTGTACAATATCATACCATGTTCTGAAGTCATAGTCCTTTCTTGTAATTCTCCTTCATTCCACCCAGTTAACATTTCCCTTATATTCTCTGTATTTATGTTGCCTTTCTTTCTGTCTCCTCCCTGGCTCCTATCTCCTCTAACACAAAAGCTACATCATATTCATCTTCCTAGTTTTATAGTACCTTGTGTTTATGAGTCACACAATTAATATTTGTTGAATGACTAAATGAATGTCATTCAACCAGAAGGTTAAGTTAACTGATTATGGTTAGAATAATTTAGGAAGGAATCACTCCAGAACTGTGTATATACTTATTCATCCTGATGATAATTAAAGAAGACCCATCAATTCTCCTTCCTGTTAGTCCTATTCCCCCCTTGGGTAGTTTTGTTAACAAGAATTTGCCAATGAAGCCACAGTGCAAATTTGAGAGATTAAGGAAAAAACACATCAGACTTAACAGCACTTGAGAAAAAAGACGTTATCATTTATCCTCCAGTCAGTCTTATTCTCCTTGTCAATTTGGTATAAGAACAAGTCTTTTCTCTCCATCCTATACTAACTCACCACATTATTTTCTTTGTAAATGAAAGGGGAAGGAAGGGAAAGAGATAGTTCACACTTAAGATAGTTTTAGAAATTCAGTGATGTATTCACAGCTGTGATATAGTCCATAAAGATAATGTCAAGCACATAGGCAGCTGAAAGGCCATGCTGGGTGAGTAGTCCATTCTGACATTTTTTTCCATCTGAACCATTTCCAGTTTTTATTCTTTTCTGTGTGATTGAGAAGCGTATAAGCGCAATTTAAAAATCATCTTAATGAACTAATTAAAAACAACCAAAATGTAATATCTCATTTAAGACAGTAATAAAATCAATCCATTTTTTTGAGCCACTGAGGTGTGTGGAAAAAAGGGACAATAAACATTTTATTACGTTATCTGTCTGGGGATGGCTCCTCCATAACTTATTAAGGGAATATTATTTTTCTCATTGTGCTTTTCTGTCAGTCATTTGAGATTGGCCTCGTGCTCAATCAACAGTGATGAGAAATCCAGAGAAAACAGTCAGTACTAACCACTTCTGGTACTGTTTCTGCTGCTCAGATTGTGCTGCTCTTCCCTCAGCTATTTTTATTCTGACTCAGGTTCACTTAGCACGAGCACCGCTACTAGGTGTACCATGGTAATGGCTAAAAGTATGGGCTCCAGAGTCAGACAGCCTGGGTTTAAGTTCCATTTCCACCAATTACAGGGTGCTCACAGTAGTTATTTAAGCTCTTTAAACCTTAGGGTTCCCCTCTATAAAACGCAGCTTGTTAGAGCATCTGCTTTGTTGGGATGCTTTGAGGGTTAAATGAGGAGATGTGAGTATCCCTAGTAGTTGGCAAGTGATCACTACCTCGGTAAGCTGCAATTACTCAGGCCAGTCTTCCCCATCGCTCATTTTGCACTACTTGAATCTATACTTGTTAATGCCCCCAGAAACTTGTGACAAGGACTTTATCTGCCTTTCTTCCTGATCTGAATCCTCAGATAACACAAGCATGGCAGGTACTCCCATGCTCACCCTCTATCTAGTCTACTCCTCCTCTTCTGATGCCTCTCTTCTTGTGCATATTTTATTGCATTATCTGTCTGGGGATGACTCCTCCATAACTTATTAAGGGAATATTATTTTTCTCATCACATTTTTCTGTCATTCATTGGAGGCTGGCCTCGTGCTCAACAAGTAGTTTCTATACTGCATTCTCATTGCCTTTTCAGTCCTTGTTTCTACCCAAATCAGTCTCGATTGTTATCACTCCTTGTTTGGAGAAACACTTGATTTGGCTGCCACCCTCAAGGCTGGAACCAGTCCAGATAACTCAGGACTGAGGCAGAAGTCATCTTCAGAAAAGTTTCACTTGGATGGCTGTAGTCTGCTCGCTGGGACTAAGGGTGGGTGAAGCTGAATACGAGGAAGGAAGTGGCAATGAATAGAAGGGAGGGTTAAACAGTAAAGCTTGAGTGAACAGGAGGGAGTGAGTGAGAGCATAGGAGACTGAATGATAGGACAGGATGAGGAAATATATAGACATTCTCAAGTCAAAACTTGGAGAAGCCTTACTCTCAAGGTAGTGATATTGGGGGCTAACGAGAGGAATTATTTGTTTATTTATTATGAATTATTTATGGTCTCATTAATTTCAGTTATTGAAGTAAAGTGATAAAATATTTCTCTAAAAATTTGAGTCATTTATATTTTAAAATCCAGTCTTACTGATTGACACCATGCCCAGTGTTTTTGTTTGGCTTGACCCAACCCCAGTTGAAACAAGAGAGGTAGATGTAACCCAGGGCATATTAAACATGGAAGATGGATAGGATCCCATGGGGGAATGATGCTCACATTCTGAAAGCATGGTAAGGGACCAGAAGGAGAAAGCCACTTAGTTTTTAGTGATGCTTGGCGACACATATGGGCCTATAACTGAGAAGCTAGATTTGAGCAGCTCTCTAGGGGACTTTTCAACCTTCTATGCCTATTAAGTTCTATTCAAGTTTTTGACAAATATCATTTGAGGGAAGTTTCAATTATTTGCTCTATTTTATTTCTAGGTAAGAGACCTTGAATCCCTGCTTCTTTTTACCCTCATAACTTTCACTGCATAAACTAAATAGAAAAGAAATAAATTTCTTTTATGGGCAGCCAACTCCTAGTTTCTTTTCCAGGATCCTCCTGTGCCCGCCAATTCTAAAGAGTCAAAAGGGACTTCTAAGAAAAAGCAATCCTAGGAGGAGATGCCCCTAAAGTCTCAGAAAGTTCCAAAGTCTTTCTTCTGGAAAAATCCCCCCCCACCACAAAACCCCACATGTATATACAAAGCCATAGTCCCTCAAAGTTTTGAAACCTTCCACATTTTCTACCAAAACCTATCACTTTTCCACTGAAAAGTCAGACTCTAGTAATAGATGAGAAATATTGTTCCACTTCTTCTCAGACCTTTTCTGTCTATATTATTGGATTGTTTTTAGTTTTTAGGGCAACCTCTACTTCATGTGACAAAACTATACCCGACTAACAGGTTAGAAAGAGTGTGAAATTTATAAATTTCGTTCAATATTTCAGTTCCTTTGTATGATAATTTCCATTGTTAATATCCCTCTGTCTCCTCTTGACCTATTGCCTCAGAATAAACTTTAATTGGTTACAGAGTACCAAGAAGGACAATGTGCTTGAATTAATGCACTTGTAATATACAACACACCTAGACAAAAATAACCCTTCTTGTATCAGCATTTGGAATAGTTACTCCTTGCCTCATTTTGCTCAGTTTGAACACCAGAATTTTTTTTTTTTTTTTGCTTTGTAAATGAGACAACACCAGAATTTTTGACTCTAATAGAAAAAGACTAATAATTCTAGTTATTTTTATGTTTAAAATGCTAAGACATTCATCGAGAGAGCACATGAAAATATCTAAATAATTTGTTGAGAATTACTGTTAGAATAATTTTAAACACTATTTACTCTAAAATTGTATATACAACATCAGAGAAAGAAAAGCCTTGGACTCTGGTCCTGTCCAGTTTTCTCTCAGAAACAAATAAAATTGACAACCAGATTAGACATGAGAATTTCCTTTTGCTTGACCTGCATCCTCATTTGTGTGTTCTTTGATAGCATCCAAGTGCAGAATCCCAGGCAGTCCATTGCTGGACTAAGATGTTTGTGTCTTCCCTCATGCTTCCATACAAAATTTAAACCTTGTATTAATCACTTTTCCAAGTGAGTTCTTTAGTAATGGATTGTACAAGTTCATTGACACAGAGAAGTCATGTATAGCTTCTGCCCCATTCTCTAATCTATGGAGTCTAAGGCTTTTTTTCCCAGTTCTTAGTGATGATTGCGTTCTGTATTCAGAATTTTTCTGAAGGGAGAGGATTTTTCAAGCCTTTTTGGTGGACTCTTCCTGTTCATGTCTAAACTGAAAATGGATCTCCCATTTTTTAGTGCTTTGTCTCTTGCCAGGTAACATCATTATACATTGTCCTGGTGATCATAGCTTAAGATGCTTCCATACAATCATTTCATACTGAATATAAAATGGATTAAGCACATCTGTGACTACTACACTAAAGATGGCTTAAAACATTGAATCACCTTTTATCAGCAACATTTTTGTGAGAGAAGGACAAAGCATTATTACCAGGGCAAAATGGGCCAATTAAAACCATTTGCAGTGCCACCACCTAATGATAACCACTATTAACAATATTTTGGTGTAGCTTTCAGTCTCTTTTGATAGTTATATAAATATTTTGTATAAAAATGTAATCTTGATTATATATTTGATAGTCTGCTTTTTATAAGGAATAATATATCAAGAACATTTTTCCAGTTCATTAAATATTCTTGTGCAACATCTTTTTTTTTTTTTTTTTAAACTTTCATGAGCTTTGATCTTAAATAAGGACCTTCAGAAAATAAGTAAAAATTAAAGTGGGCGGGAGGGGAGGACTGAAGTATTACATAACTGAAAACTTTGTACGTTAATTAAATGACCAGATTATACTGCTTCACCTAGTCCTAGGAGACTGTTCCAAATTGATTCTCCAATTAGGCCAACCAATTTGAATAGAAAGACCCACTTCTTCGCCAAAGTGCAAGATGCTAGAAACAGAAGGGGAAGAGTTAAAATGAATGCATTAATAATTTTAATATGAATATAAGCTTTTTAAAATTTTATTGTATTGGTCAAAAATCAGCTGCAGAGAAGAGAACCCACTCTAGCTTTTTTAAACAGAAAGGACTTTATCAAAGAAAAATAAAGCCTTAGAAAATCCATGGGTGCATTGAAGAAATAGGTTTCAGACTGGGTTTGCAGGAAGAACCCCCCAAAAACCTATCACTAAACCATCACACAAAGGGAAGTAATGCCTCTTCTATGACTCCAGAAGCTACTACATTCAGGAAGTTCCCACTGCTGCTGACTGGTCCATGGACAAGATTGTCCTAAATAGAGGATGCTTCTCACTCTGCTTCACAGCACCCATGAAGCTAGTGATTGGACACTGCTGCCGAACAACCAAATGCCTCCACTCTCTCCTCCTTTCCTTTCCAAATCCAACTGTAATATTCCAATTGGAAAAATCTAAATTACCTCTAGAAAACTAGCTACAAAGGAGTCTGGGGAATGTAGTTTTTAGATTTCCCACCATGGCATTATAGGAGGGTATGCTAGAAAGAACATCAAATGCAATTTGATCACTAGTCCATGATATCCACAATAAATAGCTAATGTACATTGGAAAGATTTATTCACTTATCTCTTTTAGAGTGCTTTCCACCTTGTTTGATGATAGGACATTTATAGGTCAGTTTTGCAAAATACAGATTTTGTTTAATACAAATGAATTCAAACCCAAATCTCTGATTAGGAGCTGTGGAAGAAGGTACTCATAAACAAGTGATTTTGGAAAACAATAACTTTTTAAGTGTCATCAGTGTTCCCCCCAAAGTTTGTAGGGTTAGAAAAAACTAGGTCTCAACCTTACCAGGCACTTGGAAAATGACAAAAGCTTTATAAGTGAACCAGTTGGTAGTCTCTGGTTTTTCTAATATTTTAATCTGGTGTAAGAGTATCTCTGAAAGCTTTTTTAAGGTTTTGTACATTTTGTAGAACGAGAATGGGGAGAAAGTAAATATATGAGGAAACTCTCATCTCACTTTTATTTTAAACAAATTTGGGGGTTACTCTCTTCTCTATAAGAAAAAAAAAATCTTATTTAATCATAATTTACTAACTGAATAAAGATTAAATGCTCCAAAAAATAAGCACTGTAGTTTTAAGAGTGTTGTCCAAGACTGCTAAGCTCCATAAACACCGTATCTACTTAGTACATCACTGTTACAAGGAGCTGGTTTCAGTAATCTATTATTAATAATCCATGTATTATTTGAGTTGTTTTTCTTCTATTGAGTAAGTGTAGATTGCAGTGACCTAGCTACACACTGTCATGCAGTCTCCCTTGAAAACTTGCAAGAATCAGGCTAGGACTAGATATACACTCTTTGGCAATAAGACAGAATTAAGACAACTTCCCATGCAGCCTAATGAGCAAACCCTTTGGATACCAACCAGACATTCCAGGTAGAAGGGAGCCAGCCATGCCTTGCTTTGTCAGGGGTCTGAATATTGTATAATGATCAAGATAAGTGAATACACTATGAAGCTTAGCTGAAGTGAATGAGAGATTTCTAAAATCTATATTTAGGGTTTCCTCAACCAGTAATAACTTTTCACCCTTTTTCATCGTCAAAAGAAGACTGAGACAGAAATATAGGTTCTTAGATATCAAGTCATTTGAAAATCACTATTGTGAGAATTTGAGATTACCCTGGTGAACTTCTCTCTGAAGAAATGAATATGGTTGATAACAACCATAGGACATCATGAATTTTAAAGTTGTGGCTGAAGGTGGTTCAAAATAAAGGAAGAAAAGGGGAAATTAAAAAAAAAATGTATTCTCTACTCCTAGAAGCATCTGATATCTCTGTATTTCCATATTACATTAATTGCGATACCAGCCATGTAATATTATAAAATAATGTGTAATATCTACTATATCTGTTTATCTTAAGCATTATTTTAGAGATAAGGGAGAGTTTTTTTAAAAAATAGTAAATAGTTAATCATTTAAGGATATGGGGTAATGAAAGTTTCTTGTTTGGTTAAAATATCCTTATACTTTTAAAATCAGAAGTTTAATTGAAATTTCACAGATGATTAGTTCATAATATAGGTAAATTATTACTAGTAATGAGATTTGTCCCTGGCAGATTGAATACTCAAACTTTATAAGGTTAATTCACAGTACTATCTATTAAAATGTAGATTCACAATTGGAATGGTTTTGGACTTTCTAGAATTCCTTTCTTCCTTTCCTGAAAAACAACTCTTCCAGGCTAAGCTGGAAATGAATTATTTCCAATAATAGTCTAGAATCACATATGCACATGAAAGAAAAATGGGGTATTCTATTCAGTCCTCAGGGCTATGAGTAAAGCCAGGTTATTTTTCATTGTTTTTCCTTCATCAGACAGATGTTTCAGATATGACTAATTCAGTGATGCTACCAATCTCTTTGCAAGCCACACCAGACTGAGAAGCTTTGATTAAGAAGGTCAAAAGGAAATTCTCTTGATTAAATTAAACACTGATGTGAAAGAGTATGCTATGTGGGTCCTCTTCAGTGATATGTTGTTGACCTTGAATATTTCTTCTGTAACTCTCTCCTCTCACAGATCCATGATGTTACATTATTGTTTCTCCTTACGGTTTCTCTTTTTAAAAAATGGCGTTTCCAATTGCTAATCCTCATTCTGTTTTCTTCTTTCCTCTCTCCAAGATCCACTTCTGAGATACCTGGTATTCTCTTTTCCTATATACTCTTCTTCTGATAAACTTTGTTTAATTATACCTTGTTAATAATATCAGACAGGGCTTCATTCACTGTACTGTTCATGGTCTTTTAGAATTCTGACATTCAGTGATCTTCTCCACATCAGTATTCTAGTGCTAAACTCTAAATGAAATCCAATCAGAACATCTTTATTCATTTATTAAACAAATATACACTGAGAAATTATTAAGTGTTAGGCATTTTATGAGGTATTCAGAATATGGTTGAAAGCAAAAAACAAATATAGTTTCTGTTTTCATGGAATTCAACTTGTCTAAAGTGTCCTTGGTCTAGTGTCCTCCAAAAATCTTGTGTGCAGCTATTCTAGCTGCCTGTTTCGGGAGGGAAATATATAGATATATCTTCATAGGAAAGGGCATGGAGAGACCCACTAAGGAAAGAAAATAAACTGGAAGAAGTAACATAAGTGAAGAAAGAAGACATTGAGCAATGAGAAAGAAAGATAAAAGGGGCAGGGGCTAAAGTTTTGAACAGATTCAAGTAAATGTGATGATGCATGGAGCTTTGAGGAAAGAGATGTGGGTAAGGAAGGATTTTGAGAAATCTTTGCTGTATATATTTGTCAGTATCATCTTTCTGGCTCCATCAGCAAAAATTTCAGTACAGAGCTACAGTACTAGTCAAGGTTCTGGAAATATATTTGTGGATTGGTGTTCAGTTTGAATGTGTCCTGAGTTGATATGGCCTTCGGGATTGGTGGGTCACTAAGCCCTGTTTTATTAAAGTTGTTTCTATGATGAAAACACACTCTTGTATTGCACATGTGTATCTCTTGTACCCATGTTAAATTTATTTTATGGTATTTTATACGGTTGGCATTTGATAGTCATAAACTAAGACTCGACCTGTGTGTCAGAGGGGGGAGGCAGGTTAAATATCACTGAAGGGAATGCATATTCCGCAGGCCAATCATCTACATATGAAAATGGACGTGAAACCGTAGGAGACGGAGTACCTTCCTGCATCTCTCAAACCTCTTTTTCTCTCCAGAGTTTGAGATTTGAGGAGTCTAAATATGCTGGAGGAGTTTCTCCATAGCAGTGCAAAATTGTGTGTGTACATGGAGAGATTCATCAGATTCTCAAAGCTACCCAAAAGCGGTTAAAAGTCATTGATCTAATTATATGTTACATGGTTTGTGTTAATTTCCCTTTTGTTACCTGAGCCTTTAGCCTTTTGGGAATATACTAGCTTGATCTCAACTCTGAATTGGAAAATTAAGAGAAGGGATGTGCATTCAGGCTCGGGCTAGAATGTTAAAGTGAGGATGTGCTCTACTCCAATCCAATGCAGTAGGGACAATATTCACTTAAGATAAATCTCCAAGGAGATGAATCACAGGGACAGGTGTCAAGGCTGAGAGATTAACCATTCCCCCACCCCTCAGCTGTGCTATAGAGACTGACCACATTGCTTACCTTGAAGAATTCAGTTTGTATCTGATCAGGAAACCAGCAGTTTTTTTTTATATTCTTGCCAGATATTTTCCCACGTGAATCCCTCATCACAAACTCAACATGCTCAAAAGCAGGTTAATAGTCAACCCACCATAGTCAATCCACCATATCCCCAAATCATATCGCTCTGCCTCCCTCAGAGTTTTCTATTTCTCTGAATTTTCCAAATCTTAGACTCATAACCATTTTTGCTTTTTCTGCTTCGCCTCAGTATTTCCCACATCAAGGCCATTATTGACATGGTTACCTTCCTTTCCTTTTCTTGCTGGTCTTCAACACTGTCCCAGTAAGGGACCCCTCATTCAGGCAACACTCAGCCCTGTCCAGTACACAGAAATACCTTGAAGATCCTCTTCTCCTTTAACTTTTAAAAGTGTGTTGCTGTTGTTGGTTAATGTGGAAGAATGACATTTGTTTGCCAACATTTTAATGTTTCCAAATAAGCATATTTGAAAACAAATGAAACGAGATTATCATATATCATCACCATTATTTTTTTAAAACATTAAAAAAGGATATTCCTTTATAACTGAAAAGGCTTAACATTTTGAAATATTTCCTTTTTATGTTTATTTTTCTCATTTATCCGAAGACTGCTGAAATTTTAAAAATTTACACGTGTCCTAGCATCTGAGTTGGAAACCAAACCACTGGCCCAATTTAATATGCAGGAAGGTTAAGAGTTTATGCCCTGGAGCCAGACCCATGTGGGTGTCACATAGTAACTCCGAGATTTAGTCAAGTTGCTTTACTTTGCTAATCCTCATCTGTTTTGATCTGAAAACAGCATAACTTGAGGATGTGAATAGTATTTGCCTTGCAGGATTAAGGTATAGATAAATGAGTTAATAAATGCTAGTCGCTCAGCCTAGGAGTTGGCACACAGTCAGCTACCAATAAATCGAGGATATGATAATTACTGTTACTATTTTGAACTCTTATTATGCTTCCTGTGTTTAACTTTTCACTAATGGCAGGTTCTTTTCTTAAATATATGTGTTGATTACTTAAACTAAGCCAGTCCCTTGGTTACCTAGTTTCATTAATTCTTATAATTGAGAAACTGCTGCTATATTTCATATATTTAAGGTGAGAGATACTTTTCCAGAAGAGTTGTCATTTCATTGGATGTTATTGATCCTTACTGTGAGAATTTTAACCATGTGACTATTTTCTGAAAACGGACTTCAATTTGGCCTTTGCTGTGACCAAAAATGAATGAAGATTTTACTGTCTGATCCAGGTTTAACAAACTCACCTAAAAGAATCCCCTTTGGGCAAGTCTGCAGATGGATTTTCTGTACCACTGAATTTCACATTTCCTCATAATTAAAAGGGTGGGTAAAACCCTCCTTACCTACATCTTAAACCCAAGAATGTTTACCTGTGCACATCCAAAAGAATACTGACCTTTTTCAAACAGAGAGAAATAGTGATTTATTAATAATATTCCTTAGAGTGATAAAAGATTATAAAAACAAAGATCCATTACAGCTGAAAACCCTTGGCTTTCAGAGCCAATGTTGGGACAGAGTTGGTGAATAGTAATGTTTAACTCTTTTGGTGAAGCTAACACAGCTGAGTGAAGGGCTCTGCAAATACTGAAACCAAATGTGTATGAAATAGTAAATTTATTCCTTGGAACTTGTTGAATATAAAAAGCTTGGGTCATTAAAGGAGAATTACCCTTGCTACATACAAGCATAAATCTTTATTTGATGGAGGGTGTGAAGGGAATAATTAGTGCTCCTTGTAGCATAACTAATGTTCTCATTGAGATAAAAAGAAAACACAGAAGAGATAATGATGCACACCTTAACTCATATCACAGATCTAGGCACAGAGGAACTGAAACATGAATGAGTTGGCAAGCATCATGGGATGATGAACTGATATTGGGGTGCTGGGATTCACGTCTGATTCTAGATCTTACTAGCTATGCAGCCTTGAACTCAATCAGCTCTCACACATTTGAGCTTTAATTTCTTTTTCTGTAAAAATGGATTAGGGATGATATCTTTAAAGGGTCTGGCATAAGGTGTTTATCAAAATAGGAGTTATAATTAGTGGAACGTATCGGAAGTATGATGATAAGTGGAGTCTAAATGTCACACACATGTGCGCTCATGCACACACGCAGATAAATCACTGATTTATCAGGTACTATTGAGCATTTACTCTGTAGCAGGCTGCGTGCTAGGCATCGGTGGTAAGCAGTATACTTTGGGACACTGAACTCATGGGGCTTTTGAGCTGCTGCTAAAAACTAGATCATTGCATGTGGTTTTCTTAATATGCTTAAGTTAATCAATGTGTATATGAATCTACGTGAAATTTTTTCAGAGCTCTTGTTAAGTTAATGACTTGAATTTTCATAAAAGAACACTTTCTCCTTTTCTAAAAGCTCAAGTCAGCAATGCAATTTTGACACAGATCTAGGACAAAGCATGACTCCAAGGGGACCACACATAAAGTTTACTGAACCTAAATAAACCAGGTTAACTCAATTGTCCCTTTTTTGCCTGTACAACATTCAATAAGATCTCCTTATTTTCATTTGTGCCTAGAAATAAGGCAATGTTTAAACCATTCCATGAAATGACTATCTTTTTGCAAAAATTTATTTCCACCTGGAGTGTTAACAAATCTCAAACCATAGTATATTCTATCACCATTCCCCATGGGCTCCAACTAAAGGAGCTGCTGCTATTCTCCCTTCAGTTGATATGGGTAGTATTTAGGACAAGGAAATAATCAGTGGCATCCTAAATCAGAATATGCCAAATCATAGACACTATTAATGATAATATTAATATCTAGAGTTTATTAAGCATATATCATGTGTTAAGCATTGTGATAAGTGCTTTAGGTGAAGTAACTCATTTATTTCTCTTTATAACCCTACAAAGCAGGTAACAGTATATAGATAAGGAAACTGGGGCTTAAAGGAGTTTAGTGACTTTTTCCAGTCCTGCAGCTCATGACTGGTTATGTGAAATTATGAGCCCAGGCCATATATCTTCAGAGCCTGCCCTCGTAACCAAGACTCTTAAACCACCGCCCATGAAACTGAGGTCTGCATTGGAAACCAAGGTATCTTTCATACCAGGTGTTCTTTGAACTTCACAGTATTTATTTCTACTTTTCTTATAACCTCTGTAATCATCCACTTATTGAGTTGCAGCTCACAGTATGTGTGTGGGAGGTTGCAGATAACATACCAGCAGTTTGTGCTCTTACTCATGCTTGCCAGCTGTTCTGGCACAATATTTATTCGCCCCATAAATCCTAGACTGTTTATTTTTATATAAAAAAAAAAATCTGTCAATTGACAGTTCATTTTATTTTTCTACTGAAAACACCAGAGCATTAGGTATCCTTGACTTCAGCTTCACAGTCTCCAAATAAATGGAATTCTGGGCAGAAAGCCTGACAGCATGGAAGTATGGCACAGCAGTTTTTGGTCTACTCACAAAACTTCCACCGAGTCTCAAATCAAGGCCCATCCTTCGCCCCCGCCCAAATTTTGTAAATTACTCTCTGTGCCTTCATCAGCACAGGTAGGGGCTAATGAAGGTTAAATCATTCTAATTTAGTTGTAAATATGGCAACTCAGTGTTTGAGCTATGTGACAGGTGTCAGGCATGTGTGCTTCCTCTAAAAGGCCCACACAATGGTCTCCCAGTCCTTGGCATCATCTTTGTGTCACCTAATGCCATATGGCGGAAAAGACCTTCACCTGATGGAAGAGGTTACATGTTCTTTCTTATCTTCCTTTTCCAGTTGCATCTTCTCTACTCAGGAAGACAATGTGATATAATCACTCTGAGGTTATCGGTAGTAATGCAATAATCAACCATTATATCTTCCCCCCCCCCCCAAGTTTAGTCTTTAAAACATACTGCTTTGAGTTTCTAGGAAAAGCATTTTGATATATCCATTCCCCTCTTGGAAACCATTCCATCTTTCCCTTGATTTGTGGGCTAATTATGATTCCCTTGTTAGTTCATTAACTTTTCTTTTCCATTAAGTGGTCTGTCTTTTTTGACATTACCTTCTGTCAGTTAAAATGCTAAATGCAAAATAATTTGGGATTAAGGGGAGTCCATTTGGTCGTGAACAACAACAAAAAAGTAGACCTCTCTCTTTATGATGGAATTTGAAAGGCATTAACATATTGTTATTACATTTCTGAGGGAGTTTCTCAAATATTTCAGGGCTAATAATTCTCTTGAGAGATTATTCCTAGAGTAGAGTGAGGAAAACAGGTGCTGTGGGAGAATGAGACACTAGTTACCCTTTTTGCAGTAACTGAAATAACTAATGTTTGTTATTTACTGTGCCTCAAAGCTAGCTCTCAAATTCCCTTTCATGTGCCAAACATTTTTACAGCCCTGTCTCAGCCTCCAGGTATTTTTGATATGTTTATATAATAGGAAAACTATTGGAAGTCGATATGATAGACTGCAGTATACCTGTGTCCTGCTCCCATGTCAGCTGGAGCTTACATTCAACATTTTAAAGAGGCATGGTGTTTAGGGGAAAAAGCTTTTAATTATGTTCTGTTTTCAACACTTGTTGGGCAAGCATGAAAGTCCTTTGAAGTTAGATATTGCCTTACAGTTCATGTATCAGCGAGGAGAAACCAAGAAACACTGTTTTATTCTATTTTTGAAACTCTGTTCATGTACCAATGCCCAGGGGCTTCATCATTTCTGACCATTTCCTCCTAAGCTGCAAATTGCAGACTCAATTGAGTGGTATATTTGAATTTAATGGATATTTGCAGTAATCCTCACCTTTAGTGTGCTATGGAAATTTGTTCACTCCTGGAGACACCATTATAATACTTAGGATTTTGGTTTTGGTTTTAGGATTTCTAAGTATATGGAAAAATGCCATATATATATATGGCATTTTTTCCATACACAATTATATGAAAACATTTGAATTATATGAACACATATGAATAAAGCTACTTGAGCCTGGAGATAGATAGGTAAGCAGATAGATATATAAATCTCACACATCACAATATATATCAATAAAATA
Source organism: Balaenoptera ricei (assembly GCF_028023285.1). Lineage (NCBI taxonomy): Eukaryota > Metazoa > Chordata > Mammalia > Artiodactyla > Balaenopteridae > Balaenoptera > Balaenoptera ricei. The sequence goes on from NC_082642.1 coordinate 97,887,894, forward strand.
AAATACTGAGAAGATTTCTTAACATTTAAAATAATGTGTTCTAAACAAATATAGCTGATTGGAAAGTCAATAGCCCTCAGTTTCCTTGTGTCATGTTTGGAAGTTGTCCCTTCAGGACCCCTACTACAAATTCATTCCATACTGGGACTTAAAGATCTGTTTGTATCACCCTTTCCTAATGGAGAGAACCCTAAAATATGATATTGAAAACCAGAGAACTAAAAATCCTAAAGCACTTCACACTGCTGGATAACATCTGAGTTAGTAACTTTAGCCGTATCTCATTTTAATAGAATCAATGACTCAGTGGATGAGTTTAAAGGAGGACAGATGTTCTATGGATTGCACTCAGAACAATGGCATGTGGGGACTATTTGAAAGTATCCGGAAAGGTTTAACTTAAAAGAGGAGATTTAAGAAAGGAGCGCGGAGGCATGATGGCTGCCTTCATCTAATTGAAGAGCTGCCCAATAAGATATTTGATTTGGTTCTGAACCAAGACTGCAAAACTGGGACAATGGGATGGCAGTTATAAGGAGCATCGTCCTGCCTCGGTGCACAGAACTTTCTAACAAAATGATCTGCTGTTAAATGCAGTCAGTTCTCTTGTGTTACAGAGATGTCCCTTTTTGGCTTATATTCTGGCCAAAGTTTAAGGGATTCTGTAGAGGAGAGTCTTACTTTGAGTTACACTAGATAATATCTATGTTAGTTTGCTAGGGCTGCCATAACAAAATACAACAGATTGGCTGGTTTAAGCACTCGAAATTAATTTTCTCACATAGCTCTGGAAACTAGGGGTCCAAGATCAAGGTGTTGGCAGGTTTGGCTTCTCCCGAGGCCTCTCTCCTCTGAGTACAGGCGGTGCCTTCTCCCTGGGTCCTCATGTGATTTTTCCTCCATGTGTGTGTCCGTCTCTAGTGTCTCTGTGTGTCCATATTTCTTCTTCTTACAAGGTCACCAGTCGGTTTAGATGACAGCCCACTCCAACAGCCTAACTTTAGCTTAATCACCTCTTCAAAGGCTCTATCTCCAAAGATAGTCATATTCTGAGGTGCTTGGGGTTAGGGCTGCTTCAACCCATGAATTTGGGTTGGGGGCATACCATTCAGCCCATCACAATGTCTTAAGTTCACTTCTGATTTCCAAGAGTTCTTCTTGAGGAGAGAAGGGACAATTCAAACTATACCAAAGCCTGCTTCCTGGAAGAGGAAAAAAATCCTCAACCAAAATGAAGGATTGAGTAACTCTGTAAGCACCCATCTCTAAATTAATTCTTACGCCAGAGGGGTCTCTTGTCTTCTGTCTTCAAATTCAGGTTTAGCCATAAACTGTGCTCTTTGGCTTCTGGTTGAATGTGGAGAGGATTAAATTCATTATAATACTAAATAGATTAGATGGAATTAGCTCTCAGTAGAGAGCAGCTGTTAGCTCCAGCAAAGTTGTGACAGGCTCTGCCAATTATGCAATGCAAATATAATATCTAACTTCTGCTATTTCCAGGCCTTGACAAGCCCCACAAATCTGTTGGGCAATTTCTTCTGATGTGGTCCCATACATTTTGGCTTGACAGTGGCTACCTTAGAGGCCAAAGCACATGTCTTTGCTGGGCATTCAAGACTGAAACTAAGATCTGAGAAGTGGTTTGGACCTAGGTTTGGAGTGATCGAGGGAAAAAAAAAATCCAGGCACACATGTTCATTTTGCTCTTATTAATACAGTTGATATTGATTTAGCTTCTGGCAATGCTGCCTGCTTTTTGCTTAGAACAGCAAAATGAAGTGGGGATACAGATACCTTGGCATCCATTCTGTGACTGAGGAGGTTTAATTTTGCTGAGTTTGTGCATGTATGATTTCATAGCAATATATTAGTTTGAAAGACTATGATGTATTTTTATATGGTAGAAAGTACTGAAAAAATGAATCTTTGATTTCTTGGATTAGATAGGTCCAGGTTGAGTTGAAATGATTTAATTAGGAGGTAGAATGAAGTCTGACCAAGTCAAGTGGATCAGTGTGGACTCACACAGGGTCTTAGGACAAATTTAGGCAATATCCATACAGACGTTAATGAGCATATAGAGGAATTTCTAAATTTGGAGGAGAAAGTATAGCTGCTCTATCTGCTCATAAATTTGACCATTTAGAGAGACTAGTGTCAAGGAGGAAGAAATTTTCTTCTAAAAAGCAAATGTTTGGTAATATAGGGGAGCGAAACTGGGCACCCCAAAATGTCTCTTTGGCATGCAGATTATTTTGAGATGGAAACAATCAATGCCCAAGACTCAGGAAGAAACTTTGGCCTTCTCTGTAACTGCCTAAAAAGTTTTAGTTTGAGTGCCTATTCTGAAATAGAGCTATCACCAAAGAGATCTGCAAAACACATGGACTAGGTGTGGTAGGGGAAACTCCACACAGCCTAGAGATCAGAGTCTACTCTGTGTCCCACTGTCTGTGCAAGGCCCAACAAACATTTCTTTACCAAATACTTGCTTTCCGCCTTCATGTGAATTGCCTTCCTCCCCTTTGAAATCCCAAGCCACTACCCCCAACATCCTTTTTTGCCTTTAGCTGAAGATGGTATTTAAGATGAGAGTTTTAGCCATTTTGATGAGCTACTCATTTTTTCTGGGTCTCTCCCATGTATACATGTTATTATACTTTGGTTTGATTTTTCTCCTGTTAATCTATCTCATGTCAATTTTAATTCTCAGACCAGCCAGAAGAACTTAGAAGGGTAGAGGAAAATTTCTTCTTCCCTGACAATACACAAGTATTTGCTGGACCATGCAGAGACAGTGGGACACAGGAATTTTTGCAAACGTAATTTGCTAAGTTTTTTCCTATCTATCACATCTAGTTCAGTTATCTATGGTGACAGTTCCCTTCCTGGAACAGGTCCTCTATGTCGATTCTTTTAGGCAGTTGGGGGGAGGTCAAAGGTTCTCCCTGAGTCTTTGGGCCTCAAAAATAATCAGCCTAAATTAATCCTCATGCCAAAGAGACACAATTTGGGGTGGCAGATTTTGCTCCCCTACACTAGGTACAAGACAAGAAGAAGATTGTGTTTACTGAAATTACCTGTAAATGCAAGTAAAAGAATCTCATTTCCAAATTCCTTTTCGTATTATGTACTCTCGTAATGAGAGAAGTCTTCAGTGGAAACTGATCATAAAAGCAGACCAAAGTAATGCCATATAGAACCCCTCTTCTTATGTGAAATGAGTTTGGTTATATTTTTTTCTGTGCCTGTATGTGCTTTTCCTGGGGTTAGATTGCTTTCAGGGAGGTTATCTTCTAATATCATGTTGATGTCTCAGAATACGATTCAAATAAAAAAAACAAAGACAGATGGTCTGTGAAAAGGAGAGTATCAACTCCTTTCACAACAACTTCTCTGACTCAAAGTGAGTTTGTTAGCATCAGTAGTGGAATGCAGCATTTTCTTTACACGCCCCCCGCCAATGTTGGAGAGAATCCTGTACATTCTAACCACCTGATACATAAGCATTCTGATGAAGACAAAGATGCTACATTCTGCTAATATGTTTATGAGAAAAGAGTATTGGTTCAATATTTACATTCTCCCAAGTAAAATATGTACCTTTTGTAAACTTTTTTTTTTGATGACACAGTTTTGTCCTCCTTCCAATCCACTATACAGACACATGCTCAAAAAATGATTGTCTTAAACATGGGACATTTGTAACAGGCAATTCCAGAAGTGAAGAGCCTGCATGAGCTAGTTTTCTGGGTTCAGGGTCCTTAGGGCTACCTACCTTAGAGGTGAATATTTATTTCTACTTATGAGCCTCTGTACTGATGGGTGTTTGATCATGAGCAGTGTAGTGTGCATTCTGTAGCTTCTTTTGTAAAAACCTGTTGTTTGCATTTGAAATAAATTTCCACATAAAACTGGATTTTCAGTCAACAAGAGCTTTACTTAATTGTAACAGTACTAAATTCAAAATTCATCTCTATTTTCATTCTGGATCAGTCTTTTAGCCCCACTGTTTTTCTTGCCCCACTATCTCCAATAATTGCACTTCTATCACAATTTTATAGTAGTTCTTATAAAGGATTTCATTTTCATTCATTCTTTCATTTGTGCTAGAATGTATTTATTGAGCATCTCTTATATGCCTGGTACTTAAGGGCAGAAGAGAGATACAGAGAGGAACATGACTTGATTCAGTTTTGAGGGGCAATCCATGCAAACCAAAGCCTATGGTGGAATGTGACATGTATTTTGATATGGGTATTTGCAGGTTCTGGAGACTCGGAAGAAGGCACATATCCAGAAGTGTGGATCTTTCTGTACACAAGTCTGTCCGTTGCTTAGGATCAGGTCACATTTATAAGCATGTTCTCTTTTCTTGTAACAATTCCCACCACCCCCCTCCAAAAAAAAAAAAAAAAAAAAGGCTTTCTTTGACTTCATGGTCTTCACCACCTGCCCCTACCACTTGAGGATTATGTAACCACTCCTTCCAACCATCCCTAGTTGCTATACCTGACTTCAGAATGGGACAAGCTCTCCTCAGCACTCTTTGTTACTGGCCCTTTGAAGGATTTACTGCTAGTATCTATCAGGAAATAGACATAATCATAGAAGTGATAACTGAACAGAGTCTCACAGAACTAGTAAACGTCGTCAAAAGTGTGGAGGTAAAGGAGTCCCAGGAAGGGGGATGTCCTAGGCAGAGGGAAGAGAGAAGAGGCATAGCTGTGTATAGATGAGAGATGGGATGGTGTTTTCTCCGAACCATATAGCTGTAGGGAACATAGATTACACCCCTTTAACAGGAGGATTGCCCCTCTGTGATTTCCAGTTTACTGACATGCTCTCAAATACATGTTCTTTTTACTTGAAGATGTTCTATTGATCTGCTGGAAGTAAACTTGGAACTTGTCACTTACTTTCTCCTCTCAGCTATTGATAAAAATAAAACAAGGAAACAAACAAACAAAAACACTTCTTCTGGTATATTCTCACCTATATAATCCCCTCCCCCAACTTTTCTCTCAATCTCAATCTTAAACTCGCCATCTCTCTCAAAACTTTCAGGGGAAGATAGATGGGAACAGAAGCCAATGGCATATTTTCACTAGGGTGGGTTGAAGATAAATTTGACCTACATCTTAATGAAAGACCTAAGCTGAAGAATCTTCGGGAACTTTGTCGAAGGAATTGGGATAAGGGACAGGAGTTGAGCAGAGAGAAGGATATTGCATGAGAAGAAACAAAAAGATGACCAAGAGATTGGAGGTACTTTGTCCACCAAGTGTTGGGGTGCAACTTGGTGTTCACTTGCCCTGTCATTTTCTCATCTTTTATGCCAAACTTGTCTGCACAGTGTCCACAAAGCAGTGAAATATAATAGTGATGGGGCAGGCATCTTATTTGATCATTCAACTAATGTTTGTTTAGCACCTACACTGGGGAGGAGTGGCTAAAAAATATATATATTTTATAGATAACATATATAATAAATATAATATATATTTATAATATATAATATATTTATTATTTATATCCCTCTGTCTAAATGACTTTATTATATTTTCATCTTTAATGGAATAAAAGCCATTGCAAACTAAGCTTCCATGGCAATAGTATATCCAAATATTGGAAAAGTAGAGTCATTGGAGCCATATTTAAACCCTACCTATGACCTTGGCAGATTACTTCACATCTCTGAGACTCAGGCCTTGACAATTAAATGGTGAAGGTAATACTTGCTTCATAAGATCATTGTAAGGATTAGCTACTGCCTGATTAAAATAGACATTCAAAAATGATAGTTATGTTGTGTGACATAGTAGAGTGACATAGACACTGATGTAATAGGACAAAATCTCTTGAGCTATGATGTCATGACATGTTGGCATGAATCTATTTCTGTCTGTAATCTCCACTTCCTGAGTATACTATTTTGCAATCTATATACCATCTTCATTCTTACTTAACAGACCTAAGACCACTCAGGTCTGGTGGTTGGTTCTATGAATAAATATGAACTCACCATGTGCATATATGTGTCACCATCTCAAACTTAAGAGGCTTTGTCCTATCGTGACAGATAGAAAATGCCATGGTGCTTTGTTGCACCAAAAGAATACAAGGTCTTATGACTGTTTCACTGAAATCTTCCCCTTTCAGTAGGGTTTATCATGAAGAACTCCTCAATACTGCATGGTTTATCAGATTTGGATACATTTTATTATTTTCTTAAAGGTGACTACCATTCGAATGAAATATAAAACCAAACAACATCATATACAGTTGCACCTTGTGAAAATCATAAGAAAAAAGACTGAAGCAGAGGAAAGAAACACAAAATTAGAGCTATAAATTGCCAGGGAGAATATGACAGTGAAAACCAGAGCTGCAATTTTATTGTTTTTTTTTTTTTCCTTTTCCCTTTTCCTTGACCCCTAGAGAATACACAAATAAAATCAATTAATGGGCCTTGAAGAAGAATCACTTTAAACTGTTCAATTAAACCCCGCAATGCAGAGACAGAGGGAGAAAAAAAAACAATAAATACGTCTTAAAAAATGGACTCGTCAGAGGCGCCAGGGTCCCGACATGGACCATTACTGACGGATCGAATCACACTTCCATTAGTACCATAATCTTATAGACTCCACAGGCTGTAAAAAAGGGATTTACTTTAATCAGGTTTGGTTAGGACTGCATTTGAAAAGCGCTGCAAGTGAAATAAAACATGACCTACACCTCTTTGATTTTTCTCTGGCACTGGTTCCCCAGTATGTAATTTGCTGTCCACTGATGGGTCATTTTTAATGACTGTGATGTGTTGGTACACCTCTCTCTCTTTTAGTGGTGGAAATCATTAATACAAACCTGCAGTATTCCTTCTTAACTATTTTTCTTCATCTAATCATTTGGCTTAACGATCATCACAGAGGCCAAAATTCCAAAATAGTTCTCCCGGATGAGATCTTCTTTTAGGCAAGTCTATAGTCTAGGCTTTCCAAAGTTTTCAAAGAATTATCATCAGTTTTCCTTAAAATATGAATGCCATGGGCTTTGGGTGAATGCTGAGCCAAACAAAACTACACAGCTTTCTTTCTGGTCATACCTCTCAGTTCCTACTCTGCTAATGGACCTTGCAGAGGGGTCAGGGCATGCAGTGTTGACCACACTTAGGGTCTCTGGGATGTTTTTAGAGTTTCCCCTGAGACTTATGTTCCAGAGAAAGCACTATGAGAAACACTGACTTAGCTTTTATCTCACTCTGTAAATTCCTTGCAATAAGTTGATTGCTGCCTTGTTGGTAATAAGCACTCACCCAGAGGGTGGCTGGAGTGACTCTTGCAGGCCATAGGAGATGAATGGCCATTAAGGAGCCTGGGAAGTCTATAAATCCAAGAGGTGTCAGAATAATCTTTTCTCGGTGCCTTTTGCTTCATACTTTGGCCTTCCCAATTTATCAAAAGATACCAGCTCAATATTAAGTTGGACTTCTTCTTCCTTTCATCACGGAGCAGGGGGTCTAAGAAAACATGTCATTCTAGTGTCAAACAGCTGTTGTTGTCTCTTGAGTGTGTATGTTTTTCAGTATTAAGATGCACTGTGTTTTGTTCAGTATAGATTTTTAATTTGTAAGAATAGTAAAGGCCGTTGAGCCATACCATTTCTTTGGGTCAAGCAACGCTATATGGACTGGATTCTTTGTAATGAGTACTGGTTATACAAGGGCAAGGCTGTGATTTTTGTATCACCTATTGTGTGTGTGTGTGTGTGTGTGTGTGTGTGAATATGGTTGTATCACCTATTCTTAATGTAAACCCTGACCCTTCATATAAACCTATGCTTTATGTATTTATATCTAATTTTCATTCCTTTAAGGACTTGATTAAAGTTCTTTTCCAGACTAAAGTACATCGGATTTCTTTGCTATCCTGGTGTTCTTCTCTTATCAACTAGAAAGGGCCAGAGATACAAGAGAGGGGAGGCTTATGAAATGGATGGGGTTCAGCTGAGCCTTGGAAAATTCTGCTATAGGAGGAGGAAAGTGGCTTCATCCCACCAGTTGGAAAATTCTGAACCATCTGCATGGTTGCCTAATTAGGATTATCTATGTCTAAGTTACAAAAGACCAAAGGGTAACTTGGAGGAGAGATAACTAAAAGTAGATTTGATGAAGGAAAAAAGAAAAGGAAGAAAGAAAGAAAGACTAAGCAAGAAGTACTGTCAAAAAGATGGAGAGAAACGAGCAAGAAATACATAGAATATGTAAAGCATTGAGAAGACAGGTTGACTGGAATACCAAGGACAGCAACTCAGAGAAGATGAGCAATTATGACAATACTAGCATAACAAAGACCCCAAATTAAAGGATCTAATGGAAGATTTGGTCATCGAATTGCAAGGTTAATTCTAGAAGCACTTTTAAAAGCCCCAAAAAGCATGAAATTCACTTTAAAAGAACTCCAATTTTAAAAGCTCCCTAGAGGCACTGTAATAGAAAAGGGCTTTTAAATGCTATTTCTATTTTTTCCCTGTTTTCCTTAGGGGCTGTCTCAGAGGGATGATTTATTGTCTATTATATTTAAAGTGACAGGGCCAATTTTGAATGCCTGCTGCAGTGGTGCTAGCATCAAAGTACATGGGATTGCAGAATGTACCCCATACACAGCTAGTCAGTACCTGATTTCTGTTTGGTTTTGGGCGGCATGACTGACAGAAATGGAATGAGAGACACATGGAACTCTCTTCTTATGAATATAAGTGCAGTCCTATTGTTCACATCTAAGTGAGTCTAATTATTAGAAAAAAATGTTTAATCAAGGAAAGTTTTGACTGGATTTTTTTTTCCTCTTAAAAGGTACATGAACAGAGATTCTTTGTAAAGGAGATGCAGAGTGGTATTTCCTTCAAGCCAATATAAAAATCTCCCTTTGATTTATTTAACAAATACTTATGTGCTCAGTGTTCAAGGTACTAGTCTAACTGGTTTTCAAAGATGAAGGTAACTTTGCCTTGTGGTCAAAGAGACAGAGAAAGAGGGAGAGAGAGAGAGAGAGAGAGAGAGATAACGGACATTAAAAAACAATGAGTCTCCTGACCCATGATTTTCCCAAAGAGTTTAAATCTAAAGAATTGAATTAGAATGAGTTAGTCTAAATTCCACATGTGAGAGCTGTGAGTGAACTTGAGTGAGTCATTCAACTTCTTTGAGTAATCTGCTGACCTTGGAGAGTGCTACTAGAATCAATTCAACATAAGATAGTTTGGGCCAACACCTTGAAAAGCTCCATAATGAATAAGATTAACTGTGATTGTGAAGTTTTCTCCCAACTATTTCTTCCATAATTTTTAGTGCTTTATGGAACTGGGGGTGTTTGGGCTAATGTACATTACCTCAGAACTCAAAGTCATCTTAAATACACTGATCTCAAGGTGTAGTAAAACGGGATAATACATTCCTTTGCCTAGACATGCTCTCTAATAAAACTGGCTTAATTAGTATAATATCAAAGTTCTTCATGTTTTCCCCCTTTCACATTTGATTTTTTCCTGAAAATATTTTTGTTTACTTTTTCTGATTAATGTGATATTCATTGTGTAAAATTTGAAAACACAGAAAAATCAAAAGAAAGAAAAGACCATTGGTACTCCTATTACCAAGATTTAAAGGATGTTAATATTTTGACGTATTTCCTTCCAGTCTTTTAAAATATTACATCTGTATGTCTAAGTATGATTTTTCAACATCATCTTAAGCAGAATTTGCTTTTTGTTTCTTTTTCCACTTAACATTATTCTTTTAAGTAAAATAATGACAATTGTAATTACATGCATTTCATTAGTTCATGATTTCCTTTTGTTAGAGAGAGTTCCATAAAATATTTTTACAATTTTAATGCTTCAGTGAATATATTTGTACATAAACTTTTATTCTTATTTATGATTATTTTCTTAGCAATAATAGAGTTCTAGAAACAAAATTTCTTTTTGAGTTAGTTTTACATTTTTAAGGCCATTTATAAAGATTTGCCAGTTTGCTTAATGGATTTTTTTTTTTACTAGCACCAGGCTGTATGCCTTTCTTTCCAAGATGCCATTCTTTCCACACCTATACTAGCAGTAAGCATTGTCCTTTGTTTATTGTTTTGGAAGGTATATTAGCTATATATAATTTTAATGTATATTTATATAAAATATAAAACTTGTATTTTAATATTATGTGATATAGGATAAATTCTAGTCACATTGTACTTTTAAAAATAATGTCTTCTCCAGATCACATTACAAAATATTTGAATCAGCTTATCAACATAATGTTTATGCAATATTCATAATAGAAAAAAGTCTTGGGAAAAAGTATGAAGCAAATATGAATGTAAAATATGCTCTGAGTTTCCTGGAAGCCAAAACAAAAAAGGGAAGTCTATTTTTTCATTAGCTGGAAACCAAACAAAAAAAGAGAAGTCTATTTTTTCATTAATTGATAGAATTCAGAAGTCTATTTGAGAGAGACAAACATTTTTTTGTGGTAATACATGCTAAAATGAAGTTATTTTATGAAATCTTAAAGAGAGAGTACTTAGTATTATAATGGAGAATGCCTTTAACTGCGTTATAGCAAATCCAAAACGCTTTATTGTGAAGTTTGTTATTTCTACCCTCAGTAAACAATGGAAGAATATTATTATACTATAGACCATAAAGTTAACTCTGTGGAAGATTATGCTATATTTGTCCAAAATTAATAACTTTCCAGTGACTGGCCTATTTTGATATAAAGAAAATTTAGAATAAGTGTATAATTATGCTAAGCACTTAATGTGTACCTTATTCTTTACAAAACTCAATGAGATATGTACTACGTCTCCATTCTACAGGTGAGAATACTGAGGCTTGGGGGATGATAAGAAACTTTCCCAAGGTCATACAGCTAGATTACATTGGAGCTAAAGCTTTAATCAGAGGTCACATTCTCAATGACTAGGCAATACTGCTTCCTAATTTCTAGAAGTAGAATTGCTTAGTAGAATGATATCATTAGCATTTCCATTAAAGGCAGTGAAGAAAAGAGGAGGAGGAGAAATCAATGAGTGATTTGCTTTTTTTTTTTTTTTTTTTAATCACCTATGACAGAATAGGCTTTTCTGAAGACCAAAGAATAAATAAAAGGTTTGGTCTATTATCTAAAGAAAAATGCAGGATTTTTCCATGGAATTTATTTAAGTATGTCATCTCTTCTCACATCCCCTATTTGGCATTGATTGTGCTTCAGTCTGGACAGGCCAAATAGACATATAAAGATGGACCTCTTCATTCTGAATCAAGAAAATATTTCTGTTAGAATTCTCACATTGTGGACAACATGAAGATACTCTGCCAATTTCTGCCATATTAACTAGGAAGTTAATTAATTGATGCTGCATGTTTCATAATGTTCATTGCTGTTGATATTGTTTATTTAAATATTTTGACTTTTACAGCTTATTTTCATCTCATCAGATCACCCAGTTTGAATGTTGTTATTTTAAAAATACACTTCTCCATTTTTAGATAACCTGTAATGTAGACATATAATCAACTCTCATTTATGTGGGAGTCAATTATACACTTGAATAATTAGATGGGCTGCCTTGTGACTTTCTGTCTTTTGGCCGTTCACTGATACTACTACCTTAGGGTGCTTTAAGGGCAAAAAAGGCATGCATGAATCTTATTCCTGGTTGTTAGATTTCAGCTTTTGCAAAAACTAAGTAATGGGTAAAATTAATAGACTTAATTTTTTCTGGTTTATCTTCCTTCATCAATAATAATGACAACAGCACAAAAATCGGTTTTTAGCAAATAGCTATCCCAGAAGGCTAATACCAAATGCATAGATACAATGGTGAAATAAAATATTGACCTATGTTGTAAATCAGTTAATTTATTTATTTTATGGACAAGAATTTTGAAAGCACATCCACTTTCTCTTGAATACTTCTAGTCCTGTGTTTTTCTGAATTTTTTAAACAACTGTTATAATAGCTAATACTCATATAGCCCTTTATTTCAGAGACTATTCTGAAATTTTTACTTATATTAACTCATTTAATTCTCACAATAATGTGAGATGTAGGTATATTATTATCCTTATGTGGGTATATTATTATCCTTATTTTACATAGGAGAAATAGTAACAAAGAGAAGTTAAGTGACAATCCCAAGGTTATACATGTGGCAGGTGACAGTGCCAGGATTTCAACGAGAGCACCTAAGCATCTGGAGCTTGTACTCTTAAACATTACCTTCTACAATGCTATCACATACAATATTTTCATAGTAATCAGGATTTATTCCTTCTTTTATAGATGATTCAGTCTTTAAGAAAAAACTATGATGGGCTATCCTTAGATTTTATTCATTCTACCATAACTTATAAAATGTATTTATATTTAACTCTATTAATGTTATACTGTATTTGCCATTATTATCGTTAACTGGGAGATTCGTACATCTCAAGACTTAGCATGTATCCTCTAGATGGGCAATAATAGTTATAGAATTCTCCTATTGTGATAGAATCAAGGAATCATAGAATTGGAAGTGATTTCAGAAGTCATTTAGTCCAGATGCTCAATTGAAATCTCTTTTACTGTGTGAGTTTTTGCATTGTTTCTTTTGAGCTCCTTCTACTCATTTATTAGGAAAATCATTCTACTTGTTAAAAGATCTCTTCATTTGAGCCAAAGTCTCTTTCTTTGAAGTTTTTACCCATTGTTTTTACTTGTGGATCCACTCAGAATAAGTCTAAATATTTTCCCCATTAAAAAGTCTTTAAAATAGTTAACTTGATTATCTTGTTGTTGTTTCCCTCAAACACACCCTCCTTTGATTCACTTTCTTCAATTTTTCTTCAGTGGACAGTGTTCCAAGTGTTCTCTACCATCTTCATTTCATCTAGATATTGTCAACTTCTTTACATGTGATGGCCAGAGTTAAAATAAATATTTTATGTGTATATATATATACATTTATGTATAAATGTATATATATATGTATGTATAAATGTATATATATGTATAATTGTATATATTTATGAATATATATATTTATATATAAATGTATATATTTATATATATTCATGTATAAATGTATATATATTTTATGAATATATTTATTTATAAATGTATATATATTCTATGTATATATTCATGTATAAATGTATATATTTTATGTATATATTCATGTATAAATGTATACATATTTATATATATTCATGTATAAATGTATATATATTTATATATTCATGTATAAATGTATATATATTTATATATTCATGTATAAATGTATATATTTATATATATTCATATATAAATGTATATATTTATATATATTTATATATAAATGTATATGTATTTATATATTTATGTATAAATGTATACATATTTTATGAATATACATATTTATATATAAATGTATATATATTTTTATGTATATATTTATGTATAAGTGTATATATATTTATATATATTCATGTATAAATGCATATATATTTATATTCATGTATAATTGCATATATATTTATATATATTCATGTATAAATATAGATATATTTATATATATTCATGTATAAATGTATATATATATTCATGTATACATGCATATATATTTTATGTATATATTTATATATATATTTATGTATGTGTATATATATTCATGTAGAAATTTATATATATTTATATATATATTCATGTAGAAATTTATATATATTAATATATTACATGACAATCATGGAATGGAGCATCTCTATGACCATCTTTGCTCAAACCACTGTACTTATATTAAGCCTGAGAATGCATGGGCACTCTTGGCAACATCAACGCATTGATGAATCATAATGAGGCATGTAGTAAATTATGATTTCCAAGGATATAATGCTGTAAAATTGCACTCTCCACTTGGTACTTATGGGGAAGTGGTGGACCAAGGCAAAGCAGTTTATATTTGTCCACATTAGATTTTCTTTCATTGACTTGCTTAAAATGACATAGAGTTCATTTTGCACCTTGCTTCTATTATGCCTCAGCTTTGCTTCTTAAATTTTGGGAAATGAATTGATAATCCTGATATACATATCTGATTTTCCAAGTCATAGTAAAATGTCAGAGAGTATGGTGGCTACAATGCAGCCTTTGCTAGGCTATCAGTCTTTCCTTCAGAGTGATATAAATCCCTGTATTAATACTCTGGGATAGTTACTCTATCAACTAAGAGCATACCCAACTAGTTTGGATCCAGCCTGTGTTTATCCATGTATTTTTAACAACTGAAGCATTTGCTGTGTTACTTCCTAAATCATAAGCATTTGTTGCTCAAATATCAGTCATCTTTCTTTCTTTCAGAATTTAGGTAAATTACTGGGAATTAATGCTAAATCAGATCTTTTCTAAATGGAAAAGAGATGTACTAATGTTCTATGGCATTGTAAGTCTGTGGCTGCATCCTGGAAATCATAGCTGCTGCTTGACATAATGTTACTCTGAAATGAGCTGCTGCCTGCCATGATGATTACCATGCATTGATATAGAACATTCTTTTCTAAAATGGTGTACAGTCATTTTTATGAGCTATTCTATTCAATAGTCATATGAGGTACTTCAATATTAAATTCATAACAAATTTGGGGCTGCCATCACTGCAGTCAAAACATTCTCTTGAGCTGTTAGGTCAAGTTTGATTTTGTATTTATGAGACTACAAAGTGCCCCACTGCCTCCATCAGCCTCCTTGGAAATGAGGAAGTGACAATGAAGAAAAGCTTCTTGCTGCCAAGTAACCGACAAGCCATTAGCAAAGGTAGGACTAGGACTCACACTTCCCAAGTGTTTTCATTACTGCGGAGTAATATGTGAGCTGTATTGCTTCCATGTTGTTTTCCTCTTACTTAATTGTCCTCCTGTCCCATTTCTTAACGCTGTTTTAGACAGTCTCTTCAAATGTATAAATCGTACTCTCCAAGTTAAATACCACTTTATTTCCTGTTTTCAGTTTAGTGACATTTTATCAAAAGTGGTTTATTAATTGGACAATCTGGAGAATAAGATGTAAATTGGTTGAAAGGGGACTTAATTTTGCACCAGCCTTGGATCGCCTACATAATTCTCCAGCAACTTGTTTATTGCTCCTGGGAAGCTGACTCGTGTGTAGCTGGCTCGATTAGTGCTCTGAGAGCTGAGGTTCAACGACTCTTCCCTGACCCTCCTGTCAGTATCTCTTCCCTGACCCTCCTGTCAGTATCGGCCGCCACTCTTGCTCTGCTTGGCTCCATTTAAGCCCGGCTCAGTGGACTGCTTTGCACGTTCTAAATGCTGTGTGATGCTTCCTCTCGTAATCAGGCTGAGCATCACTGCTCCCCCCGATCACCCTCTGCACTTAATTGACCAATAGAGCTAGACATACTGAAGATCGAATCACAAACCCAAATCAGCAGTTGTCAGAAGAGATTAATTCAAACAGGAGGCAGCAAAACACTTGTTTTTTTTCTCTCTCACTCTGTGCTCATTTTCTGTGGTCTGATGAGGGAAATGATTATTAATATCTCCAGCTGTGCCCTCGGGCAGATGCCAGGGACTTCAGTGAACTGTTTTCCACTTCCCTAGCTCCGTTAAGTCTTTCTTCTGGAGATACTTTCTGGCCCTTTGGTTAATCAGGTGGCCCTGGGGTGAGTCTGGCAAGTTTATGTCTATGCGTCAAGTTCAATCTGTAGAATCCTGTAGAGAGAGTCTCCCCTGTGAACCATGCTGAAAGCACTTTCCTCCTCGGGTTCCCACACAGAGCTAGAAGTGGAAAAGATGAGTGGGTACATTCCTACTGTCTAATTTCTCCTGGGTATAATTCTCAACTATCTGTCAACATATTGACAGATCAACAATTTTTTTTAATGTTTTCAGCCCTTTTCTAGGCACTGTGAAAAATAGAGAAACATAGTGTATAATCATTCTTCTTGAAAATTATATAAGGAAAAATGAAAACTAATATTTATTGCATTTCTAATATGTGCAAGATATTGCATTAAGCATTAGAAGCTTAGAGCTTTAAGTCAATTGCTTAGTTGCTTACTTATTAAGGACTTATTGTTTCAAATGACAGAAAACACAACTCAACCTGGCTTAAAAATAATCTATTGGCTCATCTATCACAGACAGGAGTAAATTCCCATCAGGCACAGCTGAATCCAGGGGCTCATTAGATCATCTCTGGATCACCAAGGCAGTGCCAGGGTGGTTGCCAAGTTTCACAATTATATCCTGTCTTTCAGTAGCCAGTCGTGGGACAGAGAGAAAGCTTCTCTCTCTCAGTACTTTCTAAAAGAGTCCTGGACCTAACTTTTACTAGCCTAAAACTATAGCATTGCGGTCTGGAAGATACAGATGAATTGTCTTAAGTTATAATCCTCCCTAGTATTATAGTTAGAAGTGGATTGCCTGAGTCCAAATACCAGCGCATACCTTCAATTTGTAACCCTGAGCAAGTTACTTAATTTCTCTATGTCTCTGTTTTATCACCTGTAAAGATAGGGCAGAATCTAGTAATACTTGTAATGAGGAGTAAATGGGTTAATTCATGAAAATTCTAGGAGCGATGTGGGGAACTTAGCTGATTATTCTTGTTTACATTCAAGATGTGTAACATCCAGTTAGGATTCTATTTTACATGGAAAATTGGACTAAACAACCTCAGTATATTATCCAACTCAATAATTGTATGATTTCTTTACAGATATTAGAGTAAAAAATTTTAGACTTGGAGGAATAACCTAAACAATTAACTTAAGTCTGAAAGTATGCTACCAAGTGTTTCCACAAGGCCCTTCTCTGTACCAGGAATTCCTTTCTCATCCCCAAGAACTGTATTTAGCATACTTCATATCTCACTGTGAGGGCACACTACACTCAGTGGGAGAGGTGCTTGCCCAGCTGGCTTGTGCAGCAAAATGAAGATGGAACCTGATTGCAAAAATCCCCAGCCAAGGCCACAGCTTTGTCATTCAGCTGATTTGTGGCTTTGAACGGCCATCTTAAAAGGGATGCCCTGTTGGGCTTGGACAGCCGTGATCCAGTCAGCACAACTTTATCAGTGCTGCATCTCCTGTGAGCTGGGCAGGGAAAGACAGCAGAAGACACAGTAGCATAATAGGGGAGCAAATTGAGGAAAGACTAGTTGAGACAAAGACATTATGTTAGTGGGAAAGAAAGAAAAGGGCATTGGTAGCAGGAGAATCTCAAAGAAGGATGTGACATCAGTGGAGGATGAGTTGGGTTTGTTGAATGAGTTGTTTCCCACTTAGAGTCTGTCTTCTATATTTGGAAGATTCCCCCCCCACCCCCGTGGCAGCTAAGAAAGAGCCTTATATGCTAGCCATGGTGGGGAGGGCGTCTATGTTTCTGCAGTAACTCATAGTTAATGATTGCCATTCTGTTACCTGGTACCTGGCATGTAATTACTATATGGGTAGTGACTAGAGTATACCATGGGAGAAGTGGGATGCAGAGACTATCTGGAATATTTCTCTTCTTCAAACTTTGATCTATACCACCTATACGTATTACCACCAGCCAATTTGCAGAGGTAAAAGAAGTAACAGTGTTAGCTAAGACATCATTTTATTCACTATAGCCTTGTAAAACTTACCTTCACATTTTACAGTTTACTAGTGAGAGTTCCTCTTGGTGCAGACTTTTCTTGCCTCCTCCCCCATCCAGGCTAGAACCCGGGGGAGAAGGAGAGACTTATCTTCACCCTCAATAGTGAAAAGACCCCAAAAACAGGTCCATGGGCATCTTCTACCATCATGCTTCTCCCCTTCCTTTTCTGCCTTCATAGTAGTCTATTTGTTGTCTATAAACATCCCTCCAGTCATACCTATGTTTCTTAGCATCGTGTTTCAACTTGGGATACATTAGTCTATAGCAGTGTTTCTCAAAGTATGGTCCAGTGACTATGTGCATCAGAAGTATCCACTCTTATTGAAAATGCAAATCTCTTGGCCATTGGAATAAGAATCACTGAGATCCCAAGCATGTTAATTTTTTTCAAGCTCCTTGGGTGACATTTATAAACATAGTATAAGTGTATGTATGTATAAAAACTCCTAAGGACCATTGGTCTAGCGCAGCACTACGCAAAAGAAATACAGTAGGACCCACATATAATTTTTAATTTTCTAGTTGACAAATTAAAGCAAGTAAAAAGAAGTTGGTGAAATTAATTTCAGTAATATACTTTATTTAATTCAATATATCCAAAATATTATCACTTCAACCTGTGATCAATATAAAATTATTAATAAGATATTTTACAATCTTTTTTACATACTAAGTCTTCAAAAATCCAGTGTGTATTTTAATACAGCACATTCAGCTTGTGAGCAGCTACTCTTCAAATGTTCAATAAACACAAGTGGTTAGTGGCTATCATATTGGACAGTACATGTGTAGAAACATGGGGGATAATTTCTAACACAGACTACTGGTTTAGTCAGAGTTTTATCACACCACATGGCTTTTATTTCTCATAGGACATATAATTCTTACTTCTGGTTTTTGAACTGACTAAAATGGATAATCACAAAATCCCCCATTCTGTTAGCCATATAACTCTAAAATTTCAACTAGTAGTTTTTGATTACTTAACAAATGAGATAATTATTTTAAGTATCTTTTTCTCATTTAGGGGGTATTTCACTTCCCTTCTGTCATCCAGAGGATTAATTATTCTGAAAAAAATATGTAATGAGAACAAATGTTCTTTCAATGCCTATAGTAAAGCCATGAGAAATGGGCTTTCTGTGGCAATAATGATAATACCCACATTTATCAAGTGCTTGGTTTATGCCAGGTACTCTGTGACACTCTTTATATAGTGTGTATAATTTATTTCTTATGACCTCAGCAAATCCATATAATTATCCTCATTTACCAAATTAAGAAATGGAAATTCAGAGAAGTTAAATAACTTACCAAAGTTCACACAGTTATTAAGGTCCTTCCTATCATGCACCATACTACAATTTTACACTTTTAATGTAATCAGAATTCCCATAATTTTTAAAGTCATTTTATTAAGGAATACTAAGTCTTCTGTTTTGTTCTTTAGCTCTTCCATTGGGCAGCTTTCAGAGTCAGAAAATGGTTTGATCAGAGAGATTCCATACATAGGTAAACTGTGAAGTGCCTCCATGGCTTTGTTAATTACCATATTCACGTCTGAGAGCTGTCAGCAAGGAAAGGGAAGCAGCTCTTCTCATTTTCTCCTTTCTTGTTCCCTTATCTCTTAGTCTGTGGATTCTTCTGATTGATTTTCTCAGTCTCCAACCCTCACCCTTTTGCATAGCAAATGGTGAAGCTTGAGCAATCTGAAAGACATTATGCTTTTGGTCTCCACTGCCTTGAAGTGCCATGTAAATGGAGATAAATGCAATCCTAACAAAAACACAGAACTAGTAGGAGAATCGGGCTGTATCCTATGGGAAAGATGGGGCACTGAGCACACATGAAGGGGGAGGACCGAGAAAGGAGATAGAGGAGAGGGAAACAGCTGCCTGGTAAAGCCGCACAGGTGTGGAGGGAACTCATTAGGTTCCCACAGGCTCTGTCATTAAGGCTGTGGCAGATGTTCTCAAATGTGACTGGCATAGTCACGGGGGAGGCAGTAAACTTGGCTTAATGTTCAGAGCACTGGTGTGGCACTGCTGGGCAGGAGGTGGGCGAGTTTCACCTCATTGCCAGAGTGGCAGCTGCTCTTGTCTCCCTAGTTGTGGAGTCTCTGTCAAACTCCTCTTTGGCAAGCCTTATCTTACCTCATGGGCTCAATTCTGCTCCTTTATAACTGGACTTGAGTTATTAAGAAAAGAAAATTCCATATAAACAGAGGCAACTAAATAGAACCCTTGATACTTAGGGGCTACAATATAGTCCTTGGCCCAGAATCCTATGAGAACTTGCCCAATATCAACCCAGCTACAGGAAATCTTTAAAAAAAAGAAAGAAAAGAATAGAAAGAAAAATGCAGCTGAGGATAGTTGCATGGCCTGGTAGCATAAAGTCCAGAGCAATCTTAAAAATTGCATTGGAGACCCTGGAATTTTTCCGACTATACCACATATGGCAGGGAATATCAGAAGTCCTTTGTTTTGCCTGAAAGAAGCAAAATGGCTATTTAACCCTAACTCTGCAGTAGAAATACATCATTGTTTTTGTCCTCCCTTCAAAAAAATTTTACATCGCATATTTCCAGGACCATTCTATAGGAATAGAGATTGTTGCATTCTCTGTTCAAAAATAGAGATAAGGGGAACTATTGGTTACTGGAAGTGCAGCATGGTGCCCCTTTAACAGTGAAAGGTGAGGACTGACTTAGCATGCTGATGGGTTTATTTGAAGCAGGAATTTGTTATGATTGAACTAAAAATCACTGACCTCTTTGTGTGCTCTTTTGTGTACATTCAGGTCTTGGTCTCCAGGCATTGCCAAGATCCTCAAGTGTTAGACAAGACATGGCAAACCCTAGTGATTGATACAGCTTGTTCATAGGCAACCTTTCTGCAAGTCTAACCACCTCTAAGATATTCTATTCCTTTTTTTTTATTCTTTTTTTCCCCAAACCACTTGGCATCTGGGAAAATCTCAGCTGTCAATTACTTGTGTTTGAAAGAAGATAGATGGGGGTTTTCAGGAGATGGCTTTTTAGCTGTTTACCAAAAGACCTTACAGTTAGCATACCCTGAGTCAATTGATCAAGGTTCTGGGTCTAGCTTTCAACCTCAATGGTTCAAATGTCAATCTTATCAGTGGCCAGAGTTGATTGGATTTAGAAAGCTGACTGATAATATTAAAACTCAGCAAAGACTGAACTGTAAACGAAAATGTCAAGTTATAAATTTAAAGTGATACAAGGATCAGAATAGTAAAATCAGCCTGCCAGTGTATCCCTCCTTCTAGGCCAATTCACGTGGGACAATGAGTTGCTTAGTACCCCTGGACTTCAAATAGGGATAATTAGTTGCATAAGTCACATATATATTGACATAAATCATATATCCATCTCTGATGTGATGATTATAAACATTTATTGAGGGCTCACTATGGGCCAGGCACTGTCCCAAATGCTTGATATATATTAACTCATTTATTTTTACAGAAACCCTAATGATAGATCTTATTATTATTCTCACAGAATATAAAAGTGAGTCACAGAGATGCAAATAAGTTGCCTAAAGCTAAGAAAATAGTATGAATTAAAGCTCAGGTAATCTGGTGGCAGACTCCAGTTTTTAAACACTCTGCTGTAATGTATATACCTGTTACAGAAATTGAGCCAGTTTTTGGCACAGGAGCTATCTCTTTAGCAGTTTTAGATACTCTAGCAGCTTCTGGTCCTTTGGTTTCCCTTTCTACAGCCCAGGCTAATCTTTCTCACTTTGTTCAGCTTTTCTCTGGACAAGATTCCCAATAATTGCTTGGAATCCAGCTTATTAAATTTCCATCAAACTGCTGCATTGCTTTCCCTAGTTCACCTTGATGGAAGTTATATAGAATTCTCAAACCTCTTTGTTCACATGTTTATAAATATCATGACCTGGTTTTTTTTCTAGAGGTGACCAGTGCACACACATTATCTCTGTATCCAACTTGTTTCATTCTCAGAGGTCAACCTCATTTCCTGGTCCTCAGTGGACTGTGCATGACTTATCCCTAGGTGCCCCCCACGTCTGTAAACTCCAAACTTCTTGGAATCCCCTCAAACTCTACTCCTATACACACTGTTAAATCATAACCTCTCTCATTCTTGCTCAAAGCCCAGGGTTGACTGCAAACCAGGCAAAACTTTTCATTTCCCAGGGAAGTTACTGAAAAGGATCCGATGGGGGGAGTCTCTAGCCTGAGGCTCAGGGATGCAAAGGCAAATTTTCCTGTGATGTGTTTACATATAAAAAAGAGATGCTAAATCCTCTGATTGGTCTCTTGTATGGTATCCTGCTGCTCACTGGGAATATCAAGGAAAGAGCAATTTCTTAGTTCAATTTGATTGGCTATATTTCAGCACAGCTGTCCTTTTAAATGACCTAGATTGAATTTCTAAAGCAGATCATTTATCCTTGTCCATTCACCTCTATTTTGGGCACATCACAAATTACTTATTGTATATGGAGTGAGTTCTCCTTGTAAGTCAATAGACATGTCATATAATCAAGAGCTTCTTAGAATATAGAGGGAATCAGATGCAGATGAATTTTTATTAAAAAGGAGTTATCCCCTTTACAAAAGTATTCCTTGTCTTAGAAGCAGCTCCATTTTCAAGGGACTAGCAAAATTTCCTTTTCAGTATCTTAAATTTGACCTGCACGCATCAGCTGGAATTTGGAGCATGACTTCTTGAAAAGCACTAATAAGAGTCAGTGAGGTCAGAGGTGTCAGTGGGAAAATTGGAAAAAACCTATTTGTCATCAGAGAGGTGTAAAAACCAAAACCCAAAGCTGGCATAAGTTTGTCCATAGTCTTAGAACTGTTCTGTTTTTAATATACCGATTCTGTATTTGCCACTTTTCATGGGTTCTAAGTCACTTTTTAGTGTTCAGAATGCTTCATGAATTATGATGATATAATATATTAGCAACTGTCATATTTATCAGATAATCAGCACATTGGTTTCTCTAGGTCTGCACAGTCCAGTATGTCCACCACAAATCATCTGTGGCTATTTAAATTTATATTTATATTAATTAAAATCAAAACCTAAAAATTCACTTTCTCAGTCACACTCATCGCAATTCAAATGCTCGATAGCCACAGGTGACTAATAGCTACAGAACTGGCATCAGCACAGTTTACATGTTTCATCTATTCTTTTTACCCAGTGTTGGAACCTTCTCCATAAGAGCTTTGGCAAATCTTTTTTCAGGCTTCATACACCCTGATGAGAAACACACAAGTTCCAATAGTCCATAAGACAGCACATTCCTCGGTTGGATGCCTTCAAATTAAAAAAAAAAAAAAAAAATCTCCTTTAAATTAAAGAGATATTTAACTCCCTTTAAGTTTCACCCATTAGTCCCAACTAAACAGAAAAGAGTGATATCGTCACTGAATCCTATTATTGGACCTGTTACTGAAACATCATATTAACATTCCTTTACCCATGTAAACCTGTTTTTCAGTCACTGCAGAAGTAAAGGAGAAAATCAAGCACATTATCAGTCTTTTTGGCCCTGCATACAACCATTAAAAGAAAACATAACAAAAATTCTCTTTAGTGAAGTGCACAGCTCATCCTGATTTTGTAATCTGTTTTACTGCTGACGCTACCCATTCATTCCTTGAAGGGTGCACTTCTCAGGCACCTAGGTCTGACTTCCTCACCTCTCCAAATAAGCATATGGACTATGAAACAGTTACACACTTAGACAGCACTGGGTATTTAGCACAGTGTTTTCCAAATAATGGGTCACAACCCAGCAACATGTTGTGAGGAACGTTATTTTTGTTAAATAAAATAGCACATAACAGGTAGGATAGGATAAAATATATCAGAGTGCACTGCACATAGTAAAATAAAATATTGTTTGTTTTATCTGTGAGCCATGATGTTATTATCTTTCTTGCTGAGGGCTGTAGTCAAGAAAGTTTGAAAGCTGCTATAGGAGCATGCCTCTTTGGGGTATTGTTCACAAGATATGACTTATCCTAGGCACATTTTGGTGACAGTTTTGCTGAAAAAATCTTAGAAATCTAATCTGAATTCATGTGCTTGCTTCCCAGTTTATTCATAACCCTGAGTAGATTAGATATCTTGTAAAAGTTAAATCTATCAGGTCATTTTATTTACTAGGTAACAAATGGTCCTATCCCATTACATTGTAATTTGGTCAGTATTTGGAAAGATGTTCAAACAAGTATAGTATTGAAATTTCAGTCTCATCCCATCCATATTTATTTAGCACCTTTAGGATACCTTGCTCTGTATAAGGACTGCAATGTTCCAGGAAGGGGGTGGGTCATTAGTTGGATGGTGCTTTAGATTAAGAAGTTGTTAATGTTTTGAGAGACTCCAACTCCATGTAAAGATGAAAGCAAGAACAAGAAGGTAGCTGTTTCTTTTTTTTAAAAAAAAAGCATTTATGTGATGATACCTATGTTTGTATGAATTTTGAAAACACTTAAAATCATTTTCTCCACATTGTAACCTCATGACTGTTATTATTAACTTTTATTACAGGAGAGAAAAATTGAAACTCCGAGATGTTACGTGACTTGTCCAGGATCACATATTTAATAAGTTGACCTTAGAACATAGATCTTTTATTTCCAGATCCATTCCATGCCAACACCCCACAGTGTTCCCTGGTGTCGTGAGTGATACAGCCCTTTTCCAAGCATTCATGGGCACAGCAAAACAGGACTTTGGTATTTAGTCATTTGCAGTCAGTTTTTAGAGGAAGGAGAACAAACAAGTTCATAAATAATTCTTGAAAATGATTTGCTAAAAATTAACTATCTTAACTAGTGTTTACCAGCTCCTGTGATTTCACTAATTTAGCCAAAATTCACTAAGAATTATAACACTTCATTCTTGTTACACTCACCATACATTTTTTCCTTATTACAAAGGAACATTCCTGCAAAGAGAGACATGGCTTACTGAATTTCTCTTAGACCTGCCATCTGATATGTTTTAGGCCTTAAGCATATGAGCTCATAGTAATTTGCATGGTAATTAAACTCATTTAGGCAATACACTGCTTAATAGGGGATGGGACAGCTTCTCACCTAACACTTTATTAAGCTACCTGTGCTGAGGCCTTCCTAGATGATAGGGTCAAGTCCACATCACAATATTAAAAATGTTGTACATTTGTTTAAAAAAGTTAGCCAACTAGATAACACTTAATGTTGGATCCAGATGTAACTGTTCTCTTCCAAGTCTGCCTTGTTCTTCTGCATATTTAATTGTGCTTCACTTATTTTTCATTTGCACCTCATCCCCATTTTTCAAATCAATGCACATGAATTGAAAACCAGTTACATCCAGTTACTTCCAAAAAGATGACTATGACAGCCCTTACCTTCATGAGCTCACAACTTAGAGTTTATGACAGTAAAAAAAAAACTGTAGATCGTAGAAAACACAACATTGTGTGCCAAAGAAGAAATAATTAACTCCAATGAGTTTATCAGAGGAGGCTTTTTGGAAGTCTATTTATTTTGTTTTATTTCATTTGTGTTAAATTTTATTGAATTCTAATCAAGTATCAAATAGTATTCTAACCTTAATCTTTACAACACTCCTATGAGGTCACATTTTTCATATTTTCATTTTACATTATAGGGAAACTGAAAAACAGATAGTTAAAAATCTTGTATAAGGTTACTCAATTTTAAGTGATGGAGCTTAGATTTTAACCCAGTCTGGTTTAGACTCTACATTCTGAACCACTCTGTACTACAGCTCTGTTGACCTCGAAAGATCAAAACGGTTTTGACAGGTGAAGAATGAGGGCCGGGGAAACCGATGATGTAGTCATGAGTGTTGGCACAGAGATGCATGCGTTTATGTTGCTATGAGCTGCCCTGTTCCTGGGTTCCAGGCAGCTAACAGATGCCCTGTTCCTACACTGGTGTTTAGGGCTTATGAGAGAATGTGGAGGGAACAAAGCTGCTGGAAGAGGCTTTGGGAGAAGATGAAGCTTCTGGGTAAAGATGCAAAGAGAAGGGGCCAAAGACAAAGCCCAGGATTGCTGACATTTACCAGGAAGATGGCAGGTAGTGAAGATGACAGATTTCAAAGTGCCTCCTCTATATCTTCATAGAAAAGTAATGGAAAATAATTAAAGATCATGAAACAAATACGAACTGTGAAGGATCATGCCCATCAAATATTTATTGAAAAGCTTCCCTTGACATAGTGCTCTTCTGTCACTGCAGAACTTATTTGCAATAGATGGGTGTAGGAGGAAGGTTAAAAATGATATGGGGAAGTATTCCAACAGCACATACCCTGTCTATCCCCATCCAACTTGCACTTCCAAGATTTTAACACATAATCTGCTCCTCAACATGCACAGAGAATCACCACCATATGAATCTGCGAAAATGGCAAGAAATTAAACAAATGAACAAGTAAATAGTATTCGTAAGAAGCACTACTCATATGTATTTACTCCAAAAAGGAAAAATACTGCAAAATTAAACTAAGTGAATGGTTCCTTGGTTTGCGGAGTGTGTGCGTGTGCGTGTGAGCTTACTTTGTTTCAATGGCAAGACTTCAGAGTCTTTAATGTGCCGCTGGGCATTGTGACTCACAGTTAGCAGGTGGCTTAGCACGCACATCCCACATGCAGTGGGCCCGGGGTCCTTGCTGATGGAGCGTCTTGCAGGATCACTGTGGAATACACTCTGGAAAATACTGCTCTACCAACTTGTTTATTAAGGTTTGTGTCCTGTGCTTTGGGTCTATATTTGTCCTACAAGAACAAAAGAGACAGGTGCCTATAATGAAAGTCTGCCCTTGAAAATAGCATTTCCTATATTGTTTCTCAGTTCAAATGTCACATTCATTTTTTCTTCTAAATTTCTGCAGCACTTTGTACCCCTAGTGCAACTTTGATCTAATATTTTCTCCTATTTACTAAAACCTCCTTAATCACCAAGATTGCCTCTTCAGCTTTTGAGCAAAACTATGTGCTAAATGTATAAATGAATGGGAGTTAAAGAACATTCAAGACATATTACAGCACTGAGATAGTGTTATGGATAAAGAAACAAAATGATTCTGCGAATCCTGCTTTCTTGCTAATTGTTTGTAAATACATAGGAGAGGCATTTAAATCATAGGGTCAAAGAAAAGAAGTCCAGCATTCCTGTCTCTAAATTCACTTCATCCATCACTATCACATAGTAAGATATGAGTCAGGGATCCACGATGCTTGTCTGGGCATGTTAGCCTGCATCAGGTAACCTTGGGCAACCTCACTGAGGGGGTCTGGGGGCAGAATGCAGTGCAGGGTGACTAAACTTTGGTTTACTGATAAAAGCCGAGAGACTCTAGAGATTGATTTGATGATGAAGGAAACCCTGTGCTTTATTCTCTGATAAGATACTAACCTAGTAGGAGCAATTGATTTAGTAATGGTCATCAGCAGTGGCAGGTGGCAAATATAAGCACAGCCCAGATACAAGAATGAACAGCTCCTGGGGGTAAGGCAAACAGCAATTTATTTTTAGAGGAGATGGTGACAGTCCATTAGAGGCATACACATTAAGAAGTCTAGCAAATTTATTTTATTTTTACTTTAAATCGGTATCCTATTTTTAGAAGCATTGTAATGTATGTGCTCATTTATATGCATTTCTGTTTGTTTTATTGAGTTTATATTATTTAGGGGAAAATGTGTCCTGTGTGACTGTTTCTGGAGTGACAAAGGGGAACCTTAGCTGTTATGTTGTGTATTTAATTAGTCGACAGTGGCGTGTAGAATCCTGACCCTAGGACCTTGTTGCCTTAATCAGGCTCTCAGGATTGGTTTGGTAGATACAGTTATACGAAGTGACCCAGACTTCACACTAGAACAGTGTTGTTTTGTTTTGTTTTGGTTTTGCCTTCTTAAATACTTAAAACAAACATGGACCAAGGGAGTCGTCAAATAGAGTGAAAAAAATAGAATGTCTCTAAGCTGCTTATAGGGCTACTAGAGACATGGGTGAATATGAGCAAGATCCTGCTGGTCACTCAATCTGAACATCAGATGATGTAAATCAGCTTACATAGACAGCTCCAGTTTGTACCTTCCCACTCAGAAAACCTCCTCTGGTTCCCAAGGGATGTAGGTCCTGACTCAGTTCGGTGTAGAAATTGCCTTGGAAAGCCATCCAGCCCGACTGAGGAATACTTCACTGGGTCCCACTCGTAGAAAGTCCCCAGTGCAGGATAATCACACAAGACAGAGTTGTCTCCTCTTTGTCTATTGTTTCTAATTTCCTCCAGTTACCAAGACTCATTCTTTCTCACTTTCTCTACAAATCTTCTACTTTGGTATTCTAATTTGCATTTTTATCCCCCTTTTCTGCCCAGAACCATTAAACAAGATTTGCTTTTCCTCTTCTGTGTCACTCTATCCCCCATGTAGAAAGTAGTAAACTTAGTTGATTTTCCTTAACCAAAGCACCAAAAATATAATTAATAAAGCTTTAACTTTATTTTGCAACTTCATGAGTTCGGTCTCAACTAGACAACAAGGATTCTAACTTGTAGAGAGGGTATCACACAAAACACTTAGGTGCAGTCAGAACATGGCGGGCAATTTGTTTGATTTCTAGTTGGGGATATTTCTCACCTGTTCCTGTCCCCTAGATTGGTGACTTGCTAATGGTAATATGTGAAGTGTAACTCTAACTTTCCATTTTCTTTAATTAGGGAAGCCTTTGGGAAATGAGAAGTGTGAGACAAGTGGTTGTAGTAGGGACTGTTGCCTGGCAGAGTTTGGGAGGTGGCCTCGAAGTAGAGAATGATCTGGTAATATGTCCTTTATCCAAATTAAATTCCTCCCATTTGGAGGAAGAATACAAAGGAGAAGGAGGAAAGAGCAAAGGGAAGAGGAAGGAGAAGAGGAGGAAGAGGAAAGAGGATGAATAACAGAAGGAGAGGTATGGAAAGAGGAAAAAATAGAAGAAGCAGAAGCAGAAGTGGAGGAGTAGGAAGGGGGAAAGAGGATAGAGGGAAAAGAAAAGAGAGGAAGAGAGGAAAACAAACTAATGTGCTCTGGGGAAATTAGAGTGTGAGAGAGAAAAAGAAGATGGGAGTATATCTCAGACAGTATTTACGGGGCTTCCTTGAACGCTGAAGATATATATTCATTTCAAGGACTGTGTGTCTAGGCTCTTGATCCCAAGTTGCTGTCAGTATCAACATCCTCACCAGTGTCTCCTGTCACTGCATGGCAGCCCCAGGGCAATTTCTGTGTCCCAACATTCAAGGACATTTCTGCAGAAGAAGAGAAGGAAGTCTAAAAGTAGAATTAGAGAAATCTGGCAGAGCTAATACAGGTTGAGTGTGAGGAAGAAGAGACCAGCTCTTCATCCAGGGCCTCACAAGCACTCCTCCTGACTCCTCCAAGGATGCTCCTTACATCCTTGAGGAAGCCCCGTCTCCTCTCGCCCAGGAAGCCATGTTCTGCTCTGCTCTTGATACCCAGTACCAAGACCTCAAGGAGAAAAGTAAGGAAGCCAAAACTATGTGAGCACCTACCATATGCCAGATGCTTACTAATATGTTATCATTCATTCTCACCGCATTGTGCCATAAGTATTATCATCTTCATATTACACTTGTAGAAAAGAATACTCAGAGAATAGCTGTTAGTTTTACAAATTTTACACATCAGAGACTGGTCCCAGGTCATTATGGCTACAAAGTGCATGCTCCTTACAAGATGTCAAACCTGCAGCCTCATTATGCTTCAAAGTGGGGACTTTCTTCATTCTAAATAAAACAGCTAAATGAAGACAGACTGTGGCCTTAGGGTTTTTTCTTCTCCACATACAGATAAAACTTTGTGCTTCTATAGGGGCAGGTATTTTAGCAGAGGAAGGATTTCCTTTTGTGGATTCTCTTTACAGACTAATTTCTAGAAAATTTTACTTTTAACTTCTTTTTTTTTTTTTTTTACATAAGTAATAGATACTTACTACAGAAACATTAGAAAATGCATATGAGCAGAAAGAGGAGCCCCCAAAGATTAAGTCTAATTCTACTACACAGAGATAACTAGTGTGAAACTTACGGTATGCATTGTTTCATGTTTTGTATATATTCATAAACTATGGTAAATTACCATATACATTATTTTGCAAAGGAATTTTTCAATTTAATATTATGTTATCAGCACAACCTAATTGCATGAGTCTAGCTATACTTCCATAGCACTATTTTTAGTAGCTGCCAAGAATCCTGTTGTAAGGATTTCTAGAAAATGTAATCAACCCCCTATTGTTTGACATTTAGGTTGACTCCCCCTCCCCCCCGCCTGCCACATTTATAAACAAAACTTGAATGAACATTTGCACAGCTAATTCTTAGCGAACATTTTTTAAAAAAATCTTTACTGGAGTATAATTGCTTTACAATGATGTGTTAGTTTCTGCTTTATAACAAAGTGAATCAGCTCTATGTATGTATATATCCCCATATCCCCTCCCTCTTGTGTCTCCCTCCCACCCTCCCTATCCCACCCCTCTAGGTGGTCACAAAGCACCGAGCGGATCTCCCTGTGCTATGCAGCTGCTTCCCACTAGCTATCTATTTTATGTTTGGTAGTGTGCATATGTCAATACTACTCTCTCACTTCGTCCCAGCTTACCCTTCCCCCTCTCCATGTCCTCAAGTCCATTCTCTACGTCTGTGTCTTTATTCCTGTTCTGCCACTAGGTTCTTCAGAACCATTTTTCTCTCTTTTTTAGATTCCATATATATGTGTTGGCATACAGTATTTGTTATTCTCCTTCTGACTTATGTCACTCTGTATGACAGACTCTAAGTCCATCCACCTCACTACAAGTAACTCAATTTCATTTCTTTTTATGGCTGAGTAATATTCCATTGTATATATGTGCCACATCTTCTTTATCCATTCATCTGTTGATGGACACTTAGGTTGCTTCCATGTCCTGGCTATTGTAAATAGAGCTGTAATGAACATTGTGGTACATGACTATTTTTGAATTATGGTTTTCTCAGGGTATATGCCCAGTAGTGGGATTGCTGGGTCATATGGTAGTTCTATTTTTAGTTTTTTAAGTAACCTCCAAACTGTTCTCCATAGTGGCTGTATCAATTCACATTCCCACCAACAGTGCAAGAGGGTTCCCTTTTCTCCACGCCCTCTCCAGCATTTACTGTTTGTAGATATTTTGATGATGGCCATTCTGACTGGTGTGAGATGATACCTCATTGTAGTTTTGATTTGCATTTCTCTAATAGTTTGTGGTGTTGAGCATCCTTTCATATGTTTGTTGGCAATCTGTATATCTTCTATGCAGAAATGTCTGTTTAGATCTTCTGCCCATTTTTGGATTGGGTTGTTTGTTTTTTTGATATTGAGCTGCATGAGCGGCTTGTATATTTTGGAGATTAAACCTTTGTCAGTTGCTTCATTTGAAAATATTTTCTCCCATTCTGAGGGTTGTCATTTCATCCTGGTTATGGTTTCCTTTGCTGCGCAAAAGCTTTTAAGTTTCATTACGTCCCATTTGTTTATTTTTGTTTTTATTTCCATTTCTCTAGGAGGTGGATCAAAAAGGATCTTGCTGTGATTTATGTCATAGAGTGTTCTGCCTATGTTTTCCTCTAAGAGTTTTATAGTGTCTGGCCTTACATTTAGGTCTTTAATCCATTTGGAGTTTATTTTTGTGTATGGTGTTAGGGAGTGTTCTAATTTCATTCTTTTACACGTAGCTGTCCAGTTTTCCCAGCACCATTTATTGAAGAGGCAGTCTTTTCTCCATTGTATATTCTTGCCTCCTTTATCAAAGATAAGGTGACCATATGTGCATGGGTTGATCTCTGGGCTTTCTATCCTGTTCCATTGAACTATATTTCTGTTTTTGTGCCAGTACCATACTGTCTTGATTACTGTAGCTTTGTAGTATAGTCTGAAGTCAGGGAGCATGATTCCTCCAGCTTCGTTTTTCTTTCTCAAGATTGCTTTGGCTACTCAGGGTCTTTTGTGTTTCCATACAAATTGTGAATTTTTTTGTTTTAGTTCTGTGAAAAATGCCATTGGTAGTTTAATAGGGATTGCATTGAATCTGCAGATTGCTTTGGCTAGTATAGTCATTTTCACAATATTGATTCTTCCAATCTAATAACATGGTATATCTCTCCATCTGTTTGTATCAACTTTAATTTCTTTCATCAGTGTCCTGTAGTTTTCTGCATACAGGTTTTTTGTCTCCTTAGGTAGGTTTATACCTAGATATTTTATTCTTTTAGTTGCAGTGGTAAATGGGAGTGTTTCCTTAATTTCTCTTTCAGATTTTTCATTATTAGTGTATAGGAGTGCAAGAGATTTCTGTGCATTAATTTTGTATCCTGCTACTTTACCAAATTCATTGATTAGCTCTAGTAGTTTTCTGGTAGCATCTTTAGGATTCTCTATGTATAGTAACATGTCATCTGCAAACAATGACAGTTTTACTTCTTTTCCGATTTGGATTCCTTTTATTTCTTTTTCGTCTCTGATTCCTGTGGCTAAACTTCCAAATCTATGTTGAATAATAGTGGTGAGAGTGGTCACCTTGTTTTGTTCCTAATATTAGAAGAAATGGTTTCAGTTTTTCACCCTTGAGAACGATGTTGGCACTGGGTTTGTCATATATGACTTTTATTATGTTGAGGTAGGTTCCCTCTATACCTACTTTCTGGAGAGTTTTAATCATAAACAGGTGTTGAATTTTGTTGAAAGCTTTTTCTGCATCTATTGAGATCATCATATGGTTTTTATCCTTCAATTTGTTAACATGGTGTATCACACTGATTGATTTGTGTATATTGAATAATCCTTGCATTCCTAGGATAAACCCCACTTGGTCATGGTGTATGATCCTTTTAATGTGCTGTTGGATTCTGTTTGCTGGTATTTTGTTTAGGATTTTTGTATCTATGTTCATCAGTGATATTGGACTCTAGTTTTGTTTTTTTGTGACATCTTTGGTTTTGGTATCAGAGTGATGGTGGCCTCATAGAATGAGTTTGGGAGTGTTCCTCCCTCTGCTCTATTTTGGAAGGGTTTGAGAAGGATAGGTGTTAACTCTTCTCTAAATGTTTGATAGAATTCACCTGTGAAGCCATCTGGTCCTGGACTTTTGTTTGTTGGAAGATTTTTAATCACAGTTTCAATTTCACTGCTTGTGATTTGTCTGTTTATATTTTCTATTTCTTCCTGGTTCACTCTTGGAAGGTTTTGCTTTTCTAAGAATTTGTCCATTTCTTCGTACTTGTCTATTTTATTGGCATAGAGTTGCTTGTAGTCATCTTTCATGATCCTTTGTATTTCTGCAGTGTCAGTTGTTACTTCTCCTTTTTCATTTCTAATCCTGTTGATTTGAGTCTTCTTCCTTTTTTTTTTTTTTTTTTTTGATGAGTCTGGCTAATGGTTTATCAGTTTTTTTTAATCTTCTCAAAGAACCAGCTTTTAGTTTTATTGATCTTTGCTATCATTTCCTTGATTTCTTTTTCATTTATTTCTGGTCTGATCTTTATGTTTTCTTTCCCTCTGCTCACTTTGTTTTTTTTTCTTCTTGCTCTAATAGCTTTAGGTGTAAGGTTAGGTTGTTTATTTGAGATGTTTCTGTTTCTTGAAGTAGGATTGTATTGCTATAAACTTCCCTCTTAGAACTGCTTTTGCTTCATCCCATAGGTTTTCGGTTGTCGTGTTTTCATTGCCATTTGTTTCTAGGGTTTTTTTGATTTCCTCTTTGATTTCTTCAGTGATCTCTTGGTTATTTAGTAGCATATTGTTTAGCCTCCATGTGTTTGTATTTTTTACAGCTGTTTTTTTCCTGTGATTGATATCTAGTCTCATAGTGTTGTGGTCAGAAAGGATACTTGATATGATTTCAATTTTCTTAAATTTACCAAGGCTTGATTTGTGACCCAAGATATGATCTATCCTGGAGAATGTTCCATGAACACTTCAAAAGAAAGTGTATTCTGTTGTTTTTGGATT
The DNA here is from genome assembly GCF_028023285.1 of Balaenoptera ricei. Classification (NCBI taxonomy): domain Eukaryota; kingdom Metazoa; phylum Chordata; class Mammalia; order Artiodactyla; family Balaenopteridae; genus Balaenoptera; species Balaenoptera ricei. The sequence continues at coordinate 97,921,650 of NC_082642.1, forward strand.
GAATTTCCCTCAAATATCAATTAAGTTCATCTTGTTTAACGTGTCATTTAAAGCTTGTTTTCCTTATTTATTTTCATTTCGGATGAGCTGTCCATTGGTGAAAGTGGGGTGTTAAAGTCCCCTACTATGATTGTGTTACTGTTGATTTCTCCTTTTATGGCTGTTAGCATTTGCTTTATGTATTGAGGTGCTCCTATGTTGGGTGCATAAATATTTACAATTGTTATATCTTCTTCTTGGATTGATCCTTTGATCATTATGTAGTGTCCTTTGTCTCTTGTAATAGTCTTCATTTTAAGTCTATTTTGTCTGATATGAGAACTGCTACTCCAGCTTTCTTTTGATTTCCATTTGCATGGAATATCTTTTTCCATCCCATCACTTTCAGTCTGTATGTGTCCCGAGGTCTGAATTGGTCTCTTGTAGACATCATATATACAGGTCTTGTTTTTGTATGCATTCAGCCTGTCTGTGTCTTTTGGTTGGAGCATTTAATCCATTTACATTTTAGGTAATTATTGATATGTATGTTTGTATTACCATTTTCTTAATTGTTTTGGGTTCGTTATTGTAGATCTTTTCCTTCTCTTGTGTTTCCTGCCTAGAGAAGTTCCTTTAGCATTTGTTGTAAAGCTGGTTTGCTGAATTCTCTTAACTTTTGCTTGTCTATAAAGGTTTTAATTTCTCCGTTGACTCTGAATGAGATCCTTGCTGTGTAGAGTAATTGTGGTTGTAGTTTTTCCCTTTCATCACTTTAGATACGTCCTGCCACTCCCTACTTGCTTTCAGAGTTTCTCCTGAGAGATCAGCTGTTAACCTTATGGGGATTCCCTTGTATGTTATTTGTTACTTTTCCCTTACTGCTTTTAAAATTTTTTCTTTGTATTTAATTTTTGATAGTTTGATTAATATGTTTCTTGACATGTTTCTCCTTGGATTTATCCTATATAGGACTATCTGCACTTCCTGGACTTGACTATTTCCTTTCCCATGTTATGGAAGTTTTCAACTATAATCTCTTCAAATATTTTCTCAGACCCTTTCATTTTCTCTTCTTCTTCTGGCACCCCTATAATTCGAATGTTGGTGCATTTAATGTTGCCCCAGAGGTCTCTGACACTGTCCTCAATTCTTTTCATTCTTTTTTCTTTATTCTGCTCTGCAGTAGTTATTTCCACTATTTTATCTTCCAGGTCACTTATCCGTCCTTCTGCCTCAGTTATTCTGCTATTGATTCTTTCTAGAGAATTTTTATTTCATTTATTGTGTTTTTCATCATTGTTTGTTTGCTCTTTAGTTCTTCTACGTCCTTGTTAAACATTTCTTGTGTTTTCTCCATTCTGTTTCCAAGGTTTTGGATCATCTTTACTATCATTACTCTGAATTCTTTTTCAGGTTGACTGCCTATTTCCTCAACATTTGTTTGCTTTGGTGGGTTTTTTACCTTGCTCCTTCATCTGCTGCATCTTTCTCTGTCTTCTCATTTTGTTTAACTTACTTTGTTTGGGGTCTCCTTTTCACAGGCTGCAGGTTTATAGTTCCTGTTGTTTTTGGTGTGTTCCCCCAGTGAGTGAGCTTGGTTCAGTGGGTTGTGTAGGCTTCCAGGTGGAGGGGGCTGGTGCCTGTGTTCTGGTGGGTTGTGCTGGATCTTGTCTTTCTGGTAGGTAGGACTGCATCTGGTGGTGTGTTTTGGGGTGTCTGTGAACTTAGTATGATTTTATGCAGCCTCTCTGCTAATGGGTGGGGTTGTGTTAATGTCTTGCTCGTTGTTTGGCATGAGGCGTCCAGCACTGGAGCTTCCTGGCCATTGGGTGGATCTGGGTCCTAGAGCTGAGACAGAGAGCTGTGGGAGATTTTTTGATGATTGATATTACATGGGGCTGGGAGGTCTCTTTTGGTCCAGTGTCCTGAGCTATGCTCTCCCACCTCAGCTGCTCAGGCCTGACTCCGGGCAGGATCACCAAGGGCTTTTCAGTCACGTGGCTCAGAAGAAAAGGGAGAAAAAAAGAAAGAGAAATAATGTAAAATAAAATAATAAATAATTTTTTAAATTATTAAAAAAATATTAATAATTAAAAGAAAAACAAGACAGCAACCAAACCAATAAACAAATCCACCAATGATAACAAGAGCTAAAAACTAAGCTAAGATAAATATAAAAATCAGAAACAAATCATTTGCATCAGCAAACTCCAACTCTACAGTTGCTCTCGAAGTCCACCACCTCAATTTTGGGACAATTCGTTGTCTATTCAGTTATTCCACAGATGCAGGGTACATCAAGTTGATTGTGGAGATTTAATCCACTGCTCCTGAGGCTGCTGGGAGAGATTTCCCTTTCTCTTCTTTGTTCGCACAGCTCCTGGGGTTCAGGTTTGGGTTTGTCCCCACCTCTGCGTGTAGGCTGCCCTCAGGCATCTGTTCCCGCCAAGACAGGAGGGGGTTAAAGCAGCAGCTGATTAGGGGGCTCTTCCTCACTCAGGCCGGGGAGAGGGAGGGGTACAGTAGTCATAATTGGAACGCGGGTCGAGCCTGTGGCAGCCGAGTCCAACATGACATTGTAGCAGCCTGAGGCACACTGTGTATTCTCCTGGGGAACTTGTCCCTGGATCACAGGACCCTGGCAGTGGTGGGCTGCACAGGCTCCCAGGAGGGGAGGTGTGGATACTGACCTGTGCTTGCACACAGCATTCTTGGTGGCTGCAGCAGCAGTGTTAGCATTTCATGCCCATCTCTGGGGTCTGAGCTGATAGTCGCAGCTCACACACATCTCTGGAGCTCGCTTAGGTGGTTCTCTGCCTTCTGTGGGCAGACAGGGAAGGAATCCCCTCTCCTTGCACACCCCAAAACAATGGTCTCTTGCCTCTTCAGCAGGTCCAGACTTTTTCCCGGACTCCCTCCTGGCTAGCTGTGGCACACTAGCCCCCTCAGGCTCTATTCATGCTGATCCCCAGTCCTCTCCCTGGGATCTGAGCTCCAAAGCCCAAGCCTCAGCTCCCAGCCACGTCCCGCCCCAGCAGGTGAGCAGACAAGCCTCTCAGGCTGTTGAGTGCTGGTCAGCACTGATCCTCATTGCAGGAATCTCTCCGCTTTGCCCTCTGCACCCTTGTTGCTGTGCTTTCCTCTGTGACTCCAAAGTTTCTCCCCTGCCCAACCCCATCTCAACGAGTGAAGGGGCTTCCTAGTGTGTGGAAACTTTTCCTCCTTTACAGCTCCCTCCCAGATGTGCAGGTCCCATCCCTATTCTTTTGTTTCTGTTTTTTCCTTTTTGTTTTGCCCTACCCAAGTATATGGGGAGTTTCTTGCCTTTTGGGAAGTCTGAGGTCTTCTGCCAGCGTTCAGTAGGTGTTCTGTAGGAGCTGTTCCCCACGTAGATGTATTTCTGATGTATTTGTGGGGAGGAAGGTGATCTCCACGTCTTACTCCTCCGGCATCTTGAAGGTCCCCCCTGCACAAACATTTTTAATTGCTTCTTTATTATAAATTTTTAGAAATAGCCATTGCTCTATCAAATTGTCACACCTATCTTTAAAACTTTTGATAAGTCTTGTTCCATCTGCCTCAGAAAATATGTACCAATTTACAACTCCGACAGCACCATCACCAATGTTAGGAAAACCATTTGCTTTTATCTTTATTAATTTAATGAGCAAAGTGATCATCTTATTTTAACTTGTTTCTTGACAATTAATTGGCTTTGGATATATTTTTTTCTTATAAATAGTTGGTCCGTGCACCTATTTTTTCCTGTTTATTATTTGTATTTTACTTTTATGAGAGATTATATATTTATGTATTTTAATCTAATACTCTTTTCCATTTTTCCTCCATGTTTTCTGACCTTTGTGTTATTCTGAAGAAATTCTTTTTCCCACTGAAGTACTAACCAGGCCCAACCTTGCTTAGCTTCTGAGATCAGATGAGTCCAGACATGTTCAGGTTGTATGTCTGTAGACTCTCTCATCTCAGAATTCTTCAAATATATAATAACTCTCTACTCTTACTAGTAGATCCCTATAAGGACACACTGGCCCAGCCAAGTTACAAACCCCGGGCTCCAGATTTTATTCCTCATGATTCTCTTAAATAGGCTGATATTTAAGGACATTGAGAAGATCATCCAATCACTCATTTAAAATTCACAGAGCATGAGAGAGGATACAAATTTGTCTTCTTTTGGTGACTTGAGCTTAGTAGCTTTATAGGAATAATAGAAAAGAGGAGAGGCTGTCATTTTTCAGCTAAGATAGTGGCCTGAAAGATGAAACTCCCTTTCAGCCCCTGGGGCTTCGAGCCCTGGGCCTGCTTTCTCATAGACCCTGGGGGCAGCTTGCACAAGCACAGAAGAAAGCCTCCCAAGGCCCTGCTAAGTCTTGCCTTTAGTGGCACTGTGGGACCTAGCAGCTACAGTCAGCCTTGAGAAGCTCTGCTGATAACAGCCTGGCAATGTCAAGGAGGCCTCAAGCTCTTTGCAGGTGGATGTCAGATTATTTTCAGCAGAAGGGGAAGTTTGCATTCATCCCTGGTTCCAGATGAGTATGAATCACCCTCATGTGTGTAGTAGGTTGAAAGAAATTTCCTTTAAAAAAATCCCACTGTTCCATCTTCATATTTTATGAGGCCCATTCATATTGTTATTTTTCCTTCCACAAGAACAGCTTTTGTCACTCTGGATTTACTGCAGACATCAGCAAATATTGAACCCCTAACGTTGACATGATTTTTCTGCCTTGGGGGAGAAAAAAACTCGGTCACTTCTCTGAAGATAGTTACCAAGTTCAGGCTAACTCACTAGGTGGTAACGGTCACAACCCCATCATCCCAGAGAATATGTGAGTAAATTGGGCAATGCTTGGATTTCCTGGGCATCTACAATGTATGTTGAATGCCTAGCTTATTCTTTAGGATACCAGAGAGTGGCTTCCAAATCACCAAATGGTTAAAAAAAAAAAAATTGTATTTTGGAATCAGATGAAGATTAATCCCAAATAACTAATTTCCAAGATAAACCACAATTTCCCCATTTAGGAAAAATGTTAATAATATTATTTGTATGACCATTGTAAGGATTACTTGATAGAACACACATGTAAGCATTTGACATCACAGAGCTTCAACTATACTAGGAGGAATACAATGAATTTAGTCAATTATTAATTTTTGTTTATTCCTAGCAATTTTGCTTGGGAGGTGTTCTTTTCAGGGACAAGGTGTCCCAGTCAGAGACCACATTTTTCCCCAAGGCAGCTCTGCTGTACTCTTTCTACCCTTGTTATAGAACCGTCAGTATTTAACCTTTTCTTGACCACCCCAGCCCTCTTTCTGAATTCCCAGAAAGAGAAAAGCTTTCCAACTTCTTCTAGTCCTGCCATTTCTCAAGTAGTTTTCCTTGCTAGTCCCTCCATTAAAAAAAAAAAAAGAGCTTGACAAAAAGGGGGAAAAGTTGCAATACCTTAAAAAGACCTTAAAAAGTGTAAGATAGAGAGAGGAACCAAGATGGCGGAGTAGAAGGATGTGCTGTCACTCCCTCTTGTGAGAATGGCAGAATCACAACAAGCTGCTGGATAATCATTGGCAAGAAGACAATGGAACTCACCAAAAAAGATACCCCACATCCAAAGACAAAGGAGAAGCCACAATGAGATGGTAGGAGGAGCACAATCACAGTAAAATCAAATACTATAACTGACAGCTGGGTGACTCACAGACTGGAGAACACTTATACCACAGAAGTCCACCCACTGCAGTGAAGGTTCTGAGCCCCACATCAGGCTTCCCAACCTGGGGGTCCAGCAATGGGAGGAGGAATTCCTAGAGAATCAGACTTTGAAGCCTAGTGGGATTTGAATGCAGGACTTCAACAGGACTGGGGGAGACACAGACTCCACTCTTGGAGGGCACACACAAAGTAGTGTGTGCGTCAGGACCCAGGGGAAGGAGCAGTGACCCCAGGGGAGACTGAACCAGACCTACCTGCTAGTGTTGGAGGGTCTCCTGTAGAGGAGGGGGGGTGGCTGTGGCTCACTGTGGGGACAAGGACACTGGCAGCAGAAGTTCTGGGAAGTAAACCTTGGTGTGAGCCCTCCCAGAGTCTGTCATTAGCCTCACCAAAGAGCACAGGTAGGCTCAAGTGTTGGGTTGCCTCAGACCAAACAACCAACAGCAAGGGAACCCAGCCCCACCCACCAACAGTCAAGCAGATTAAAGTTCTACTGAGCTCTGCCCACCAGAGCAACAGTCAGCTCTACCCACCACCAGTCCCTCCTATCAGGGAACTTGCACAAGCCTCTTAGATAGCCTCATCCACCAGAGGGCAGACAGCAGAAGCAAGAAGAAGTACAATCCTGCAGCCTGTGGAACAAAAACCACATTCACAGAAAGATAGTCAAGATGAAAAGGCAGAGGGCTATGTACCAGTTGAAGGAACAAGATAAAACGCCAGAAAAACATCTAAATGAAGTGGAGATAGGCAACCTTCCAGAAAAAGAATTCAGAATAATAATAGTGAAAATGATCCAGGACCTCGGAAAAACAATGGAGGCAGAGATCGAGAAGATGCAAGAAATATTGAACAAAGACCTACAAGAAATAAAGAACAAACAAAGAGAGATGAACAATACAATAACTGAAATGAAAACTACACCAGAAGGAATCAATAGCAGAATAACTGAGGCAGAAGAACGGATAAGTGACCTGGAAGACACAATGGTGGAATTCACTGCTGTGGAACAGAATAAAGAAAAAAGAATGAAAAGAAATGAAGACAGCCTAAGAGACCTCTGGGACAACATTAAACACAGCAACATTTGCATTATAGGGGTCCCAGAAGGAGAAGAGAGAGAGAAAGGACCCGAGAAAATATTTGAAGAGATTATAGTCGAAAACTTCCCTAACATGGGAAAGGAAATAGCCAAGTCCAGGAAGCGCAGCGAGTCCCATACAGGATAAACGCAAAGAGAAACATGCCGAGACACATAATAATCAAATTGGCAAAACTTAAAGACAAAGAAAAATTATTGAAAGCAGCCAGGGAAAAATGCAAAAAACATACAAGGGAACTCCCATAAGGTTAACAGCAGATTTCTCAGCAGAAACTCTACAAGCCAGGAGGGAGTGCCATGATATAAAGTGATGAAAGGGAAGAACCTACAACCAAGATTACTCTAGCCGGCAAGGATCTCATTCAGATTCGATGGAGAAATCAAAAGCTTTGCAGACAAGCAAAAGCTAAGAGAATTCAGCACCACCAAACCAGCTCTACAACAAATGCTAAAGGAAGTTCTCTAAGTGGGAAACACAAGAGAAGAAAAGGACTTACCAAAACAATTAAGAAAATGGTCATAGGAACATACATATCGATAATTACCTTAAACGTGAGTGGATTAAATGCTCCAACCAAACGACACAAGCTTGCTGAATGGATACAAAAACAAGACTGATATATATGCTGTCTACAAGACACCCACTCCAGACGTAGGGACACATTCAGACTGAAAGTGAGGGGATGGAAAAAGATATTCCATGCAAATGGAAATCAAAAGAAAGCTGGAGTAGTAATACTCATATCAGATAATATAGACTTTAAAATAAAGATTGTTACAAGAGACAAGGAAGGACACTACATAATGATCAAGGGATCAATCCAAGAAGAAGATATAACAACTATAAATATATATGCACCCAACATAGCAGCACCTCAATACATAAGACAATTGCTAACAGCTATAAAAGAGGAAATTGACAGTAACACAATCAGAGTGGGGGACTTTAACACCTCACGTACACCAATGGACAGATCATCCAAAATGAAAATAAATAAGGAAACACAAGCTTTAAATGACACAATAGACCAGATAGATTTAAATTATATTTATAGGACGTTCCATCCAAAAACAGCAGATTACACTTCCTTCTCAAGTGTGCACGGAACATTCTCCAGAATAGATCACACCTTGGGTCACAAATCAAGCCTCAGTAAATTTAAGAAAATTGAAATCATATAAAGCATCTTTTCTGACCACAATGCTATGAGATTAGAAATAAATTACAGGGAAAAAAAACGTAAAAAACACAAACACATGGAGGCTGAACAATACATTACTAAATAACCAAGAGATTACTGAAGAAATCAAAGAGGAAATCAAAAAATACCTAGAGAAAAATGACAATGAAAACACAACGATCCAAAACCTATGGGATGCAGCAAAAGCAGTTCTAAGAGGGAAGTTTATAGCTATAGAAGCCTACCTCAAGAAACAAAAACAATCTCAAATAAACAATCTAACCTTAAACCTAAAGGAACTAGAGAAAGAAGAACAAACAAAACCCAATGTTAGCAGAAGGAAAGAAATCATAAAGATCAGAGCAGAAATAAATAAAATAGAAACAAAGAAAACAATAGCAAAGATCAATAAAACTAAAAGCTGGTTCTGTGAGTAGATAAACAAAATTGATAAACCATTAGCCAGACTCATCAAGAAAAAGAGGGAGAGGATTCAAATCAATATAATTGGAAATGAAAAAGGAAAATTTATAGCAGACACTGCAGAAATACAAAGCATCCTAAGAGACTACTACAAGCAACTCTATGCCAATAAAATGGGCAACCTGGAAGAAATGGACAAATTCTTGGAAAGGTATAACCTTCCAAGACTGAACCAGGAAGAAACAGAAAATATGAACAGACCAATCACAAGTAATGAAATTGAAACTGTGATTAAAAATCTTCCAAGAAACAAAAGTGCAGGACCAGATGGCTTCACAGGTGAATTCTATCAAACATTTAGAGAAGAGCTAACACCCATCCTTCTCAAACTCTTCCAAAAAATTGCAGAGGAGGGAAAACTCCCAAACTCATTCTATGAGGCCACCATCACCCTGATACCAAAACCAGAGAAAGATACTACAAAAAAGAAAATTACAGACCAATATCACTGATGAATATAAATGCAAAAATCCTCAACAAAATACTACCAAACAGAATCCAACAGCACATTAAAAGGATCTTACACCACGATTAAGTAGGATTTATCCCAGAGGTGCAAGGATTCTTCAATATATGCAAATCAATCAATGTGATAAACAATATTAACAAATTGAAGAATAAAATCCATATGATCATCTCAATAGATGCAGAAAAAGCTTTTGACAGAATTCAACACCCATTTATGATAAAAACTCTCCAGAAAGTGGGCATAGAGGGAACCTACCTCAACATAATAAAGGCCATATATGACAAACCCCCAGCAAACATCATTCTCAATGGTGAAAAACTGAAAGCATTTCCTCTAAGATCAGGAACAAGATAAGGATGTCCACTCTCACCACTATTATTCAACATAGTTTTGGAAGTGTTAGCCATGGCAATCAGAGAAGAAAAAGAAATAAAAGGAATACAAATTGGAAAAGAAGAAGTAAAACTGTCACTGTTTGCAGATGACATGATACTATACATAGAGAATCCTAAAAATGCCACCAGAAAACTACAAGAGCTAAACAATGAATTTGGTAAAGTTGCAGGATACAAAATTAATGCACGAAATCTCTTGCATTCCTATACACTAATGATGAAAAATCTGAAAGAGAAATTAGGGAAACACTCCCATTTACCTTTGCAACAAAAAGAATAAAATACCTAGGAATAAACCTACCTAAGGAGACAAAAGACCTGTATGCAGAAAACTATAAGACACTGATGAAAGAAATTAAAGGTGATACCAACAGATGGAGAGATATACCATGTTCTTAGACTGGAAGAATCAATGTTGTGAAAATGACTATACTACCCAAAGCAATCTACAGATTCAATGCAATCCCTGTCAAATTACCAATGGCATTTTTTACAGAAATAGAACAAAAAATCTTAAAATTTGTATGGAGACCCAAAGACCCTGAATAGCCAAAGCAGTCTTGAGGGAAGAAAACGGAGCTGGAAGAATCAGACTCCCTGACTTCAGACTATACTACAAAGCTACAGTAATCAAGACAATATGGTACCAGCACAAAAACAGAAATATAGATCAATGGAACAAGATAGAAAGCCCAGAGATAAACCCACGCACCTATGGTCAACTAATCTATGACAAAGGAGACAAGGATGTACAATGGAGAAAAGACAGTCTCTTCAATAAGTGGTGCTGTGAAAACTGGACAGCAACATGTACAAGAATGAAATTAGAACACTTCCTAACACCATACACAAAAATAAACTCAAAATTGATTCGAGAACTAAACGTAAGAATGGACACTATAAAACTCTGAGAGGAAAACATAGGAATAACACTCTTTGACATAAATCACAGCAAGATCTGTTTTGATCCACCTCCTAGAGAAATGGAAATAAAAACAAAAATAAATGGGACGTAATGAAACTTAAAAGCTTTTGCACAGCAAAGCAAACCATAAACAAGACAAAAAGACAATCCTCAGAATGGGAGAAAATATTTGCAAATGGATCAACAGACAAAGGATTAATCTCCAAAATATATAAACAGCTCATGCAGCTCAATATTAAAAAAAACAAACAACCCAATCCAAAAATAGGCAGAAAACCTAAATAGACATTTCTCCAAAGAAGACATACAGATGGCCAAGAAGCACATGAAAAGCTGCTCAACATCCCTAATTTTTAGAGAAATGCAAATCAAACCTACAATGAGGTATCACCTCACACCAGTTAGAATGGGCATCATCAGAAAATCTACAAACAACAAATGCTAGAGAGGGTGTGGAGAAAAGGGAACCCTCTTGCACTGTTGGTGGGAATGTACATTGATTCAGCCACTATGGAGAACAGTATGGAGGTTCCTTTAAAAACTAAAAATAGAATTACCATATGATCCATCAATCCCACTACCGGGCATATACCCAGAGAAAACCACAATTCAAAAAGACACATGCGCCCCAGTGTTCATTGCAGCACTGTTTACAATAGCCAGGTCATGGAAGCAACCTAAATGCCCATCGACAGACGAATGGATAAAGAAGATGTTGTACATATATACAATGGAATATTACTCAGCCATAAAAAGGAAGGAAATTGAGTCATTGGTTGAGACGTGGATGGATCTAGAGACTGTCATACAGAGTGAAGTAAGTCAGAAAGAGAAAAACAAATATCGTGTATTAACGCATGTATGTGGAGCCTAGAAAAATGGTACAGATGAACCAGTTTGTAGGGCAGAAGTTGAGACACAGATGTAGAGAACAAACGTATGGTCACCAAGGGGGGAAAGCCGTGGGGGAGTGGGGATGGTGGTGTGATGAATTGGGCGATTGGGATTGACATGTACACACTGATGTGTATAAAATTGTTGAGTAATAAGAACCTGCTGTGTAAAAAAAAAAAGAAAATCACCATTGTCATTAAAATCATGTTCTCAGAAAAAAAAAAAAAAAGTGTAAGATAATGTTTTTCATGAATTGGTTAAAATGGTCCCTGCCTTTTAAATGTGAATGGGGTCATAACTTCCTCTCTCCTGGTTTTGTTCTTCCTGAATTCCTATTCTCAGATTAGACATTGGAACCCATTTTAAGAATTTAGTGAAATTTTTATGACACGCGAGCTCTTTGAAAGCTAAGAAATTGTCATCTTTTATCCCTAGTGACTAGCATAAGGCCAGGCATATTGTTTCTAGTAAGTGCTGTCGAGTGTGGAATATAAATGTGAGTCACTCCACTTATTTAAGGAGAATAAGCTCTTTGTATGTGAACCAGAACATAGAAGAATGGTAGTTTTTTGTAAGAAGAAAATAGCAAGCTATCCTATTCTTATAAAGCACATGTGTATTAAGTCCTAACATTTTTCTCTAAATACTGTAGTATATTGTAGAAGGAATGTGTTTTAGACTCATGCCAGATAATAATGTCATAGGCAGTATCATGCATCAACCAATGATGAAGGAGCCCAGTGTGTGGACAAATATACTGAAGAACTTAGAATTTTCCCCTGGACCTTAACACCAGTCACTATACTGTAAACAGAGTTAGCCAGCTTGAGTAAAGACCAGGAAAAAAATTCATTACAACCAGAGTGAGTCTCAATCATTTATTAATCTAAGAGCTATATTAGGCAGAGTTAAAAATTAAAGAGAAGGGGGAGACCCAGCTCGTAACCTCTTTACTCTTAAAAGGGATTAATGAGATTTTTTTAGTTTATAAAAGTTACCTGACTTTTTAGTCAGGGATACCATGCCTCTGTCCTGGTGGAACAGCAGGTTCCCGTCCTCATTTACCATTCATTCTCCTATGTTTATCAATTGGAGAAATTCTTATATAGGATCAGAAGAAATATATACAGACAAATCTGATCAAGTACATTAGCAAGACTCTCCCACTGAGAAAGTATTGGTTTGGCCAAAAGTTTCATTCAGGTTTTTCCAAAACATCTTAGGGAAAAACCTGTATAATCTTTTTGGCCAACCCAGTAGATTCTCAGACCTTTAGGTCATAGTGTATTAAATTGCATCTTAACTTGCTGTTTGTTTCAGGAACTTTATGACTAATTAGGAACTGTGGGACTTAGCATTTTCTGATCTCAATGACAATAGTCATCACCATAGAGTTCTCATTAGTATATCAACACTTTATTTCCATTGGGTGTGTATTACAGTCGTCCCTTGGTAGCCATGGAGTATTGGTTCCAGGACTCCCTGGAGATATTAAAATCTGCAGGTGCTCAAGTCCTTTATATATCTAGGCTAAGTATAGTCGACCCTCTATATCCTAGGGTTCTGCATCCTTGGATCATCCATGGTTGGTTGAATCCACAAATGTAGAACCCTGAGATATGGAGGACCAGCTGTTTATACTCTGTGATTCATCAGCCCTTTCCCTCCGTCTGCTTAGTCCTTGTATCTGTGATCTTTAGATAGAAGTGAGCTTGAAGAGAGAGGAAGATAAGGGGAGGAGGATCACATGGGTATGATTCTAATAGTCTACTTTATCTTACTGGGAAAACTCATCAATAACTGTCTTGAAAGAATGAATGTATCTCTATATCTCCATCTTAAAATTGAAAATCATCCTATAAAAACTTAAACAAAATGCATTATTTTACTCTAAATGAAAGCCAGGGAGAACTCAGGGCAGACTTTGCAAAAGGTGTTTGGGCAGAGAGATAAAATGAGCAGTGGCTTCCTTGAACTTAGAGCTCATGAGCACATTTGACTGCTATGGACACAGTACGACCACCCATACGGCCAGTTTGGTAGAGAAAAGTCTCGTCAGGTAAAGGTGCTCACTGCGTCCTCATTGTGTACACAGACCTTTCTGCAAATAATCAATTATTATCTAGTGATTCAAAATACAGAATTCAAACATAGAGATACTTGTTATGCACATACTATATGTAAGATATATATCTATATATATATATAGATATATATATATCTATATATATATATAGATATATATCTTAGTGTTAAGCTCTGGGTTTGGATAATTGAAAAAGGTGCTCTCAAGGACCTGAAAATGAGAGAGGAAGATAATAAAAAGAAGCCAAATATGTTAATTGAGGATATATATTTATATATACATATACATATACATATGGCTGTATAGAAGTGAACAGATAAATTCAGATCTCCTTAATGCCTTTGCAAACCTTACATTCCAATAGGGAAGAAAAGGAGAGATACAAATCAAAATATGAAATGATACAAATATCAGGATATAAAAAAACCTTAAGTTCACTTTGATGGGTACATACATGTTTGTATGGATGTGCACATGTGTGCATGTGCTCTGTGTTACATTACGAGTATCTCAACATTAATTTCTGTGTGTGGAAAAGTGGGAACAGTATACAATAAGCTGTTACTTATACCAAAAGGTAGTAAGATCCTTTAGCAGATTTATAAAGATACGGCCATTGTGTTCCTTTTGATAACGGGAAGAAGAAGCTGTGCTGTTTCCCATTTTACTCTTCTTCCCCAACTAAGAGATGATCATGACAGCTTAATAGCTGTGCTCTGAAGTGATGTTCCAGCAGCCCGCTTGGTGTCTAGGCTGCTCCTTCAGTACTGAATGGCTAGTGAGCTATTTCTAAGGGAAAAGGAAGTATTATGGGAACACTGTTCTCTAATGTACTCAGTAGGTCATAGGATTAGCTTAGCAATTAATAAAAATATATTTTAAATACCTTAAAATTTTGTGTAGGAAACATTACCATAAAAAAATAATTATGCAATAACAAACTGCTTCTCATGGCAACTGTTGAGCAGTTAGAATATCACCCAAGTTTAACAGATAAGAAAGCTTGAGACTAGTGTGGGTATGCATGTCTTGCCTTGGCTTACATGAAGAATTAATACAGAAAGCTTATCTTTGCTCCGATTCTATGCCGTATTCCCATTTTTCTTGGAAGAACTCCAAAATTCCTTTCCCTTACATGAATACTTAGTATTCTTTTTACAGATCCTCCCTATATAATCCTGTTGACAATACTTGGCCATTTTCCTGTTCATGTCAATAGACATTTTTGTTAGTAAAATTTTTAGGGAAAGTTTATGATGTATACTAAATAAGTATCTTACTTTTTAATAAATGGACTAAAAGTAATTACACTGAAATGTTTTCTTCATAGTATCAAGTTTACTAGTAAAGCATATTCAATAATACCGCACGTCAAATTAGCACTCCCAGACTTTGAGGAGCACACAAATGTGATTCTGCTTGGGTGTAGTTCACAAGTTTTGTCTGGAGTAGGGCCAGCTCATTTTTGGACCAGGAGAATTCATCAGTATGCGAGTAGCATTTTACCTCCTTGCTGGGAGCTTTTTGAGATGGGACCTTGAGATGTGAATGCCTGCAGTCCATGCCCTTTACCTTAAGAAATGAATCCCTGTGCCCAGGATCTCATTGTCCTTCAGATACAGATGTATCATAATTCATCATATCTCTGTAACCCAATGTTGTTTCCAGCTCTGAAATGCAAATCTCATTCCCCTTGCCCCTGTTGCCTCCTCAGAGGTGACTTGAAAGAACATATAGACACTATCTCTGACAATATCTGCTTTCAAAATATCTGAAAGGTGCGGGATTTTGTAATGTATGCTTTCAATTCTGTTACGTAGACGACTGTGACTTTCACAAGACACATGTAGGCCAGAGTACATTAAATTTGATTAAAACTGTGGACTTTGTTTACATATAGGAGAGAATTTTGAGCTCACTTAACAGATGCCTTCACAACCTTGATACCAGTCAGTGGAAAGTGCAGGGTATGCTGCAAAATATCAATATACCATTCGCTTTGGACATTTCAAAAGAAAGATAGAGATTTTGAAGTGAGAAATATATTTGTCCTCAAATAATTCATTTTAGCTCTACTTCCAGAGCTCTCTAACTTTTTCTTTTTCTTTTTTCCCCCTACTACCATGTTGATTAAAGCAAGCATTAGCAAAATGAAATCCCCAGATTGAGCACTGAGTCTGGTCCAGAATAGGTCTTTCAAAATGTTCAATGAATGAGTACCTAATATTTATCTTCTTCTATCATATGGGTTATATAATCTAGCAGCAAAGGAAAACACTAATTGCCAGCATTTTTTCAGCAACTACTACATTATTTCTTTCTAGAAAAGTGTATTTTTTTTTACTAACTGTGTCTTCTGACTCATATGCATACAAATATTTCAATTGTAAATGGTCTGATCACTGAAGTGTAGAGAGAGGTCTGACAGTATTGAAACACAAATAAACAGAAAAAACTGTTAGGTAAAAAAGCAGTAAGTTCAAAACAATTCAGTAACACAAGTAACACCTAGTGCAAGGTAAATGTATTTTAATATTTTTAATATTCCATAGCTCACTGCCATCCTATATATAGGCCTTTTTTGTTTCTTAGCTTATACTATTCTGAAAGCTCTGAAATGCAATTGTTTCTACCTTTGGAAAGATTTTATCTTCCAGTTTATTGCAATGTCTCCCAAACAAAAATTGAATTTTTTTTTCTTGGCAAATATGGATTGAAATAAACTAAATTCTAAAAACTTTATTATTTAAAAACTACTTATCAGGAAAAGTTTAAGCCATTGCTTTGAACTGTCAGATAAACACAGATCACTGTGGTTACCATAATCATTTCACAATTAACTCATATGTTTTTAAGATAAGCAATAGTACCATTTATGTAAGAAATAAGTACCATTCTGTAATAATTTAAAAATGCGTACACACACGTGCATTGATATTGAGAATATTTTTTAAATAGTGTATTTAGGGTTTTTGGTGTTGTTATTAGATGTCTTTTATTTTTGGTAAGAATGTTTGCAAAACCACTTTCAGAACAGAAGCAATTATTACAATGACTGTATCGGTTAATTTGAACACCAGGACAGTTGTATGTCTTCAAATAGTTTCTTCCAGTCATCCAATATGTTAAATTGTTGATAATTTAGCCAAAGATAAAGACTATTGTGCAAAAGGGAATTTCAGGCTGTATTATTCTGATGGGCTATTTGGTGTGATTTCACCATGTGTAATTTGTCTAATCTTCATTTGTCTTACTTGCTTGCTGAGATAAATCCAAATGATAGAAGTGCCTCCTAGTAGAAATAGGCGTGGATAAAAAAAAAAAAAAATCATCCTCAATCCTTTGGTTGATTAGACAGGGCAAATATTTTCAGTCTTAAATATGCTTACCGTGGAATTCTAATATGACATGAATCCCTCCTTACAGAAACTTTGTTAGGCAAACACTTCCACTGCCTCTATGTGTACAGTCTATGGGGTGCTCTGCATGAGACACCATAGAAAGAAATCAAGGACATGAGCCCTCTCATTCAACTTCTGAGAGTTCAATGGCTGGTAAATATTTCAATTTCTATATTCTAGGTGGGAAAATATAATTTAACTTGTCAAAAATTTTATGTGTTCAGCAGATGAAATTGTAAGGAAATGCACCGTAAGATCCAATCGTGCTAATAAAACTAACATTTTGATGTGCAGAGTTTTTGGTAAGTAAGCCCAATGGAAACCTAGTGCCCAAGAAAAATGTCATTTTGATATTTTTCTCAGGGCCTGTGAATGGGGTAGCATTCAGTTAGATTTACTTCATTTTTTCAAGTAATTAATTAATTAAGTCATTACAAGTTTCCAGGATTCTGTGGATTCTATAGAGCAGCTTCTATGAGATTCCAGGTTCTATGAGAATTAAATATATGTGTGAATAAATACATATATAAATTAAAGAGAAATAGTTCATAATTCTCATATGAATTAGACTTAAATATACATGAATAAATGAATAAATGTGTTTATAGGGAGGTGAGAAGGAAGATGCCCTTTTTGCCCTTTTTTCTAGTAATAATTTATATCTGGAGGCAGGTTAAGTATGTATGATATATGTTATTAGATGGTTTTTAAACCTGACTTTTTAATTTTCTATAGGTAGCAATGGTTGAAAGAATGAGTTTTGAGTTTTGACATCAAATAGGCTTGAGTTTAAATTCTATCTTGTCATTTATTAATATCTGATATGGGCAAATTCCTTAACCTTATTAACTATCTTGTCCTTACATGTAAAGTAGGGTAATAAAAGTGCTTCCTTATAGATTTGTTGTGGGTATGAATAAATGAATGCATGCAAAGCATGGAAAATAGTCACCTCTCAACCAGCTTTCAGTATTATTAGCAGTAGTACTAGAGGAACAAAATATTTCAAGTGTTTATGGAAGTGAAGAGTTTTCCCTTTCCTTTATAAAACCCAGTAAAATGTAATTATTGAAGGGATTCAGAGTGATGTGTTGGTGAAAGAGGAATAGACCACATTGACAACCCAGGCATCTTTCCTTCATGCAGTAATTTAAATCAACATTTGTTGTACATCTACTGTGTTCTAGGCCAGGTTCATTGCTAGCACTAGGGAAGAAAGAGTGAACTTGAGAAACATGATGCCTGTTTTAAGGGATTTACAGTCTAGTAATGAAGAGAGATCCATTTTATTATTTTTTTAATTTTGTTTTATTTTTTATTAAAATATAGTTGATTTACATTGTTGTGTTAGTTTCAGGTATACAGCAAAGTGATTCAGTTTTACATATATATTTTTTTCAGGTTACTTCCCCTTATAGGTTATTATAAAATATTCAGTATAGTTTCCTGTGCTATACAGTAGGTCCTTGTTGGTTATCTATTTTATATATAGTAGTGTGTTTATGTTACTCCCAAACTCCCAATTTATCCCCTCCCCTTCCCCTTTGGTAACCATAAATTTGTTAGGTCTGTGGGTCTATTTCTGTTCTGTATATGAGTTCATTTGTATCAGTTTTTTTAGATTCCACATATAAGCAATATCATGATATTTGTTTTTCTCTATCTGGCTTACTTCACTTCTTATGACAATCTCTAGGTCCATCCACGTTGCTGCAAATTACATTATTTCACTCTTTTTTATGGCTGAGTAGTCTTCCATTGTATATATGTACCACATCTTCTTTATTCATTCATCTGTCGATGGACATTTAGGTTGCTTCCATGTCTTGGCTACTGTGAATAGTGCTGCTATGAACCCTGGGGTGCATGTATCTTTTCGAAAAGACAGACCCATTTTATTTTATTTTATTTTTTTATTTTACTTATTTTTCTATACAGCAGGTTCTTATTAGTCATCCATTTTATGCACATCAGTGTATACATGTCAATCCCAAACTCCCAATTCATCACACCCCCCCCCACCCCCTGCCGCTTTCCCCCCTGGTGTCCATACGTTTTTTCTCTACTTCTGTGTCTCAATTTCTGCCCTACAAACCGGTTCATCTGTACCATTTTCTAGGTTCCACAAATATGCGTTAATATATGACGTTTGTTTTTCTCTTTCTGACCTACTTCACTCTGTATAACAGTCCCTAGATGCATCCACGTCTCTATAAGTGACCCAATTTCTTTCCTTTTTATGGCTGAGTAATATTCCATTGTATGTATGTCCACATCTTCTTTATCCATTCGTCTGTCAATGGACATTTAGGTTGCTTCCATGACCTGGCTATTGTAAATAGTGCTGCAATGAACACTGGGGTGCATGTGTCTTTTTGAATTGTGGTTTTCTCAGGGTATATGCCCAATAGTGGGATTGCTGGGTTATATGGTAATTCTATTTTTAGTTTTTTTAAGGAACCTCCATACTGCTCTCCATAGTGGCTGAATCAATGTACATTCCCACCAACAGTGCAAGAGGGTTCCCTTTTCTCCACACCCTCTCCATCATTTTTTGTTTGTAGATTTTCTGATGATGCCCATTCTAAGTGGTGTGAGGTGATACCTCACTGTAGTTTTGATTTGCATTTCTCTAATAATTAGTGATGTTGAGCAGCTTTTCATGTGCTTCTTGGCCAACTGTATGTCTTCTTTGGAGAAATGTCTATTTAGGTCTTCTGCCCATTTTTGGATTGGCTTGTTTGTTTCTTTAATATTGAGCTGCATGAGCTGTTTATATATTTTGGAGATTAATCCTTTGTCCATTGATTCGTTTGCAAATATTTTCTCCCATTCTAAGGGTTGTCTTTTCGTCTTGTTTATGGTTTCCTTTGCTGTGCAAAAGTTTTTAAGTTTCATTAGGTCCCATTTGTTTATTTTTGTTTTTATTTCCATTACTCCAGGAGGTGGATCAAAAAAGATCTTGCTGTGATTTATGTCAAAGAGTGTTCTTCCTATGTTTTCCTCTCAGAGTTTTATAGTGTCCAGTCTTACATTTAAGTCTCGAATCCATTTTGAGTTTATTTTTGTGTATGGTGTTAGGGAGTGTTCTAATTTCATTCTTTTACATGTAGCTGTCCAGTTTTCCCAGCCCCACTTATTGAAGAGACTGTCTTTTCTCCATTGTACATCCTTGCCTCCGTTGTCATAGGTTAGTTGACCATAGGTGCGTGGGTTTCGCTTTGGGCTTTCTAGCTTGTTCCATTGATCTATGTTTCTGTTTTTGTGCCAGTACCATATTGTCTTGATTACTGTAGCTTTGTAGTATAGTCTGAAGTCAGGGAGTCTGATTCCACCAACTTCGTTATTTTCCCTCAAGCCTGCTTTGGCTATTCGGAGTCTTTTGTGTCTCCATAAAAATTTTAAGAAATTTTGTCCTAGTTCCATAAAAAATGCCATTGGAAATTTGATAGGGATTGCATTGAATCTGTAGGTTGCTTTGGGTAGTATAGTCATTTTCACAATATTGATTCTTCCAATCCAAGAACATGGTATATCTCTCCATCTGTTGGTGTCATCTTTAATTTCTTTCATCAGTGTCTTATAGTTTTCTGCATACAGGTCTTTTGTCTCCCTAGGTAGGTTTATTCCTAGGTATTTTATTCTTTTTGTTGCAGTGGTAAATGGGAGTGTGTCCTTCATTTCTCTTTCAGATTTTTCATCATTAGTGTATAGGAATGCAAGAGATTTCTGTGCATTAATTTTGTATCCTGCAACTTTACTAAATTCATTGTTTAGCTCTAGTAGTTTTCTGGTGGCATCTTTAGGATTATCTGTATAGAGTATCATGTCATTTGCAAACAGTGACAGTTTTACTTCTTCTTTTCCAATTTGTATTCCTTTTATTTCTTTTTCTTCTCTGATTGCCATGGCTAGGACTTCCAAAACTATGTTGAATAATAGTGGTGAGAGTGGGCATCCTTATCTTGTTCCTGATCTTAGAGGAAATGCTTTGAGTTTTTCACCATTGAGAATGATGTTTGCTGGGCGTTTGTCATATATGGCCTTTATTATGTTGAAGTAGGTTCCCTCTATGCCCACTTTCTGGAGAGTTTTTTTCATAAATGAGTGTTGAATTTTGTCAAAAGCTTTTTCTGCATTGATTCAGATGATCATCTGGTTTTTATTATTCAATTTGTTAATATTGTTTATCACATTGATTGATTTGCGTATATTGAAGAATCCTTGCACCTCTGGGATAAATCCTACTTAATCGTGGTGTAAGATCCTTTTAATGTGCTGTTGGATTCTGTTTGGTAGTATTTTGTTGAGGATTTTTGCATTTATATTCATCAGTGATATTGGTCTGTAATTTTCTTTTTTGTAGTATCTTTCTCTGGTTTTGGTATCAGGGTGATGGTGGCCTCATAGAATGAGTTTGGGAGTTTTCCCTCCTCTGCAATTTTTTGGAAGAGTTTGAGAAGGATGGGTGTTAGCTCTTCTCTAAATGTTTGATAGAATTCACCTGTGAAGCCATCTGGTCCTGCACTTTTGTTTCTTGGAAGATTTTTAATCACAGTTTCAATTTCATTACTTGTGATTGGTCTGTTCATATTTTCTGTTTCTTCCTGGTTCAGTCTTGGAAGGTTATACCTTTCCAAGAATTTGTCCATTTCTTCTAGGTTGTCCATTTTATTGGTATAGAGTTGCTTGTAGTAGTCTCTTAGGATGGTTTGTATTACTGCCATGTTTGCTGTAACTTCTCCTTTTTCATTTCTAATTATATTGATTTGAGTCCTCTTCCTCTTTTTCTTGATGAGCCTGGCTAATGGTTTATCACTTTTGTTTATCTACTCACAGAACCAGCTTTTAGTTTTATTGATCTTTGCTATTGTTTTCTTTGTTTCTATTTCATTTATTTCTGAAATGACCTTTATGATTTCTTTCCTTCTGCTAACTTTGGGTTTTGTTTTTTCTTCTTTCTCTAGTTCCTTTAGGTGTAAGGTTAGATTGTTTATTTGAGATTTTTCTTCTTTCTTGAGGTAAGCTTCTATAGCTATATACTTCCCTCTTAGAACTGCTTTTGCTGCATCCCAGAGGTTTTGGATCATCGTGTTTTCACTGTCATTTGTCTCTGTGTATTTTTTTATTTCCTTTTTGATTTCTTCAGTGATATCTTGGTTATTTAGGGATGTATTGTTTAGCCTCCATGTGTTCGTGTTTTTCCCTACAATTGATTTTTAATCTCATAGCATTGTGGTCAGAAAAGATGCTTGATATGATTTCAATTTTCTTAATTTTACTGAGGCTTGATTTGTGACCCAAGATGTGATCTATCCTGGACAATGTTCCATTCGCACTTGAGAAGAAAGTGTAATCTGCTGTTTTTGGATGGAATGTCCTATAAATATCAATTAAATCTATCTGGTCTATTGTGTCATTTAAAGCTTGTGTTTCCTTTTTAATTTTCTGTTTTGATGATCTGTTCATTGGTGTAAGTGAGGTGTTTAAGTCCCCCACTATTATTGTGTTACTGTCAATTTCCTCTTTTATAGCTGTTAACAGTTGCCTTATGTATTGAGGTGCTCCTATGTTGGGTGCGTATATATTTATAATTGTCATTTCTTCTTCTTGGATTGATCCCTTGATCATTATGTAGTGTCCTTCCTTGTCTCTTGTAACATTCTTTATTCTAAAGTCTATTTTATCTGATATGAGTATTGCTACTCCAGCTTTCTTTTGATTTCCATTTGCATGGAATATCTTTTTCCATCCCCTCACTTTCAGTCTGTATGTGTCCCTAGGTCTGAAGTGGGTCTCTTGTAGACAGCATATATATGTGTCTTGTTTTTGTATCCATTCAGCAAGCCTGTGTCGTTTGGTTGGAGCATTTAATCCATTCACGTTTAAGGTAATTATCGATATGTATATTCCTATGACCACTTTCTTAGTTGTTTCAGGTTTGTTTTTGTAGGTCCTTTCCTTCTCTTGTGTTTCCCAGTTAGAGAAGTTCCTTTAGCATCTGTTGTAGAGCTGGTTTGGTGGTGCTGAATTCTCTTAGCTTTTACTTGTCTGCAAAGCTTTTGATTTCTCCATCGAATCTGAATGATATCCTTTGCTGGGTAGAGTAATCTTGGTTGTAGTTTCTTTCCTTTCATCACTTTAAGTATATCATGCCACTCCCTTCTAGCTTGTAGAGTTTCTGCTGAGAAATCAGCTGTTAACCTTATGGAAGTTCCCTTGTATGTTATTTGTCATTTTTCCCTTGCTGCATTCAGTAATTTTTCTTTGTCTTTAATTTTTGCCAATTTGATTACTATGTGTCTTGGCGTGTTTCTCCTTGGGTTTATCCTGTAGTGGACTCTCTGTGCTTCCTGGACTTGGGTGGCTATTTCCTTTCCCATGTTAGGGAAGTTTTCGACTATAATCTCTTCAAATATTTTCTCAGGTCCTTTCTCTGTCTCTTCTCCTTCTGGGACCCCTATAATGCGAATGTTGTTGCGTTTAGTGTTGTCCCAGAGGTGTCTTAGGCTGTCTTCATTTCTTTTCATTCTTTTTTCTTTATTCTGTTCCGCAGCAGTGAATTCCACCATTCTGTCTTCCAGGTCGCTTATCCGTTCTTCTGCCTCAGTTATTCGTCTATTGATTCCTCCTAGTGTATTTTTCATTTCAGTTATTGTATTGTCCATTTCTGTTTGTTTGTTCTTTAATTCTTCTAGGTCTTTGTTAAACATTTCTTGCATCTTCTCGATCTTTGCCTCCATTCTTTTTGAGGTTCTGGATCATCTTCACTATCATTATTCTGAATTCTTTTTCTGGAAGATTGCCTATCTCCACTTCATTTAGTTGTTTTTCTGGGGTTTTTTCTTGTTCCTTCATCTGGTACATAGCCTCTGCCTTTTCATCTTGTCTATCTTTCTGTGAATGTGGTGTTTGTTCCACAGGCTGCAGGATTGTAGTTCTTCTTGCTTCTGCTGTCTGCCCTCTGGTGGATGAGGCTATCTAAGAGGCTTGTGGAAGTTTCCTGATGGGAGGGATTTGGCAGACCCATTTTAAACCAACAAATAAAATAATTAGAAACAGTGGTAAGTACTATAAAGAACGAACAAAAATCTGAGGTAGAAAATAATGTCCTTATGGCAGGGGAATCAAGGAAGACCTCACTGAGGAGGTGACCTTCAAGCTGAGATCCAGAGGGATACTGGGTGGAGGCACCCAGAGTATGTGCAAAGGCTCTGAGGGGGAAAAACTCATGATTTGTTTCATCATCATTACCAGCAGCAGCAGCAAATTGTCCTGCTGCAAATCAGGAGTTGTAATTTTGATGAATTCATGCTTGTTTAGATTTATATTTGTATCACCAAACTAATTGGTATTTCAAGAAGTTATAAACCCAATGATTTCAGTATTTTTGAAAATAGATGCCATCTGTGTACTTTAAAAAAACAAACAAGGGAAACAAAACTTTTGGCTTCTTATTTAGAGAGTTAATGTAAAAAGCTAAATGTGTATTCCACCCTATGGTCATTACTCCTTCTAAGGGGAGAGGCAGGACCTAAAAATAATAACACTATAAGTAGATATTAGGTTAGGAAGCTTTGAAATAGACATTATGGGATCCACAGTAATATATTCTCTCCATTTTATATTATACCATATCTGGGTCATCATAAAATACCCAGAATAAAATTTTTGTCTTTGGAGAGCCACATTTAGGTCGGCCACTTTCCACTGGGATGCTAGATTGCTCCTGGGAGCAATGCTCTCCAGCAGGATGAAGACCAGAGTGCCCTTGGAAATAGGTGGAGACAAAGGAATTGGATTCAGATATAATACCCTCATCCTCACTTAAAATATAAAAAGTTTAATAAGTCCACCAAAATCTCTGAAAACCTAATAGCACTTCTAATAGCTCTTCTGAAATACCTCCCCTCCCCTCAGGACCTAGCAATCTTCCCAGAGTTGTGTGAAATATGTTTTCAAAAAGCACTGTCTAGACCAGTGCTTTTTCTACCTTTTCATTTCCACACCACACCTGTAAAATTGTTTCAGCTTTACAGCCCTGTCTTGGTAAATACATTTAACTCTCAGTTACCTTCACCAATGAAGGGGAACATTAGTGCAGATAATTGAAATTGGTGAATAATCTGCTCCATTGGGCTGTAGACAGCTCCTCCTACCCAGGCTGAATATTTTTTTGTTTGTTTGTTTTTAATGGGGAGAGAAGGTAGGGCTTGTGCTCTGAGAAAGAGTCTTAGCTGAAAGAGGATCTTGTCTCCCACCTGTCTGGTTAGATTATGATCAGGTCTACAGGCCTGAAGACTTCTGAAGCCTACTTGGAGTAACTACATGTCACTCTACCCCAAAGACCTTCATCTCGATAGGAAAGTGCATGTTGCAGAATCAAAGATGAGGTGTTTAAGAGCCAGAGAGGACTGGGCACATGGATGTCAACCAAGCACACCAACATCTATGTAATTCTTTTTAAAAAAGTTTTTTTAATTTTTATTTATTTATTTTTTAACATCTTTATTGGAGTATAATTGCTTTACAATGGTGTGTTAGTTGCTGCTGTATAACAAAGCAAATCAGCTGTATGTATACATACATCCCCATGTCTCCTCCCTCTTGCGTCTCCCTCCCACCCTCCCTATCCCACCCCTCTAGGTGGTCACAGAGCACCGAGCTGATCTCCCTGTGCTATGTAATTCTTAATAAACCTATGATTTAGTTCTGCTCTCGAAGAAATGGAGGCACAGGCCTCCTTTTTTCTACTTTACTGTTTTTTATTTTTTTTTAACAAAGCATTATCACAGAGCAGCTCTTCATATCTAGGGCATTTCTCTCCTTGAGGAATGTCAACAGAGGCTGTCCAAGTTTTAATATACTCTTTAAAAGATAATTAATGTCACCAAGCTTCTCAAGACAGAATAGTTTCTTTTGTGAGGGGTTCTGGGTGGTGATGACTCAGAGAAGCAGAGATGGCTGACGTGAAGTGATCAGAGAATCATGATTCAATCAAATGGTTCTGCCAGGATCCTAAGCCCCAGAGCAGAACTCAGTTCATTGAAAAGATCATCATGACCCTAGGACTGAGCTCCTGCAGACTCTGCGATGGATCAGAACCGTTCTCCTTCTCCCCAGCTGCTTTCCATCTGCTGCTTTCTGCTTTCTCTTTCCACATCTTCGTCCAACTTCATTGCACTTTTTCACATTTTTCCCTGTCCTTCTTTGTGTCTCCTCCTGACATTAGCTTTCGCTTACCTTCCTGATTCCCATTTCCTATGCCCACTCTTTTATAAAATTTCTTGCTTTAATTTACTTCCTAAATCTTATTTTTAATACCTCCCTTAGCTTCCCACCCCAATATTTTCACTTTCCTTACTCCCTTCTGCCCTAGCATCCTGCATTCTGATTAGATGCCATATGTATAACAAGGTAGACAGATGCTTTGCTGTTAAACTAAAGGGCTTTTTAATCTACCAGAACAGAAACCATGAGCTTTCTTTTTGTTTGGGGACATCAGCAATTCATGGCAAAGGGCTTAGGAATACAAATGAAGGTTTTTTCTTCAAGCAGCATGGAGTCTCAGCATGTCTCTCTTACTCTTTCCTTATTTTACTTGATCTGCAAAGTAAAACTCTGAACATGTGATGGATTCGTAATTACCGCTAATGACACTTAGATGTCTGTATACACAGTGTTTTCATGAGCGGGGGGGGGGTGGGGGGGTGGCTGGCCTATGTCCATGACTGTCAATGCATTTTACCTATTTATTCAGCTACATTTTTTTTTTTCAGTCTGTGACCATTCACAGTGTCGATTTTGATGGGTTTCTCAGGTTGCAATTTCCCAAATCTTTATCCAAATTGAAAGTGCTTTCATTTCTTTCTAGCACTCTCTTTGTAATCGGGCATGTCTTTTGAGTAGATAGTGAAGGCACACAGACAGCCTGTCAGGCCACATAGCCAGGTAGGTCATGCTACGGTGCTGTTTCTGACAGCCATGACCTTCTAGGGTTCTCCTGGTTTTAGTCCTGATTCAAAAGAGAAAAATGTGAGAAGAGCCAGCAGTTTGGGGGCAAGCCCCCCCCCCCACCAGATGAAGACTCTTCTGACCCCAGAGTGTGCTTGGAGAGGAGCCCTGGCCAGCTTCCATCTCTCTTCAGGGTGGGATGGCTCATCTCCCACAGCAATGGGACCCCACTGCTTCTTGGCCAATGGGTAACAGCATGGAGTTAAGGATTAGGCTGCCATAGAGGCCGGGTTTCCAAGCCACACCCAAAGCCCCTTACATGGAATCTGTATCCCCAAGTCACCAAGAGTACTAGTGGGACTTCCACTAAGATGACATTTCAGGGTCCCTCATACCTTTTTGTGCCTGCAGTTTTAGTAAAGGAGCTTGGTGATGTCAATTTCTCTGACCTGTGCATTCATGATCTTCCCTAATGTCTATTTGGCCCCTCTTTTTTTCTCTCTGCCGTGTTGGTACCTCCTGACTCTACTAACCCAGAAGTCTTCACTCACTAGTAGTACTGGAACACCGGCCTCCTTCACCTCCCCTGGTGAAGAAGTGGCACCAAAGACCTTGCCCATCAGAACCCAACTGACCACACTGGCTCCATTGCACAGGTTCCAATGCTGAGTGTTAGGAAGGTTTTTATGTTACACGGTGGTTCAAAGTTTCTCTAACATGTGCAGAATTGCCATCAACATTGGAAAATACAGTCCTACAATACTTACCTCTGACTGCCTGGCAAAGCAAGTTCTTATCAAATAAACCACAGCCATAGATTTCTTGAAACCGAGTGACATTTTTCTTAACTCTCTGCAGACATTTTTAACCTGACTTTGGAACTTTGTACTTAGTATTCATATTTTACAAATGCGGAAACTGAAGAATCGGTAAGGAAGTAGCCTTTCCCACAGAGAGGTTCAAATAAATGATTACAATTGAAGAACTGGTCATATGACCTGTTTTGGTTTTTTTTTTTCCCCCCTTAGAGGGAGAAAAAAGTTCATGTTTTCTGCATGAGTGAGATTTCACACTCACTCTAACCAGGTGCTGTGGGACTCAAAAGGGCCACCTGTTATGGAGGTGACATAGGTCAGGAGGTAATTCTCAGCTGTTCCAACAAATAA
Source organism: Balaenoptera ricei (assembly GCF_028023285.1). Taxonomy (NCBI): domain Eukaryota; kingdom Metazoa; phylum Chordata; class Mammalia; order Artiodactyla; family Balaenopteridae; genus Balaenoptera; species Balaenoptera ricei. Next base: position 97,949,425 of record NC_082642.1, read on the forward strand.
ACGTCAACATCACAGGTCACTTCTTTGACCCTGCTCTTTGTAGCATCTCACTGTGCAGCCAAGCCATTTATTCCATTTTAATTGAGCAAACCCAGCCTTTTTCTGCCTGTGCCTCTTTTGGCTTGTTCCTGCTACAGTTAACAGTGAACATTCTGATAAAAAGGAATGGATACTGCATAATCCCAAGTCCATGACCAACAAGGGGGCTTGTGCTTGAACTCACAGGGGCAATGGAGAGCCAACAGGAGGGAGTGATATTGGCCAGGAAGTCAGGAAGGTAGCGGGGATGGCTGCCCTCAAAGAACCCGGCAGAGCACACGGCTCGGTGGAGTTCACGGCTATTGTATCTCTCACAAAGGAACCTCTCTGGTCAGTCAGGAGGCCCAGCAGATAAGTCCCTGGGTTTTCTAAGAACAGCAGAATATATGATGTGGAAATCCCCAGCCGGCTGGGTCTAGTCCTTTGTGCACAGTAGGAAGTCCAGAAACCGGCCCATCTCTGAGCGCACTAAGATGCATCCCTGAGCACAGTAAACTGCATTCTTCCTCTGCCGGAACCGGCAGTCTCCCCAGGGTGCAGAATCACCAAGTCACAGGATGCTTGGCTCACTAAGCTATTCTGGTCGCTTTGAGTTAGCTCTCTCTTCCCTGTTCCTCTTCGAGAAAGCTTTCTCTATCCCCACACGCTTCAGAACTTCTGTTCACTTTCAAGTTTCTATTTTTTGTTCTTTTGTTAAGATCATTTCTCTTCAAGTCTTTCAAAGCGTCTTTGACGATTCTCAGAGACACAAAGCACTCTTTTGGCGTGTATCCCTGGTTATTTCAAGGAGGTGTCTGAGGAGGTGTGTGTGTGCCTGTGTGCACGTGGCCCCCTGCGTCTGGAGCGTGCGGTGCCGGCCTGCCAGTGTGCGGGGCCGTGTAACTGGCACGACGGATTGATCAGGGCCAGGTACCCTGTGCGGTCTGAGGGAAGATAGGTTTTCATTCTGACACTGTGCTTCTTTGTCTCTGTAACCTTATGGAAGTTATACCACCCATCTTCTTCTCTGTAAGGTCAAGATAGTATAGTATATTCATTTGTTCACAGGTAAAAATAATAATAAGCATGGCTTATTATTTTTGTTAAACTGATTTTACGTTACTCTTTTTTTATTTACGTATAGTTAATTTACAATGTTGTGTTAGTTTCATGTGTACAGCAAAGTGATTCAGCTATATATACATATATATCTATTCTTTTCAGGGTTTTTTTTTCCCTTATAGGTTATTACAAAATATTGAGTAGGGTTCCCTGTGCTATACAGTAGGTCCTTGTTGGTTATCTATTTTATATATAGTAGTGTGCATATGTTACTCCCAAACTCCTAATTTATTATTCTTATAATACTCCTTATTAGTTTAATTATTATATTGCCTGATTTTTAAATACTCCATGTGCAAATACATAGCGCTTAAACACATGCTTCTTTGGATCCTCAGCGCACCCATTAATGTGTAAAATTCTGCTGCATAGGAAGACAGCAAGAGTGCAGTATTCAGAGCCTAATTTCTGCAGTCCCATTTCTACCCCTTACTAACTGTGCACCCCATGTCCTCCTATGAAATGGATGATAGGGTATTTTCTACTGCGTAGGGCTGTTAGGACATTTAATGAGCAGATTAAAAGTGTCTGGCGTCTCAGTAAAGCCTCATAAAAGTGAGCAATGATGTTATTGCTCTTCAGACAACTTAGATCCAGCCCCACAAGTTTTCTCCTTTCTTGCAACACACCAAGATTTCTCCTGCCTCAAGACACCAGTCTTTTCACTTGCTGTTCTCTTGCTGCTGCCCTCCCCCGCCTCCAACACCTACTCTAATGTGTTTCAACTTTATCTCATCCTTCAGGTCTCACTCACAGGAAGGCCTTTCATGATCATTGATTCTAAATGACATCTTCTCTCCTTTTGTGCTCTATCTCAATATCTTGTTTGCTGTTTATAGTGCTTATCAGAGTTTGAATTTATCGCTTACTTGTCTCTTTAAAGGTGGTTGATCTGTCCCAATGGATTATAATATCCCTGTGAGCAGCCTGTCTTATTGACCACACCTGTCTTATCGACCATTGAATTCCCTGCCCCAGTTTATTTATTCAGCTTACACTAATTAAGGGTTTGTTTTATGCTTAGCACTTCCCTAGGCACTGTAGCTATAGCAATGAGACAAACAAACAAATCTCTGCCTTCATGCCACTTACAGTTTAGTTGGGAACATAAAAAACAAATAGCTAAAATATATGGTGTGGTAGACGTGGACAAGTGTTAAGGAGAGTAATAAATCATGGAAAAAGGATAAGGGAGGACTGGAGGAGGGACTGCAATTTTGGATAGGAGGGCCGGGAAAGGTCTCACTGTGGACAGGTAGAGAGAAGGGCAGTAGAGAGAAGGGCAAGTGCAAAGGCACAGAGGTGGGCGCTCACCTGCTATTTTGAGGAATAGGGAGGAAGTCTTTGGGGTGGAGTAGAGCAAGTGAGGAGAGACTGAAAGGAAATGGGTCAGAGAGATGACTGAGGACCATGTATGGGGCCATTGTAAGGAAGCCACGCTTTTAGTCTCAGTGGGCTAAGAAGGTTTGGAGAAGGGGAGTGACTGATGGGTTTTAACAGGATCATTCTGAATATTGAGCTGAAAATAGATTGAAGAAGGGCTCCAGCAGAAGCAGAAACTATTCCAAGAATCCAGGGGTAATGGAAACTCAGTAAGTACTTGTGAATAAATGAGTAAGCAAATGCACTTGTGCATGCTCTTGGAAGACCGTGAGTCTCTAGGTCGGTAGTTTGAGTATCGGCACACCAAAGTTCTAGAATCAGGGCTTCTTCCCTGTGTTTCTTTGTATTCAGGTAATGGTGTCTGTCTTGTTGCCATCAACCTCAAAACCACAAGAGACGAAGTGGTGGTGGTGATGGATAAAGCCAGAGAGATTGATGATACAAAACACTAAGACAGTTTTGCTCTAAAGCAATGCGTTGCTTTTGATCTGTGAAACAGGCGTTTCTCCTTCATCACCTAGCAGCAAAATGAGTATCATTTTTAATACAGAGAGAAAAAATAGAGAGACAAAAAGAAGTGGGAGAATAAGAACAAGAAAATGCCGTCATCATATCAAGTGTCAGCAAGAGCTGCTGGTCATCAGAGCTCTGGCTCAGATGAACTTGTCATTTTACTTCCTTATCCTGGGAACAAAGGGGAACTCTCTTAGGCTTTTTTACCATTTAGGAATGCCTTTGTCTAGTGTGCCGGATTCATAACAATCTGCTAAATATTTAATTACCAGCATAATGACTTTAATCAACAACAGTGGCCACAACTTCAAGAATAACTAGGTCTTTGAGATTTCTGGACCATAATCTGCTTGAAAATCAGCATTAATGAATGGAGAAAGACCTGAAACTGTTTAGACAAGAATACTCCTGATTATTTGACATGATAAAAACAAGTTCTTTAGAGTTTCATAAAATCCAAGCAATGAACAAACACAAAATTACTCTCAAAGGAAAAAAAGATAATAATAAATGATGGGGAAAAGATGACTGAGTAAACTTTTTGAGTTTATGGTCACAGGTCTGCGGTTCCATGAATAAAGCATTCCCAATTCACTGTGTACAGCCTTCCTCACCTCGAGCTCTTCTCCAGATATGGAAGAGCATTCATGGGAAATGTGTTGGGAGGGTAAGGGGAAAAGGAGGGGGAGCAAAGTAACTCCCTGTATTGGCTGCCAAATAGTTAGTTGAATCTAATCTTTGTTCCTGTTTTTCATAACACAGAAGTGTCATCTTTGGTTTAGAGTGAACCTTTCTGGGTTGAAGATCGTATTTTTAAAGCAAAAGATGAGATCTGAAAAAGTTTTTTCTGCCAACATGAGGAGAAAAAAAAAATCAAAAAAGAAAAATTGAGCCTTTAAGCCCTGAATATCAGAAAAAGATTTTCTTCTTTCCAATCTACCCATATACTTACAGATGGAGCATTGCAAAGGGTGATGGTTTAATGGCATATTGTATCACAAAAATAGCCCATCCTACCCCAATAATCTGACCATTTTTATTAATCCAGTCCTCCACAAAAGACTTGGGAGCATTTTCTAAAGCTTTCTTTTCCCATTTATTTTCCATCAGAGTCGGTACCCATTATCTAGAAGCAGTGATAGGTTGTAAGAATGTTCTCTGTGGGGATGATTGAGCGCTACTCTAAAGTTGATGATGTTTCTGCCAAGCCCATAGGTCTTAAGTTTCCCAAATGGACATATAAAACATAATATATTGTTGTTTCTTTCAAAAGCCTGAACTTGCAGAATATTTCTGGTAGTAAGCATCACAGGCCAGTACTCTGTCACATCCTGACTACTGTGGGGTATTTAAAGATCTGAAGTAGCAGATAAGTGAAGGGAAATAATGCTTAAGAGAGGAAGCGTAGGAATGAAGAGGGGGAGAGTGAAATAGACCTGAGATCTTTGAGGATGAGCAGCGTGTGAAAATGAAGAGGAAAGTAATCGATATTTTTTTTTCTCTTTTTTTTTTTTCATCACTAAATATTTCTGAAAGCACTAGTATACTGTGTCAAGTACTGAGCTCCTCCTGCCAAAAATCAAAGAGAAAAAATACACATAAATTATAAAATTAAGGTGATGAAAAGTTTTTAAAGAAAAGAAAGGCAGGGGAAAAAACAAAGCTGCAGTTTGTAAGGCAATAAAATTGAAAGATGCAGGTGACTTGAGGGAGAGAGATGTACAGTGAGAGACTGGAAATCAAGGAAAGAGGAAGAGAGAGCTCTGAAAGAAGCAACAGATAGAAAAATAAAAGAGGGACAGAGGCACTGTTGACAGCTGGGAACAGCTTGAGAAAAGTCACTATGCCCTCTGGGCTCCCAGCTACACACGAGCTGCAGTGGACTGTCAGGGCAGATAAACAAGGGAGAGTGGGAATGGGTACAATTTACAACTCGCTTGTCATCTGGGAAGGGAGCTGAGATGAATTGCACATCCTTTTCAAGTTGTCAGGACTTAGAAGGGGAACACACCTTGGCCTCATTAGCAAACAGCAAATGGAGAAGGACACCCCCATTTTCAGTCTTCCCTGGGAGGTCTGAGTCCTGTGCTGTATTGGCTCCACTCTGGCATAAGGACCTTTGTTTTTCTCCCCAGTGGAGTTTGTGTGCAGGGTTCTGATTAACCATGGTGATATAGAAGTGATATTCTTTGAAAAGTAGAGAGTTTCCCACTTGAAACATTTGCTGTTTCAGATTATGAAACACACACACACACACACACACACACACATTATCTGTCTGAGTGTGGACTTGCTGAAGAGGTAACTCCCTTCAGATAGATACCTAGTCTATGAAAATATGAATGCAGTGAGCAAGAGAACTTTGATTATGGATTTTCTTCATCTTTGTCAAAAACTAGCACATTTAAATGAAGTCTTGGATAAGAGAAAAATGCACAGATGTGTGGAAATCAACAACAGAGGGTGACAGTCAACAGAGCTAAATTGTTTTCATTTTACTTCAGATGCTCCCTGCCTTTCTGGTTCCCACACATCGTGAAGAAATCATAATTTTCATCTTGGGCGTGAACCATGAATTTCTCAGATAGGAAGCCTGGATGTGCCTCACCAGGACTAGACTGTTCTTGAGAGGAATATAGTTTAGCTTTGAATGTTTTGAACTTGGTCACATTTTTGGCAGTTTGCCTGGTGGCCATAGCTGTAGCTCAGATAATATTTGATGGGATATCCATGTCCTGTTTAAAAGCCCGTGAAATACTGCCCATTGTCCTGAAAAGGGATAATGGACTGGAAATAGACGTTAATTGTTTCTCAAAGGTAACAACTTGAATTTCTCAAAATCAGCGTAACAGGATGGCCATCCGATTGTGAGGAGATATGATAGCAAAATTATTTTCCATGTTGGTTCTTGGCTTCATGGAAGGTGGGAGTAGGCTGGGAGTGGTGGAGCTGATCAGATTGTGAGGCTTGGGGCAGAGATTAAGGGGAAACTAGAGTTTTGTATGTTATTGAATATTTTATTCAAGTAATGATCTGTATATTTCAAAAACCTTATGTTCCCTAAATGACAATAAGAAGAAACTGCGTTCAACGAGGCTGCCCTCCTCATCCTTGTGCCCTGGGGACATCATAAATGCCTGCCTTTTCTGGTTTCAAAGTCGCCACATCCTCCCTCTGGAACCGTGGGAGTGACAGGGCAGCAATTGTTGTCATTATTGTGGAATTCTGCCATTCCACCGGTTGTTTGTCATGTTCAGCACTATGTGCTATCTCAGCTCATTGGTAGCGCAGTATATTGGAATTGGAAGAATTAAATAGGTTCTCTTTCTTCCTTCTAAGGGTGCCAGTATTTCACTAGCACTTTTTGCTTGGCAAGATGTATAACTCTACACACACACGCATACACATACAGTACCAAGACAGGTACCTATGTAGTAAAGGGGATGTGGGTGGAATGTAAAAATGTCCTTTTATAAGCATTGCTTATATAAGAGAGAGAAGAGGGGAAAAAATGTGAATCCCTTACTTGATTATGTGCAGACCAGCAAAAAACAGGTTTCATACAAGACAGTATAGAAATCTGCATGGCATCAGACATCTCAAGGGGGTTGGAAAAGAAATCTGAAAATGGTTCAAGCATATGGTCTATGGAATAGACACACTAGATACACACTCATTTGGTTATCTGATTAGCTTTCAGCTTTCATCAAGGAGTGTGTCATTCTTGAGATATGATCATGTGTGTGTGTGTGTGTGTGTCTGTGAAGTATAACTAAACTTATTCCTTTTAATTGCTGTTTAGATGGTTTTTGTTACAAGTCAAATGAGAGTTCTGGGATCCTCTAATTTTCTGGATTGTCTAAATAAACTAGATAGAATTGGAATGATAAAGCCGGAATGACTGTCCCCTTCCTTTGGATCTTGCTTATCTGCTGGTGTGAGACACTTGCCACTACACTTCATCTCATAGAGGGTGGAAACTGCCTAATTCCTTTTATCAGAGGCATATCTAAGATGACTACTCATGGGAACAAGTCATTCAACATTAAATTCTTTCATCTAAATGATACACGAGCCAGCACAGCTTCCCTTATATCCTCTGAATTTTTGAACTAATTCCATATAATTCTACTGCAGAAATGGAGACACAATCTCTGCTGAGGCAAGCTTGAGTGTTCTGTTTTCCTGTGACTTTGAAACTTTCAAGTTTCATGTTCTTTTTGCTTTTCTAAAATCTTCCAAGTTAATGGAGATACAGGAATGGGGAGGATAAATGAGGAAAGCAAAAAAAAAAAAATGTAGACAGGAAGAAAAGAAAAGTGTTTAGTGACAACAGCAAGCAGCAGCATAGAGAAAACTGGAAAAAGCTGCAGCTGCAGCAAGAAAGAAGAGGATCGAATCAACAGGACGGTTATAAAAATAGAGAGAAAGAGCGAGGAGGACAAAGACGGTGGGAAGACAAGCAAAAAATAAAAAGCAAATGAGGCTGGAAGAGAAACCCATTTAGAGGACAGAAGTTGAGGGGAAGAGAGAAAAGATGCTGTAAGCAATGCCCCTAAATATGGTTTCATGGAATTTTCAAAGATCAGTTAAATAAAACATGTTATTGTTGAGGAGCAATTAAGATCAGTAGTAAGAAACAGTAGCAAGTAAACTAGATAAACCTGTAGAGCGCTGAAAGGATATAAACATAGCTGCAGATAAAGAGTAGTCATATAACATAAATTGACCTTCCTCCACTCATCCGCAACTCCATTCCACCTGCCAGTTCCTTTCCCCTCATGGAATACATATTTTGATTTATTTTTTGTACATTTAAATGTAACTTTTTGTAGAAAAGAAAGAAATGGCAATGTGTAGAAACATCCATATACCACAGGGAAACACCAATTTCAGCTCCTATTTAAAACTTCACAAGAATGAGCTCTCTTGACAGTTATTTAACCTATGATGACAGGTTACAAATTTCAGAAAGAAACAATGACTGCAGGTTTATTTATTCTATATGCCACATACTCTTCATAAATAAGTAAGTATTTGTGGAAACCCATTCTTTTGCTGCTGTTTACCTGTCACTCAAGCTTGTCTTTCAGTAATAGACTATAATGTCAAAAAGCCACAGCTTTATTAATTTGAGGCTGGTTGAGCTGTTGGAGGGGAGTCGGAAAGGGAGAAAGTTGTTCATTTTGTTTCAAATTCGGAAACCTTCTCCTTGTTAGCCTGAGAGGTCTTCAGCCCCGTCAGCAGCACCCTTGGCTTTCCTGGCTCTCGGGAGCACAGTGGCCGTCTTCTGGTCAGCAGCAGACTGACACTGGAGGAGATTAGCATCCTTGCTAGTCTGAGGACGGTATTTCCAGTTCACTAACCAGACTGGGAGTTGCCCAGAGAGGGAGGAGGCCCAGTTCTGGGGTATGGAATTACAGCTTCCTTCCATTGGTCTCCAAGCCAGAGTAACGGTATCTGTGCAGTCTGGAGCTGCTCCATTCTTTCTCTTTTCCTTTGACTTAAAGCTAGGCTCCTGGAGCTGTGGTGGGAAGAAGATCCCCTCCCCTACCGTTGTGATCACTGGCAGTTACAACCACAGTTGAATTACAGCGCACTATTACACTGTAATAGTGTAATAGCTCCACTTCACGGAGCTGTGGCCTCCATGAAGCATTTTTCTTTGTAGCTGAAAGATCTCACTAAGGAAACAAACAATAATCTGTGTCTACTCAGTAATATAAAGATAGAGAGTTCTGTGTAGTATTTTATGTACTCATGGATTGGCCACACTCATCCCACCCAAATTTTGCCACCTACTAGGAAACTATGGGTGTGTATATGAGTGTGTGTATGTTTGTGTGTAAATGCTAAGAGTCCACTTGTATACATAACCCTGGAAGGAACCGTGGCATGTGGAAAACGCCAGCTTCTCCAGGTAAAGTGTAAACTTTGCTAAAAGAAGCTAGAGTCTTCATCTTTAAATGGGACGGTTAATACTGCTCTTGGTTTTATACCCCAGAAGAGGGTCTGACACTGCTCATGAGATGGCAGCTCTTGAGGTTGTTAATAGCTCTACCTGCCTTAGGGAAGAGCTCTGTTTTCTGAACACAGTGAATTTTCTGTTCCAGGTTCATGGACACCTCTTGCGCTCTGGCCTTTCTCAGGCAGCCGCTGGCTGGTCCTCACCCCACCCCACCCCTGCTCAAGCAGCCCCCTCCCATCCAACATTGTCAGCTTGTCTGTGATGGGGAGAGAAGAACACAGGGACCCAGAACTAGGATGCATGGACTCCCCACTCTGGCTGCATTTAAACTTGACACGTACCAAAGAAACACAACCTAGATCAGTCCTGTGAGGCAGTTTCTCCAAAAGAGGAGGAAGAAAGAAATCATTAGCAACATTTTTTGGTAAATTAGTGCTTTATCTTAAGGATATAAGAATGAGGGTCTATTAACAAACTAAATTTTTGAAGCATATTATAAAATGGAAGAATGAGAAATAACGACCAGGAGTGGGAGGGAAAAGGCTTGGGTTGGCTAGGCAAAAGGAGGGAAGAAACTTCCAAAGATAGTCAGGAAAGGAGATTCTAAATTACAGATGGCTGCAAGGCTGCAACAGGCTTGGTTCAGGACCCAAGCCAACTTTAATGCAGATACACAGGCAATTCTTCATAGAATTGGATCCAAAATTTTCCCATAACTGAAATTGTCTGTGTGTGTGTATATCCACTGTGTACTAACTTTACAAATCATAAAGCTAGTTTGCGGGGAGGGGATGTGGATACATTGTGTATTATAATAACCCAACCATGACACCCACTCCTTGCAAAATCACCTGGTGCTTATATTCTGAAGCATGTTGAGTGGACCCTATGGAATTTGAGTACTTATTTACTGCGTGACCTTTAGCCATTGTACTTACTGTGTGACCTTGTAGAAACCTCAGTTTGTCTCAGCCTCCTCACTGATAAAAATGTGATTGATGGCAGTGTCGGTCATCACACAGTAATAACTTGAGAACTAAATGCATAATAAAGTGGGCTAAATCTGAAGATGTGAAATAATAATGCAAAGCATTTAGAGCTTCAGAGACAGGTACCACATAAACTTCACAGAGGAATAGAAGCTTGTCTTCTCCCTTGTTCCTTGTAATTTATTCTTTACACTCTCCCATAATATAGAAGCCTATAAAGTGTTTGCAGGATATACAATTTGTATGAAAGAGGTTATAGAAAAGAAAGATGATTCATTCTAAACATTTATAACCTGCAGGCCCCTTTTTTTGCAAAAGAGAAAAGTGAGTCTTACTGGATGTACAGTATTGCACTTAAAAGTCAGTGGAAATGGTTCATAGGGGTCAGCAGCCAATTTATGGTTCATAGTTTGTATATTAATTTGAAAACTATTTTCAAATGGTTTATGGTGAGCAGTCTCAAATCAAGTGCAATACCGTTATTACTGGAAAAAAAACAAAAGACTGAACTCTGTCTCTCGTGAAGGTTAAATTGAGGAGATGCTTGCCTGTTTCTTTTTGTAGTCCTGTCTTTTTTAAGATGTTAAGGGGGGAACCCTAAAAGGCAGACAGAGTAAAGGCGGCAGTGAGAAGATCTTACCTCCTCGCCAAGGTCACGTTCACCATAACGACTCTCTTCCTCAGATTCCAATATAGAGTGCTGGTGTGAAATGGCCTCAGTGAGGTCTGAACTTGGAACCTTTTCTAATTAAATCTTGAGATGTTTAGTGTGTTTTCATTTTGGTTTTCTAATTTGATAGGTCTCATTTGTGTCATTACTATGGATTTCTTAAACCCTTGCTTCGGTTATTAATTTCTCAATTGTCCCAGGCCAAGTCATTACACTTTGATCTACACATAACAGGGAGGAGAATTGGTGGAATTATCCAGAGAATTTAGGTCCAACTAGCATGGTTATCAGCAAAAGCCTCACTTTGAGATAAAGGATGTGGTTTACATAAATTACTCAAGTGATGCTTTGACCCTCCACTTCTCTGAAGACTGTCATACCCTTAAACTTTGGAGACCTGACTTTCATTCTAATGACTTAGGGGAAATCTGGGGGCTGGGGATTTACAGTTTCAAGATTGTGATTCATTATTTCAATCTGAAGAAAAACCTTTCATGTTGAAAAGGTCAGTCATCTCTATTGAGCATTTCCCTATTGAACATTTCCCATCATTAGCCCAGTTCTCATGTCGTAGTAGCTCAGGGTACTAGTTTGGCAGGGGAAGGTGAGGTGGGCAGGTGAGATCCCCTGCTGATGTAAATCTTCCGAAGGTTCCTCTTCATAATTTATGACAAAAAGAATCCTAGACCTATGGGCCAGAAAATTGGACTGAATATTGCTTATGAAGTTCTGTCTGATATGGTAAGTCTTAAAGGCATTTGGATTAGATTTTCTTGCTAGCTCAAAGAGGTCAGTTGAATAGACATTGTAGCAGAGCTATAGCAGAAACCTGGAAAACTGGGCTGTCCATTATCTTATGGTGTCTCTGGGTCAATGTGTTCTTGGTTCCAGTTGAGGACAACATGAACACTGCTGCCTGTGGATTCCTTGATGAGGAAACAACGTTCCATCATTCTTTGAGGAAAGTAGGGCTTTCACCAACTCACATATTGATCTTGGAGTGAGTCCTCCCCACCCCCACCCCCATGACCTCTTTTGTAGAACGGATACTCTGTGAGTTGTTGGGAGGAGGAGTGATCATGGGTCTGGGGTAATGAGGCTTCTGGAAGAGTGGCTTTCCTGAGTGAGTTGTGTTTCTTAAGGTGACTCAAGGACCAAAGAAGAGAACTCTTTGGAAATAGCATCTCAACGTAGTCAGAACTTAGGAGCAAGGGTAAGAACTAGTGACCTACAGTTGATGTGTGATTGTGTTATTTGGTAGGAAGGTGGTTATCATTGGAGGACCTTGGTATACACACATGTTAAACTTTTACTTGGGAATTACTCAGCATGTGTACATTAACTCATTAATATTGCTCAAGCTGTAGAACGATTTAAAAAATGCTGTTTATACATTATAAAGAAGGATTCTATAGTAAGAAACATTGAACATATCATTCAGGTTCACCTAGAGACTTAGAAGAAAATTCTATATTAAAATATTCTGAGGTACTGGTTTAATTAGTGAAGTTATACTACCTATACTTTGTTAACTTCCGTTATCTTTTTCCAAAGGGGGTCAAATCTCCTTTATATAATCTATACATTACATAATGTTAATACTTTAAACTGCAACATTACCAATAATCCCCCTACCCTCAATGCAACTAGCATAGGTCAAAAGACAATTAAGATTAGTCGGTGGCAAGTTGGCAGAACCCGTAATTCTCTCTCCTGAGTACTAGAAAGTTAATTGGATCACACGGCTGCATTTATCAGAGGCTTTCAGCACAAAACACAAAGCACACTTGCACATGGGGAGCTTTCCCATTTCTCTTCCTCCACGCTAGCTTTAGAAATCTGATCCAAAAAGTTGCATGCTCATAATAGGTATGATTAAGTCCCTACAATTGCCCCCAGGCACTATGCTGGATGTTGGGAATACAAAGATAATTAAGACATAGGTTCTACCTTTTACAAAGACAAGCAGACACAAAAAACATTATAGTATTAGATGGGAAGTTCTACAATAGAGGGGAGGGTTTAAGGTACGATTAGAGCCCAGAGTTGGGGGGAACATTTCCAAACCTAAAGTGAGAGGTGGGAAAAGTAAAGGAAGACTTCTTAACAGAGGAGACTTCTCCCGAGAGATGCCTAACTGTTGTCCTGGGTGCAGTGGCAAATGAGAGGTGAGGAAGTGAAGAAGGTAATAAAGGACATTCATTCAAGTAGCTCCTCCCTGCCAGGAAGGGGAGAGAGAGAACAGGAGAAGGTAGTGGAAGGAGGAGGGTGGATTTTTTTTTTCAAGGTAGAAGATTCTTGAGTATGTTCCTATGCTGAGAGGAGGAAACCAATAGAGAGGGAGAGTTGGAAGACAGAGGAGAGGGAGAAAAGAGGTGGAGCAAATAGCTGGAAGGTGTCAGAGAGGGAGGATTCGCAGTACAGGAGGAAGAATTAGCCTCTGACGTGACTGACAACCGCAAATCCTGAGGCCAAACAAGGAAAAATAAGTTGCAGCCCTGTTCACAGATATCTGCCAAATAGAATATAGACAGAAAATCACTTTGTGGTTGTGATTTTGTACCACTGCTATTAATGTAACCTAGAAACTAGAGTCTGTAGGAAGGTGTCTCCATTTGTTGCTTGCTCTACAACTGTATCTAAATAATGTAACTATCACTGCCAGAATAAAGAAAGTAATCACTGTTGGTGATGGATTTAGATTTATTGATATTCTCAGATAATATTCATGGAGGCACCACAGGCTGCAAGCCTCCACATTGGGTGCTTAAAAATAGGTTAAGGGAAAAAAAAAAAAAAAAAAAGACACCTGTATTGTATACCCATTCCATCAGTCACAGGCAATTACTACCCACACACAAAGATCAAAACAGAAGTTTAGCACGAGAAGACAGACACATCTTTTAAGGAAGGAGAATGTCGCAGTGTTCAGAATGTTATCCCTTAGCTGCGAAATGCATTCTAAGAAAAATATCTGAATTTATTGAAACCTGATTTTATGAAATGCCAGTTCACTGAATGAGAAGAGGAGATATAATTTCCTTTAAAACAGCATGCAGCATATGAGAGCTAGATTACAAACTGTGTATCTAAAGCTTTCATTTTTTAGGTTTGGAAAATTAACCCTGTGTGGTCCCAGGCACTGTGTTAACCCTTAGAGGTTCAAGGACAGGCAAGTAATGGGTCATCAGGAAACTTCCAGCCTGGGGCAGAGTTTCCCAAATTGTATTACGTGGAATCATGAAATATCACTGTCCTCTAAAATGTTGATAGGAATTTGATCGGAAAAGATATTTTATGGTCCAGCACAATATTCCTTAAGAAATTTATTTAGATAAATTAATTTGCTGCAGAACTTTCTAGAGCTTTTACTGTGAAACTGGTCACACTGAATCATGAAGAGGGTTTCCTTCGCAAGGTACCTGTAAATTTATCACACATGGAATTTTTTCCCCACAGAACTACAAGCAATATCTTGTAAAATATGGAGATCCTTTCCAATATCCTGGCTTCATGTTAGCTCCTTCACCATATGGGGGGCATGACTTTGACAATTTTTGTCCTATGAATGTAATTATATCGTGGTTGAACTGAATAGCTCACAAAATGGCCGTTATTCTTTCAATTACAGGAGATCGGTATAATAAAATGGGATAGACCAGTGTCTAGTGAATTTTTCTAAAAGAAATATCAAGTCCAGATAATTCAGGCCATTGTTAAGAAATTGTTTCTCCATGACTGATTTTAAATTGAATCAGGCAAATCTCAGTCCCAATTTTGACATGGCACATGGAGAGACGGTGTTTTGCCTTGGCTTTTCGATCAGAGACCACAGATGAATGAGGTCTACTGAGCTTGAAAGCAAATGTAGCCAAAAACTATAGCAATCAGTATCTGCTCATCCCTTCCTTGTGCTGAAGTCCTGAAAGAGCCTGCTACCCTTTATAGTCTTGTTCTAACTTAACTCCTCCCCCAGTAAATAACCAGCTTGAAAATGTACAAATCTGGTTTTCAAGTAGAGTTGGCTAAGGGGACTTTTTATCATGACCTGGATTTTTTTTTTTTCTTTTTGTACTCCTGAACTTCAAGGTTTCATGTTTAGCAATGAAATTAAATTAAAAAATGAAACGGTAAGTTCTACACACCAGATTAATCCATTAAGCGCTACTCAAAATATTCAAGTTTGTCTCCGATAGTTTTTTCTTTTTCTTCCAGACAGTGTATGCCCATTAAAGCTCAGGAACTGTCCTACCAGAACAAACCAATGGCCCACTCAGTCTAGAATCCTGCTTCCAACAGCAGTTAATAGTGAATGCTTCAGAGGAAGATGGCAACATTTGATAATGATCTCTATCCAGCGGAAAAACCTCTACCTCCTGCAGAATGAATACTTACAGATAGCAATGAAATGTGGAATGAATCTGATTTTAAGCAAGTAGCCCCAAGTCTTTAGTCGAAACCCTATATTATTTTGAAATGTATTTTTGTTCAAGTCAGTACAGAACCAGTGGTGCAAACCGGATCCTAAAATGAACCAAGCTATTAACCAAAAGCTAAGAGATGTGGACTTACTGACTATTTTGCAGAAACTGTCTATCCTCCTTCAGGATTCTTGGTGGCAGTTACTCTGCCTTACTCATCTTTGCATCTTCATCTTGTAGCAAAGTTCCATAGAGTCAGGTAGTATTTGCAGAAATGCATGAAATATGATTTACTCTTAAAAATGGAAGTATCCAGGTCTTTGTGTCACATATGCATGAGTGAATGTGTGTTTAAAGTCAATATATATGTGTAAACATATGGACTTTATATATACATGTAAATGTATAAACACATTCATACCCATAGTGTTTTAGTAGTTTTAACATCAGTCTCAGGCTTAAACATAAAGTTATTCATGAATTCTATAACTTCATTATAAGTTGAGGGAATTTGCAAACAGAGGGGAAGAAAAGGAAAAATTGTTTCTATTTGTAAGTATAGAGTTCAAGGCATTATAGTTCAAAGAAGTGGTGGTATAGCTCTTTGATTTCCACCATGAAATGTATTCATATTATTGTACATCCCTGGGATCAGACAATCCAATTAATTTAAAACCTATGCCTTGGATCTGACAGACCCAATGGTCTTTTTGGGGATAAATGTTGAAATGTCAACTCCATAAAATGGTAAAACCTGATTTCTCTCTATTAAAGTTACCACAAACCACTTATTGATTTTTTTTTAAAAAGAGAAATAAGAAGAATCATGTACCAATTGAATAGGAAGTCAGACAATCCAATTACAGTTATGAAACTGAAACACTGGGTCTGACAGGACCACTGATTGCGAAAGACTGCCAGAAAATGCAAGAGAGTAGTTGCCCACCCACATACACACATATCCAAGGATGCATCTCCTGGGGTAAGAAAGGAACTAAAATGAATAGTCATGGAAGGTCAAAGGCCAACATTTTATTAGCTGCTTATTGTAGTCATATTGGGCTGCATTATATATATGAAAGTTTACCAGTGGTCAGTGGTCGCTGAAGGAATTTTGTTTCATTTCAATTATGCTCTACTGTTGAAGGATCTGACTACCCAAAGTGTGTACATAAAATGAAATTATTATTTACTGTGCCAGAGAAAAACTGACCTCCTTCAGCTCAGCAGCACAGTCTTTACTCTGTGGCTTAAAATTTATCCATCATTATCCAATATTTATTGATTGCCCATTTGATTCATACCATTAGATAAAGGTGCTTCAAGGAGTGCTTGTTGAAATGAATCACAGAAAGATTTGATCCGTACACTCAGAGAAGGGGTGGGAATTTTGTTAAGCAGGTAACCTTGTTGTGATCCTATTGCAAGAAAACAGGTTATTTCTAAAAGATATATGTGACAAAATGTAGCAACCCCCTTTTTCTCTTCCACGTGCAGGGTGAGGAAGTGGAATTGAGTACTAGCAGAGGACCCTGATAGCCATGCTAAGGGCATGAGGACCCCTGGAATGGATTCCTCTCTGGATGGTGGGAAAACATCCAGCATCATGAACTGTTGACATCATCTGAAGCCATTCTTAGATATGGTGAATGTTGCTTTCTTAGAGCAGCACACTCTCTCCTCTTCTAAGAAGTGACTTAGTAGTGGCGATAGCAGCAGAAGAGAAACCTCTCCTAGGTTGCTTACATTTTAGGTTGTTTAAGCTCCATTTGCACAGTGAGAAGTCAAGCCTGCTTCATAGCTCCTGTCTCTCTGTAGTGGCAGAAAGTTTGTAAGGACCTCTGATAAGAAACAGATAAATGAAAGTTTAGTTTCTAACCCATCTGAGTTCAGGGCTCTGTTTTCCCATTAATACAGAGAAGCTGCTGCTGCCGTGGCATATGGATGGGGAATAGGACCCATTCAGAGTTCAGCAAGTTCCTTCAGATCCAGGGGCCATTGTCTCTGCATAAAATTAGCCGGAATCCCCTGCCACTGTTGGGGTCACTGCTATCATGGGCTATTTCCACATTCCTATCTGTAGTGTCCAAGGAACTGTGAAGCATTAACTCTTTGACCCCAGTTCCTAATGCTGCCTTGCAGACATCTCAAATAACTGTAGGAACCTAGAAAGTGAAAACCATGCTTCCTCAGTCTTGTAGCCTGGGTTCAGAGAGCTTTATCCAATTCTTCTATCATAACTTTGCCTTGACCCCTTGTGACCCACACCAGCTGCCTAGCAGTGTTCTACCATTTGTTGGCACACCACACTAATCACTCACTGTTAGCCCCATCTCACCAAAGTTCAATGACAGAAATCCAGGACACATATTCTTCTAGAGTAGAAAGGCTAAGAATCTGATTAGCACTAGCAATCATCTCCACTGCAAAGGATTCAATAAAAAAATGCCTAAGTGATAAAACAATACATCCACAAGCTAGGTATCACTCAAAATACAAGAGAATCACAGAGATTAAAAAAATATATGCCATAGAGTACTTTTAATAATCCTCATGCCTACCTAAAGAGATGTGTCTTCTTCGGCTCAAAATTGGGGAATAGGGAGAAGGTACTAAGGAGAGAGCTCATTCAACCCCTTATTCTGGGAGAACTGGTTGCCATAACAACTGGCTTTATTTCTTTATTCATGTTCCCATGTTATCTTTTCTTGTTACTCTTAGAACGTCCCTTGCCGTAACAACAAATAACATGCAAAAGGCAGCCAGATCTTGTTGGTAAGTCACAGAATCTTTTGCTTTGCAAGCAAATGTGTTATTCTTTCTAAAGATAAAGAAAAAAAAGCATGAATGACACCTGACTAAGTAACAGTTCACTAAATTTCTATGGAGATATTTATTTCTTCAGTTCTTTAAAATTGGTAGTTTTAATTGCTTGCTCAGAAATGGTAAATGTAAATAGTACTCCATAAAGTTAGAGATGCATCAGGGAAAGGAACTCAGTGGATGGTTTTTACGGCTCATCCCTGCATGGCAGCATCTATTATCATAATGGTTGTTGAGCCCACAGAGTTCTGCCAGTCTCAGTGTTAGTCAACGTGGGGAGAAAAGAAACCAGCGTGATGTTGGATGATTTACAAAATCTCCCAACACTTCTTCAAAATATGTAACAGTGTCACCATTTTGCATGAGAAAAATAACATAAAGAAAGAGTAAACCACAGCAAAATACCATTCAAGGGAGGAATCAGATTTTGAATCTAGTTGTTTAGGTTCCAAAGCCTAATTCTTTCCAGACGACCTTGCTGAAAATCATATAATTCCCCTGCTTTTGTAACTAACACCCTCCCAGACGTATTGCTTTTTACCACTAGCTTAATTAAATCATTAAAGTTTATGGTATCTTCACTTGTGAGTATTTGGAAACTATAATTTCTAAGGTGAAAATTGGTATATCTCTGTCAGTTAGTTTCTTTTTCTTGCCTCAAGTCAGAAAAACCAATGAATCAACAAACAGAGATCAGAGTTACCCATGTAAAATGACCCCATTTAAGAATGTTACAGCATAGGTGAAAAAGCTTAGGTTTTAGAAGTAAACACAAAGGGAAATACATTCAGACATGAAGTACATTTCTGTTCAGATTATATCTATTTTGAAGACCAGTTTAACTTATTTGATCATAAACTTCTAAAGGAAATGTGATGTCAAAGTTGTATCCTTATGCACCACAACACACATGCCTCTTAGTCCATCTCAGTGTATCACAAAGGAGGACACGTGACAGAGCCCAAAGAGATGGAAGACTTCACTCAAAGTCATAACAACACATGTAGGTGTAAGGCATTCTTTTTCTTTTTAAGCCATTAATTTAATTAGCAGTCAATCATCCATTCTGTTTGAAGGGACTAAGGAAACAAAATATAAGGATTTGTTCTTGGTCCTTGAGGAGGATACACTCTTGTGAGAAGACAGACATATGGACATCCACAGTGTGACTTCATATGTACCAATTATAATCAGTGCAAACATTCTTGGGTACTCCCCAGGTTTCACACACACACTCACAAAATTCATGTGCATGAAAGATGCTCAGTAAATATGTGTAGAATGAATGGCTGCAAGAATGTGTGGCTTCATGTATATTTCATCTGTACACTGATTTCTAAACATATCCAGACATATCTGAAAGTCTGAAGATTGTTGCTGGGTACAGTGGCACGATGACATGAAGGTTCTGGGTAATAATAGCCAGAGTTCCAGAAATAAGCCTCAAGCCACGGTTTTGTTTTTTGATTTTTAACTCAGACTCTGGACCCATAAACTGCTTAACTATAGCAAATCTCAAAAATGGAGAATTTGATAGTACAACTCTTCTCTCTGCTTTATCAGGTTAATTATACTTTGTAGCTCTCAGCTGAATACCCTGCAGTGTGTTGACAACTTTCTGTGCTCACTGCTTAATTTTACTGCATTTGTTATGAAATTTTCATTCCCTACTGGCAAAAAGTACCTTACATTCAGGAAGAAAAGAAACATTTACATCTTCTCTTTTTATTGCTTCAAGATTTACTTTATTTTTAGGATACAGGCAATGATACTCACACTTTTGGCAAAACAATCCTTACACTTAAGACCAGATAGTAGAATGTGACTACATGACTGACCCAGTGCTTGCAGGGGTCGGCTTACCTTTGGACACTTTCACAGAGAAGGTGGGAATTGGCTGAACTGAAAAACAACAGCAGCTTCACCTCTAGGGTTATTTCTCCTTATTTATATCCATAGAATTGTGCAATGGATCCTGAAGCGTTCAGATGAAGCTGTAATAGGAAGACACGTGCATCCAAAATTCATCTCTGTGGTTTTTTTTTTTTTTAATACAAAAGGATATTTAGAATGTATTTTGCAAATATGTTCCTATAAAAGGGTTTCATCTTCAAGAAATACATGGAAAAGTCTCTGACAAGTACAGGTTTCTGGTAACGGACTGTACTGCTGAACTGAATGAATAAGCATTTTCAGAACTCTAATGAAAAACTGATGAACTCATAAAAGTGCTAACAAAAGATCAAGATGAAAAAAAAAAATTAATTACATGGGACTGAGTGAACTGATGAGGATGAGTATAATTTTTGTGACTTTCTGTCTGAATTTAAAAAAAAAAAAAAAATTCCACAAGGACTCAGAGGCAAAGAATATACAAATCAATTTTCACTGCAAAGTAAAGGAGCTGTTACAGTGGAGGATTACTGGACTGAATGTCAATACTATGACATAGTATGAGTGTGTTTCATGTTTGGTAATTGCAATCATTGTTGCTTTTGTTGTGGTCATCCATGTACAATGCTTGGTGTCAGTCGATTTATCTCTTGTAAAAATAAAATACAGTGTGTGTGTGTGAAAAAAAAAAAAAAAAAAAAAAAAAAAAGAATGTAGATAGCTACTAAAGAGCATGATTTTTAAAACAGAGTAGAGAAGAGAGATTATGAGGAATGGTAAAAATTAGAAATGTTTCCCCGAGAAAAAGAAAACTAGAAGAAGCCTAATCCAATTAAAATAAAGAATTGCTATGCAGAATATTCAGATCAGTTGTCCTGTGTGTCTGCTAAGAACACAGAGTCAGTTAAGCCTCACGGATAAAAAAAGGGATTGCAATAGCAAACAGATTACCAAGCGAGATATTTGAATCATCATCTTAAAAACTTCTTAAAATAAGATGGAAGTTATATTCGGTTCAGGACCCAATATTTTTAATCTCAAAATTATGTTTTCCCTTACTCCAAATATTGAGATTTCTAGATATGGGCTCCATTTTTTTTCCTCTGTAGCAAAGATTTTTTTTTTTTTTAAACATCTTTATTGAAGTATAATTGCTTTACAATGGTGTGTTAGTTTCTGCTTTATAACAAAGTGAATCAGTTATATATATACAATATGTTCCCATTTCTCTTCCCTCTTGCATCTCCCTGCCTCCCACCCTCCCCATCCCACCCCTCTAGGTGGTCACAAAGCACTGAGCTGATCTCCCTGTGCTATGCGGCTGCTTCCCACTAGCTAACTATTTTACATTTGATAGTGTATATATGTCCATGACACTCTCTCACCCTGTCACATCTCACCCCTCCCCCTCCCCATATCCTCAAGTCCATTCTCTAGTAGGTCTGTGTCTTTATTCCCGTCTTGCCACTAGGTTCTTCATGGCCTTTTTTTTTTTTTTTTTCCTTAGATTCCATATATATGTGTTAGCATACTGTATTTGTTTTTCTCTTTCTGACTTACTTCACTCTGTATGACAGACTCTAACTCCATCCACCTCATTACAAATACCTCCATTTCATTTCTTTTTATGGCTGAGTAATATTCCATTGTATATATGTGCCACATCTTCTTTATCCAGTCATGTGATGATGGACACTTAGGTTGCTTCCATGTCCTGGCTATTGTAAATAGAGCTGCAATGAACATTTTGGTACATGACTCTTTTTGAACTATGGTTTTCTCAGGGTATGTGCCCAGTAGTGGGATTGCTGTGTTGTATGGTAGTTCTATTTGTAGTTTTTTAAGGAACCTCCATACTGTTCTCCATAGTGGCTGTATCAATTTACATTCCCACCAACAGTGCAAGAGTGTTCCCTTCCCTCCACACCCTCTCCAGCATTTACTGTTTCTAGATTTTTTGATGATGGCCATTCTGACCGGTGTGAGATGATATCTCATTGTAGTTTTGATTTGCATTTCTCTAATGATTAATGATGTTGAGCATTCTTTCATGTGTCTGTTGGCCATCTGTATATCTTCTTTGGAGAAATGTCTATTTAGGTCTTCTGCCCATTTTTGGATTGGGTTGTTCGTTTTTTTGTTATTGAGCTGCATGAGCTGCTTGTAAATCTTGGAGATTAATCCTTTGTCAGTTGCTTCATTTGCAAATATTTTCTCCCATTCTGAGGGTTGTCTTTTGGTCTTGTTTATGGTTTCCTTTACTGCGCAAAACCTTTTAAGTTTCATTAGGTCCCATTTGTTTATTTGTGTTCTTATTTCTGTTTCTCTAGGAGCTGGGTCAAAAAGAATCTTGCTGTCATGTATGTCATAGGGTGTTCTGCCTATGTTTTCCTCTAAGAGTTTGATAGTGTCTGGCTTTACACTTAGGTCTTTAATCCATTTTGAGTTAATTTTTGTGCATGGTGTCAGGGAGTGTTCTAATTTCATACTTTTACATGTATCTGTCCTATTTTCCCAGCACCACTTATTGAAGAGGCTGTCTTTTCTCCACTGTATATGCTTGCCTCCTTTATCAAAGATAACGTGACCATATGTGCGTGGGTTTATCTCTGGGCTTTCTATCCTGTTCCGTTGATCTATATTTCTGTTGTTGTGCCAGTACCAAACTGTCTTGATTACTGTAGCTTTGTAATATAGTCTGAAGTCAGGGAGCCTGATTCCCCCAGCTCCATTTTTCGTTCTCAAGATTGCTTTGGCTATTCGGGGTCTTTTGTGTTTCCATACAAATTGTGAAATTTTTTGTTCTAGGTCTGTGAAAAATGCCTGTGGTAGTTTGATAGGGATTGCATTGAATCTGTAGATTGCTTTGGGTAGTAGAGTCATTTTCACAATGTTGATTCTTCCAATCCAAGAACATGGTATATCTCTCCATCTATTTGTATCATCTTTAATTTCTTTCATCAGTGTCCTATAATTTTCTGCATACAGGTCTTTTGTCTCCTTAGGTAGGTTTATTCCTAGATATTTTATTCTTTTTGTTGCAATGGTAAACGGGAGTGTTTTCTTAATTTCACTTTCAGATTTTTCGTCATTAGTGTATAGAAATGCAAGAGATTTCTGTGCATTAATTTTGTATCCTGCTACTTTACCAAATTCATTGATTAGCTCTAGGAGTTTTCTGGTAGCATCTTTAGGATTCTCTATGTATGGTATCATGTCATCTGCAAACAGTGACAGCTTTACTTCTTCTTTTCCGATTTGGATTCCTTTTATTTCTTTTTCTTCTCTCATTGCTGTGGCTAACACTTCCAAAACTATGTTGAATAATAGTGGTGAGAGTGGGCAACCTTGTCTTGTTCCTGATCTTAGTGGAAATGGTTTCAGTTTTTCACCATTGAGGACAATGTTGGCTGTGGGTTTGTCCTATATGGCCTTTATTATGTTGAGAAAAGTTCCCTCTATGCCTACTTTCTGCAGGGCTTTTATCATAAATGGGTGTTGACTTTTTCAAAAGCTTTTTCTGCATTTAGTGAGATGATCATATGGTTTTTCTCCTTCAGTTTGTTAATATGATGTATCACGTTGATTGATTTGCGTATATTGAAGAATCCTTGCATTCCTGGGATAAACCCCACTTGATCATGGTGTATGATCCTTTTAATATGCTGTTTGATTCTGTTTGCTAGTATTTTGTTGAGGATTTTTGCATCTATGTTCATCAGTGATATTGGCCTGTAGTTTTCTTTCTTTGTGACATCTTTGTCTGGTTTTGGTATCAGGGTGATGGTGGCCTCATAGAATGAGTTTGGGAGTGTTCCTCCCTCTGCAATATTTTGGAAGAGTTTGAGAAGGATAGGTGTTAGCTCTTCTCTAAATGTTTGATAGAATTCGCCTGTGAAGCCATCTGGTCCTGGGCTTTTGTTTGTTGGAAGGTTTTTAATCACAGTTTCAATTTCAGTGCTTGTGATTGATCTGTTCATAATTTCTATTTCTTCCTGGTTCAGTCTCGGCAGGTTGTGCATTTCTAAGAATCTGTCCATTTCTTCCAGGTTGTCCATTTTATTGGCATAGAGTTGCTTGTAGTAATCTCTCATGATCTTTTGTATTTCTGCAGTGTCAGTGGTTACTTCTCCTTTTTCATTTCTAATTCTATTGATTTGAGTCTTCTCCCTTTTTTTATTGATGAGTCTGGCTAATGGTTTTTCAATTTTGTTTATCTTCTCATAGAACCAGCTTTTAGTTTCATTGATTTTTGCTATTGTTTCCTTCATTTCTTTTTCATTTATTTCTGATCTGATCTTTATGATTTCTTTCCTTCTGCTAGCTTTGGGGTTTTTTTGTTCTTCTTTCTCTAATTGCTTCAGGTGCAAGGTTAGGTTGTTTATTCGAGATGTTTCCTGTTTCTTGAGGTAGGCTTGTATTGCTATAAACTTCCCTCTTAGCACTGCTTTTGCTGCATCCCATAGGTTTTGGGTCGTCATGTCTCCATTGTCATTTGTTTCTAGGTATTTTTTGATTTTCCCTTTGATTTCTTCAGTGATCACTTCGTTATTAAGTAGTGTATTGTGTAGCCTCCATGTGTTTGTATTTTTTACAGATCTTTTCCTGTAATTGATATCTAGTCTCATAGCGTTGTGGTCAGAAAAGATACTTGATATGATTTCAGTTTTCTTAAATTTACCAAGGCTTGATTTGTGACCCAAGATATGATCTATCCTGGAGAATGTTCCATGAGCACTTGAGAAAAATGTGTATTCTGTCGTTTTTGGGTGGAATGTCCTATAAATATCAATTAAGTCCACCTTGTTTAATGTATTATTTAAAGCTTGTGTTTCCTTATTTTCATTTTGGATGATCTGTCCATTGGTGAAAGTGGGGTGTTAAAGTCCCCTACTATGATTGTGTTGCTGTCAATTTCCCCTTTTATGGCTGTTAGTATTTGCCTTATGTATTGAGGTGCTCCTATGTTGGGTGCATAAATATTTACAATTGTTATACCTTCCTCTTGGATCGATCCCTTGATCATTATATAGTGTCCTTCTTTGTTTCTTGTAGTAGTCTTTATTTTAAAGTCTATTTTGTCTGATATGAGAATTGCTACTCCAGCTTTCTTTTGATTTCCATTTGCATGGAATATCTTTTTCCATCCCCTCACTTTCAGTCTGTATGTGTCTCTAGGTCTGAAGTGGGTCTCTTGTAGACAGCATATATATGGGTCTTGTTTTTGTATCCATTCAGCCAGTCTGTGTCTTTTGGTGGGAGCATTTAATCCATTTACATTCAAGGTAATTATCGATATGTATGTTCCTATTCCCATTTTCTTAAATGTTTTGGGTTTGTTATTGTAGGTGTTTTCCTTCTCTTGTGTTTCTTGCCTAGAGAAGTTCCTTTAGCATTTGTTGTAAAGCTGGTTTGGTGGTGCTGAACTCTCTCAGCTTTTGCTTGTCTGTAAAGGTTTTAATTTCTCCATCAAATCTGAATGAGATCTTTGCTGGGTAGAGTAATCTTGGTTGTAGGTTTTTCTCCTTCATCACTTTAAGTATATCCTGCCACTCCCTTCTGGCTTGCAGAGTTTCTGCTGAAAGATCAGATGTTAACCTTATGGGGATTCCCTTGTGTGTTATTTGTTGTTTTCCCCTTGCTGCTTTTAATATGTTTTCTTTATATTTAATTTTTGACAGTTTGATTAATATGTGTCTTGGCGTGTTTCTCCTTGGATTTATCCTGTATGGGACTCTCTGTGCTTCCAGGACTTGATTAACTATTTCCTTTCCCATATTAGGGAAGTTTTCAACTGTAATCTCTTCAAATATTTTCTCAGTCCCTTTCTTTTTCTCTTCTTCTTCTGGGACCCCTATAATTCGAATGTTGGTGCATTTAATGTTGTCCCAGAGGTCTCTGAGACTGTCCTCAGTTCTTTTCATTCTTTTTTCTTTATCCTGCTCTGCAGTAGTTATATCCACCATTTTATCTTCCAGGTCACTTATCCTTTCTTCTGCCTCAGTTATTCTGCTATTGATCCCATCTAGAGTATTTTTAATTTCCTTTATTGTGTTTTTCATCATTGCTTGGTTCCTCTTTAGTTCTTCTACGTCCTTGTTAAATGTTTCTTCCATTTTGTCTATTCTATTTCCAAGATTTTGTATCATCCTTACTATCATTATTCTGAATTCTTTTTCGGGTAGACTACCTATTTCCTCTTCATTTGTTAGGTCTGGTGTGTTTTGACCCTGCTCCTTCATCTGCTGTGTGTTTTTCTGTCGTCTCATTTTGCTTATCTTACTGTGTTTGGGGTCTCCTTTTCACAGGCTGCAGGTTCATAGTTCCCGTTGTTTTTGGTATCTGTCCCCAGTGGCTAAGGTTGGTTCAGTGGGTTGTGTAGGCTTCCTGGTAGAGGGAACTAGTGCCTGAGTTCTGGTGGATGAGGCTGGATCTTGTCTTTCTGGTGGGCATGTCCACGTCTGGTGGTGTATTTTGGGGTGTCTGTGGCCTTATTATGATTTTAGGCAGCCTCTCTGCTAATGGATGGGGCTGTGTTCCTGTCTTGCTAGTTGTTTGGCATAGGGTGTCCAGCACTGTAGCTTGCTGGTCGTTGAGTGAAGCTGGGTCTTGATGTTGAGATGGAGATCTCTGAGAGATTTTTGCCGTTTGGTATTACGTGGAGCTGGGAGGTCTCTTGTGGACCAGTGTCCTGAAGTTGGCTCTCCCACCTCAGAGGCACGGCCCTGATGCCTGGCTGGAGCACCAAGAGCCTTTCATCCACACGGCTCAGAGTAAAAGGGAGAAAAAATAGAAAGAAAGAAAGAAAGAAAGAAAGAAAGAAAGAAAGAAAGAAAGAAAGAAAGAGGATATAATATAGTGAAGTAAAATAAAACTATTATAAAGCAAAGCTATACAGACAAAATCTCACCCAGAAGCATATACATATACACTCACAAAAAAAGGAAAAGGGGAAAAATTAATATATCCTGCTCCCAAAGTCCACCTCCTGAATTTGGGATGATTCATTGTCTCTTTAGGTATTCAACAGATGCAGGCACATCAAGTTGTTTGTGGAGTTTTAATCTGCTGCTTCTGAGGCTGCTGGGAGAGATTTCCCTTTCTCTTCTTTGTTCACACAGCTTCCGGGGTTCAGCTTTGGATTTGGACCCGCCTCTGCGTGTAGGTCACATGAGGGCGTCTGTTGCCCGCCCAGAGAGAACGGGGTTAAAGGAGCAGCTGCTTCGGGGGCTCTGGCTCACTCAGGCCTGGGGGAGGGAGGGGTATGTATGCGGGACGAGCCTGCGGCGGCAGAGGCCGGCGTGACGTTGCACCAGCCTGAGGCGCGCCGTGCGTTCTCCCGGGAAAGTTGTCCCCGGATCACGGGACCCTGGCAGTGGCGGGCTGCACAGGCTCCCGGGAGGGGCGGTGTGGATGGTGACGTGTGCTTGCACACAGCCTTTTTGGTGGCGGCAGCAGCAGCCTTAGTGTCTCACGCCCGTCTCTGGGGTCCGCACTGATCGCCGCAGCTCACGCCCATCTCTGGAATTCGTTTAGGCGGCGCTCTGAATCCCCTCTCCTTGTGCGCCACGAAACAAAGAGGCAAGAAAAAGTCTCTTGCCTCTTTGGCAGCTGCAGACTTTTTCCCGGACTCCCTCCCGGCTAGCTGTGGTGCGCTAACCCCTTCAGGCTGTGTTCACGCCGCCAACCCCAGTCCTCTCCCTGCGATCCGATCCAACCGAAGCCCAAGCCTCCGCTCCCAGCCCCGCCCGCCCCGGTGGGTGAGCAGACGAGCGGTGGGTGAGCAGACGAGCCTCTCGGGCAGGTGAGTGCTGTTCGGCACCGATCCTCCGTGCGGGAATCTCTCCGCTTTGCCCTCTGCACCCCTGTGGCTGCGCTCTTCTCCGTGGCTCCGAAGCTTTCCCCCTCCGCCACCCGCAGTCTCCGCCCGCGAAGGGGCTTCCTAGTGCATGGAAACCTTTCCTCCTTCACAGCTCCCTCCCACTGGTGCAGGTCCCGTCCCTATTCTTTTGTCTTTGTTATTTCTTTTTTCTTTTGCCCAACCCAAGTACGTGGGGAGTTTCTTGCCTTTTGGAAGGTCTGACGTTTTCTGCCAGCGTTCAGTGGGTGTTCTGTAGGAGCAGTTCCACGTGTAGATGTATTTCTACTGTATCTGTGGGAAGGAAGGTGATCTCCGCATCTTACTCTTCCGCCATCTTCTCTCTCCCCCTCGCAAAGATTCTTAAAGGAGTAGGAAAGAGCTGTCACCCCTGGACTTGTGTCCCCCACCCTCAGAAATGCCAGCAAGCTGCCAACTGTTGAGAAAAGTGTGGCAACCAGCTTGAGCATCACTAGTATCTCCCCACCTACTACTTTCAGCCATTATTATCAATACCAACCTGAGTATCTTGATATCCCTTTCAGTTCTATGTTTCTACAATGCTATTATAAACAAGAATGTATTGATTCTCCATTTGAGATGTAAAACTAACATGCTTTTTAAAGAAATTATTTCTATTTGTAGTAGATAAAAGAGTAAACATATGAGAGACATGAGAGATATATAAGGATAAACAGAAAATAAGAAAAAAGATGAATTTTAAGTTAAAGATTTGAAACAGGACTCTGAAAATAAGGAAATAAAAAGGCTTCCTAGGAGATATATTCTGAATAATGCACCATGAAAATATCTTGTGTATTCTACAGAGGTGGCATCAGAAAAATGGGCAAAGGTATGCAATGGATGTGTTGAGAAGTAATCATTGCATAGGTAGCTTAAACTATGTGGTTAAAATAGCAATTGTTTCCTCAAGATCCCTAAAGTCCAAGAGTGAGTTCAGGAACAGGTTGATCTCTGGGGAGAAAGCAGGGCCCTGTGAATAGATAAGGATGTAACTGTCTGGACTGAAGAATTCCATTCCATATTACTGCTGAGTGTGGTCTCAGTAGAAGGGAAAGCGCTTTGGAAGCATAGCCTGGTCCCAAGGCTGTAGTGAACCCTAGTACCAGCTTGATGTGTATCAGGGGAGTTAGCAGTGAGAGTGAAATAGGAAGAGCTTGAGATTTTTTCAAGAAAGCATAGGTTTGATCTGTGACATATTGAATTTTAATATGACAGTGTTGAGCTTTTATAAATGACCACTTGGGATACAGTAAGTGGGGTGGGGGACGTTGGAGGGAGGGAAAGGGGAGAGAAAGCATAGGATGAGAATGATAAAGAGATAGATAAAAGAAAGCTAATTGGAACTGTGGTCACTTGAATTTTTATGATTAACTTTCATATAAGATTTATTCCTTTGTCCTTTATATAATGGTAAATTTAAGAGGAAAAATAACTATTCGAAAAGAGATGATTATTCATAGCTGTTTGATTTGACAAGTTAAAGGAGAGAATTAAAAATGAGTCTACTTTTCCAGGAATTATATCTTGAAGACTTGAATTTATATTGTGCTTTATACATTTAATGCCCTTTTATCTTCAGAACAACCCCACAGAGTAAGATCTTTAGCATAGGACCTGACACACTGTAAAACTCAGTAAAGCCTTGATACCTCAAATGGCAACCATGATGATAGATAGAGAAGCCAGACTGGGAAGGGTCTAAGAAATTAAAGAGCTAAAAATTGGTACTTTATAGACCCTCGGAAGTCACGGGAGCCTATTCAATGAATATCATCAACAAGCTGAATCCAAATGTAGATTATAGAGAAAAGCCATGGGTAAGATGACTCAGGAATAGAGAAATGAGACACTCTTACCTCTAGAAGTTAAGAATGGAAACTCTTGGGACTTCCCTGGTGGTCCAGTGGTTAAGACTCTGTGCTTCCACTGCAGGGGCTGTGGGTTCGATCCCTGGTCATGGAACTAAGATCCCACATGCCACAGCCAAAACAAAACAAAACAAAAAAACGAATGGAAACTCTTCTCTCCTAGAGGGAATGCAGGGTTCACGGTTGGAGCCTGCAGAATGAAAAGGAGAGATTGGTTAAATGTGTTTCTCCCCACCCCAACCATCCACAATTTATCATTTCTAGCTACTGTGATTATTTTGCATTCAGCACAAAGATGGCAATCTGGCAGGTTTGTGAGCCTTGAGACTCCAACAGATTGCGGCTGGATTCTTACTTGTTTGTCAAGGCAGCAGAGCACGCTTCCGTCAGTCAAGAGGCGTTTTCTTGCCATGTCGAAACCATTTCTACTCTGTGCCGGTGTCAGTTGCATTTCACAGATATGACTCCAAAATACTGTAACAAAAGTTACTGTTTCATTTGAAGTTGTTTGGGCAGGTGAGCTCTGCTGTTTTCTTTTTTTTTTTTTTTTTTTTATAATTACTATTTTTTTCTGCTTTTTTTTTTTTTTTTTTTTTTTAAACATCACTTATAAATTTATTTATTTATTTATGGCTGTGTTGGGTCTTCGTTTCTGTGCGAGGGCTTTCTCTAGTTGTGGCAAGCGGGGGGCCACTCTTCATCGCAGTGCGCGGGCCTCTCACAATCGCGGCCTCTCTTGTTGCGGAGCACAGGCTCCAAACGCGCAGGCTCAGTAGTTGTGGCTCACGGGCCCAGTCGCTCCGCGGCATGTGGAATCTTCCCAGACCAGGGCTCGAACCCGTGTCTCCTGCATTAGCAGGCAGATTCTCAACCACTGCGCCACCAGGGAAGCCCAAGCTCTGCTGTTTTCAATTGCGATTCTAAATCAGTAATTTACAGGGGAACAAGCCCTTGTTGAAATATGAGTGCTATTTTACTCCTAAAAAACATAAAATGCTGTGCTGTCATTTAATCAGTCTGATGACACTATCTCTTGATAACCTACTAGACTCTGAAACCATAGTGTGTGCTTTGGGGAAACACAGAAGAAAAATGTTGTTTCATCCCTCCAAGTAATTTCTCCATTTGGGAAGGCAGAATGTAACCAAATAATTAAGGACATTTTCCACATTAACCGATTTTTATAAGACAAGAAAAAGAGTGAACACAAAATGCCAGAACATGGTTCATCCTTGAGTAAAACCGTGACTTGGTGAATTCAGGCCAAGGACACTGTGTCATGACTAAAGTTTTACTACGACGTTTCCACAGGGTTTCCAGACACGAAGATTGAATGTGGATAAATAAGTACATCTTCCTCTTACAATTGAATAAAACTGCATATTTTCCAAATAGTTAGTTTGGAAAATTTTCTTTGCATAAGCAAGCATGTGACTGCCAGGATGCCTGACTGAACACACCAGTTGGCATAGTGAAAAAGAGGAGAGATGTGAAAGTCCCCAGCAAAGAAGAAATCCCCTCACCTTGTTGGGGCGACAGTGCAGATGGGGCAGCTCCCCACTATGCTTCACCTCCTTCTGGAACACTGACCACCATGATTGTTGAGGGAGAGAGCATGGCCACAGTAGAGCACATGTGGGTTGCTTCTGTCTGCTTCAGTTGTCCTATGGTAATTAAGTAAGCATGATGGTTCTAAAAAGCAATCCATAGCTGGCATGAATATCTCTGCAATGATGTTTCAGTGTTGGGGAGTCATGAAGACAAGAGAAAGAAAAGAAGGAAAGAGGAAATGGCTGTGTTTTGGCCCCTCCTAGAGGTGGGACTAATAAGCTGGACATCTTAGAATGAATCTAACCAATGCAGTAGATGTTTCTCAGCCCTGTTCACCATTCTTATTTGTTTTCCAAAAGCACTTTTCTAACTTTCGTCCACTTACATCTTTGTTTCCTATCTTTCCTGCTTTTCATTACATCTCTTCCTTTTTCATTCTTCTTCAGTCATTCCCCCTTGATGAAAACTTGAGTTTTTGAATCTTCTGAGTCTATTTTCTGAGGTCAGGATTTTAACATGGATGGTTCCAGGGAGCACGTTATCTCAAATATGAACTGGAGCCAACAGATGGGGACTCTTGGCTGAGAGGGAATGAGTATCTGGGATCCTCAGGCAAATCAATCTTACTTGGCTCTGTTTGAAAATGCCAGGACTTTGGAGAATGTTCAACTGTAATATGGTTAGCAAGTATACAGTGAAAAGTGAACCTGATGTAAGAATTCTCCCCTGAAGTTGGGACCGTGAGGGGACCATATGTGTTTGAGTGCTGTCAAGAGTCTAACACTTGTCTTCTGCATTTCCTCTTAAATGCTTTTGTGATAGGGGGTGTGTTTAATAATAATGTCTTCTATCAATATATACACTTCCCTTTAGAAAGTACCATCAGATACATGATCTCCTGTTGATTTTGATGATCACGCTCCTGCATGATAGGTAAGGTAAACATTATTATCCTTATATCATATATCATAAATACAGGGAGTTAGCCTCAGAGAAGTTAAGTGGCTACGTAGGTAATATTCAGAATCGTATTCAACTGCTGTTCACTGAGCATCTAATAAGTACTGGGCAGTTTGCTACATGCTGGCACCTCTGTTATCTTTCTGTTCTTGTTCCTAACAACCCAGTGGAATTGGTGGTATTACTTGCACTGAGCTGATAAGTTTGAGAGCATGTAAGCCACTGTTGAGAATCATGCAGCTCTTAAGGAATAGAGCTGAGATTTCAGCTCAGGTGGAGTGAATCCAAGCCCACTGCACTTTATACCTTAGTGTTAAATGTAACTCTAAGCTGTCGCTCTGGTGTAATATTTGGGTCACACCGCCTCTCAAATTCTGTCCTATTCATACTGATTTCCTTTTAGATCCATGTCCTAAAATTCCTTTCTCATCACGCCAGCCAGGCAGCAGGGAACAGACATAGACATGATAATTGTGTTAAGAACAATGATAATAAAAGCTAGCATTTATTGGGCATCTACCGGGTGCACTGCGCTAAATTCTTTCTTTGCCTTAATAAAGAGACTGACTGTATTTTTGAGGCTTGGTGACTGACAGCTTTCAAGTCCCACCACTCGCCTTTACCCTTCTGACCCACATCTAGACAAGCTGGTAAGAAAGCGTAGGTGCTCTGTCCTTCGGCAAGAGCAGGTGGTTCAAACCAAGCAAGCCCTGGCCTGTGCAAGGGAACTCTCACCACAGCCCCTCTCCCTATCTGTCAGAAAACCCTAAGCCGGACACCCCTCTGTGCTCTTTCAAGCCATTTTTGGACCTGCTTAGAAGCCTGCCCTGCTTTCTCCAGAAAGCCTCATTCTGGGAGTAATAAACCTTTTCATACTTCCTTTGTGTGTGTGTGTGGCATTCATCAGTCTTATCATCCAAATCAAATTTAAGGTTAAAAGTCCATCTTACATCTGTGGCGTCCTCAACAATACATTACCACGAATCTTGCAACCATACAGTTATTATTATCAACATCCTACAGATGAGGAATCTGGGACACAGACGCAGAACTAACTGCATTCTGTTTGTGTGTGTGTGTGTGTGTGTGTGTGTGTGCGCACGCGCGCACACGTGCATGTGTAGTGGGTGATAGAAGTTGGCTAGATGGCTAGTAGAAGAACTTGCAAAGAAATTTGTTTTTACAGGTTTAAGCAAATCCTTCTTAGCCTTCCCTGAGCAGTAGTGACTTAAAAGACTTGAAATACCACCTGACTAATGGTTGAGGTCGATAATGTTTTGTATAGTTTTATAAGGTCCTTGGTAGGTATAATGAAAGATGGGTATAATGAAAATTGATATTTCACAAGTTCCTGTTCATAATCAAATTGTGTCCTTTACATATATCGAAGCTCACCCTCAAAACAGTTTCTAGATGTGTTCCCTGAAGATATAGATTGGAAAATAAAATATTGGCTGAATTTTCTCTCCCTGCTGGTTTGGAGAAAGCTTAATTAAAATGTGTTACCTTCTAGAATCCCTCATCTGATTTCCAGAGCCTTTCTTTTCTTCTTTTCTGCCCTTCCCCTAATCCCAGAACTCTATCAGAACACTGTACTGAGCTCCGGCTGTCACTCATAACTCTGATCCCATTGTCTATCTGCCAGAAGCATGTACAGAGAGTGAGATCTCCAGGCCTAAAAAGCAGGGACAGGTTCTACTTAGTGCCAAGGTGAGGGCATCCTCTGAGTATTTTGACCCTAACAAATCAGAGGGATCTGCCATATAGAACATGGAAGACGTCAGTTGTAAGAAGTGTTTCTGAGAATTTAAGCCAGAGTTCACAAAATGCTACATATTTTTCAATGTTTTTCATTAAAAACAATTCCACAGGTGTTGTGTTAAAAGATCATGAACATCTTTCTAATGTAACTTATTCTATTTTATACTATTTGCAATCTGTTGCTCTTAAAACATAACTTCATTTTCTAGACACCAATTTCATGCCAAAGTATTAAATTCCTTAGTGATGCACATTGCTTCATAATTGTCTTCTCACACAAACATCATTTGCCACAGTCAAAGGTTGTTTTTTTCCTTGAGCTTAACTATAAACAATTTATCTTCACCAGTTTTTGCATTTGTCTATGTATTTTTATTCTACATCTCATTTCCAACCTATCTTTTCTTTTTACATATTCTTAACATGTCTATTGTGAGGGAGTCTCTCTTGGGTATCTGCCCTTTGTCATGAAAGAGAGGCTCTTTATAGGAGATCGTCCTGATTTCAGTGGGGTTGAAAAACAGGCCAGAATTGTATGCAGTGGATATTTGACTATAGCTGCTAAGATAGAAGACAGACAGGAAAGGTTTATTTCCTTTAATTCTGAGAAATCTGAAAATAATATCTTCAGCTTCAAATGAAGTGAAAATGGAAGTGACTGTTAAAAGCCACATTATTTAAGTAGTGTAAGTACCAGTAGTGTAAGTGCCAGAGTAAGTCATTGTACTATACTTGTAGTCGTCTACTTGTGAAATCTACAAATGATCCCTGATTTACAATGGTTCGATTTAGGATTATTTGACTTCACGGTGGTGTGAAAGTGATAAGCATTCAGTGGAAGCCATATGCGGAATTTTGAATTTTGACTTTTGCTCAGGCTGACGGTTTGCTATAGGATACTCTCTCCTGATGCTGGGCAGGAGCAGCAGCTGCAGCTCCCAGTCAGCCACACCATTACAAGGTAAAGAACACTTACAATCATTCTGTACCCGTACAGCCATTCTGTTTCTCACTTTCAATACAATATTCAGTAAAGTACATGAGATATTCAACACTTTATTGTAAAATAAGGTTTGTGTTAGATGATTTTCCCCAACTGTAGGCTAATGTAAGTATTCTGAGCCCCTTTAAGGTAGGGTAGGCTGGGCTAAGCTCTGATGTTCGGTAATGTAGGTGTATTCAGTGCATTTTCAACTTATGATATTTTTGATTTACGAGTATTATGGGATGTATCCCCATTCTAAGTTGAAGAAGATCTATACTGTGTTATTCAAGATCTCCATGCACTCACTTTAGGAGAACAAGCATTGTTACCTGACTGTACATATAGTAAAGTTAACAGGACATTATGTTGGAAAAGTAATGAAGAAGAGGTGAAAGAAAGTACTTGATCTTTCCACAATCAAGAAATACGTTTTGAGTACTTACTCTTGGGAACCCCCTGGAGACGTCAGAGAACAATAATTGATACCTGCTCGTCACTTGAAAAGACCATGGAATATTAGGTTTGGGAACAGTCCTAGGTCTTTATATCAAAACATTTTATGTTCCTTTTTATCAAATACAAGTCAGGTGACTTCCATTAATCTACCCTCTAGACAATTGTGTGTGTGTGGCCAGGGTGGGGTGGGAGTGGGGGGTGGGGGGTCTAGGTCCATATTCAGAGTTGAAGTCATGATATTTGTATTCATATAATACCTCTTTATTTAGTCTTTGCATAGTTAAGCAAGTCACTTAATTCCTCTGAACCACAATCTTCTCATTGTTAAAATGGGTATATTATACTCTTGTCTCATAAAAGCAGGATAAGAATTGAGTGAGATAATGCTTGAGACTGTGAACTTTACACAAATGTTAATTGTTACTTTGTCCCACATTATAGACTATTAGAAATGGAATCAACTTCCTGTTATTTGGGTGGTCAGTTTTGACTGCATGCAAGTTTTTGTTTGTTGATTTGATTTGATGGTAGTGAAATGTTTTTGGAAGTGATGGTGTTTTAAAGTACGCTTCTTATGAAATTCAAGTAAGCAACTAAATTATCCATTTCTCACCCCATTTTCTGAGCTATGTTAAAAGCAGACTAGAATAAATCACAGGGACAAATGCCAGGGACGAAGAAAGGGCAAATACATTCTAGACAGCAAGCTTCAACATAAACCAGAATGCACCTTCTTTATAAGGCTGTGCCAGGATTAATTAAAGCAAAATTCAATGAGCTAAAGAAGACTTTGTGCCCTGTGGATATAAACGCTAAACATCTAGCCCCAAACTATTAGTGTTTAAATTACCCTGATGATCTCAAAATTATCAAAAATTGGTGAGCTTCCAAACGTGCCATAGAGGTAACTTAGCTTTAGGATGGCAGGGGTTGGATGGGTGGAGTGTGGCATGGAGAAGAGATATACTTATACCAACTCTCATCTCACAATGAAAACTGAAACCTTCACAAATCAAATATTGGACATTTGGAATCAAAGTGTTACAGATTGATATCAGCTTTGCTTTGAGAGAACCAAGCATCCAAACCAAAAAATCAATTAATCAATTAATTAATTAAACTCAAAAAAGTAGGTTGATATGAATTCATGGGGTATACTACAGAAAGGGACAAAAAGCATACTTTATGTGTGTCAGATAAATGTGTCTTTTTCTAGGCAAAATTTGAAATATGAAACTCCTAGGCCTCATTCCTTTATCTCTCGTAGCCTCAGGATTTTAGGTAGTCAATATATTTTTATCACCTTGTGGATGAAGCAACAGTGTCTAGAAATGTAAAGTGCCTTTTCCAAGGAGGTATTAGCTACCAAGTTACAGAACTTAGTTCTGGAATTCAAGTTTTCTTACTCTGAGTAAAGTAGTTCCTTTCTACATTGGCAGTGTTTTAAATAACAAGGAGATAACTGCTTTGCTTGACTAATTTCAGTAATAGCCTTCTCAGAAAAATAGGGACATGTCTTCCTGGGAGATTCAAGTTTATTTACCCCAGGGGATAATGAGACATTTGCCTGGTGACCTACGTCTGTGACCTGACCAGGAATAAATGCAACCCTCTCCATGCGTAGGACTCACCCTCTGCCCAGTGATTTGGCATTCGTGAAATCCACCATCAAGGGTCAAGCCCTGCTTTCAAAATGCCTGTGATTCAAGGCCCAGTGGATGACCTGCTATGACAACCCACATTCCCTGGGTAAACTGGAGACACTTTCAGAGGTTTGTAACCTTTACATAATCTCGCTCTGGAGAGACATCAGAGAAATAATTTTTTTCATTGTTAAACATACATGCAATAAATGTTTTGAATAAAAGTATTTTAAAACAACTTCTATGTATGTAACCCAGCAACTATACTTTTTTAGTATACCTCAATAGATCCTAGATAAATGTGTATGATAGGTATACATTTATGGTGGGGTTTTTTCTTTATTAAAATGTATTAGATTTACTTTTCTAATACCCTGTTTTAAGAAACTGAGTGCATCATTCTGAAATTGAACTAATTTTGTTATTGAAGCAAAAAAAAATTGATTACCAAAAAAATATTGTTATAAAGGAATGTGAAAATAACCAAGGAAAATAAAATGACATATAAAATGTTATCCTGTAAGAAAACGGATATCTTATTTTAATTAAGTAACTGAACAAGCAAGAAGACCTTGCCCTGTCCCATACTTGAATTTGCTAATAGACTCCCAAATCCAACTTTAGAAGCTCCAAGTTTTTATCTTCTCCTTTATTCTTTTCCTTTTTTTCAGAGTTTGTACTGACCTTCTAGAGAAGGTTATGGATGATGAATAAGACCAGCAGCCCAGGTCTGGGTAAAAAAGTAGCCTTCATATTTCTTCAAGTGACTGTTAACACAGGGAAAAGCAACAGACAGCCACCATTAACAGTGTGGCTTAAAAGTACCCTGAGTCTCTCTCACCTAAAAGGGAGATCAATTTTGTGAGGACATTTTTTCACTATTTGAACATTCTGAGCCAGTTTTCCGGGTTGGTTAGGAAGTTTTACAGAACGAGAAGCCGATAGAAATAGACCGAAAGGCAGATGGGGTAAGTGGCCGGGTAGTGTAGTAAAAGGACAAGGTTTGGGGCTTTAAAGAGCTGCAACCAAATGGTGACTGTACTGCTTTCTAGCGGACTAATCTTTAGCTCACGCTTCTTAACCTCTCTGAGCCTTAGTTTCCTTATCTGTAAATAGAGCCAATAATGTTATTTTTGACTAATTATTACAGCTAAGTGATACTTGACTTAAATATTCAGTATATGTTCAATATTACTCTTCTAAGTCTAGGACTTGGTCTTCCGTATAAAACTGTAACTTTACAAATCAACGCCAACACTTACCACAGGAGAGGGAAACATCCATCCATCACTCCCTCTTTCAGAATGTGGGTGGACTAATGAAACACTCCCCGAGTATGGATTTTTGGAATAACTGTTTAAATCAAAGTGATGAATACATTGACAGAGCAGTTATTTTCTTCTTTCATATGAAAAAACGCTACACCTAGGTTTAATTATTTCTCAAACTGTTATTCTGAAAGTCACTAATTCACATGCCAGGGCAAGTCATGATCAAGAATTAGTTCCCTCTGGATGTGGGTACTTGTGGCATATCGAGGCAAGTACCACAATGTGAAGTTTCTAACACAAAACCCCCACATTTTGAGCCCTCTTTCCAAATTGTGCTGGGAAATGTAGTCCCAAACCAAAGGCTGTTTTTCCATTTGAAAATGGCCTGGACAAACCCTCTCTGGCAAAGGTCAGACCCAAGCTTCCTGAGAAGGAGCAGACATGCTTTCTATCTCCCTGCCCTGTCTCCATCACACAGGTACCTTCCTGAAGTATCCTGCCACTTAGAATTCAGAGTAAAAGTAGTGGCTTCATAAAGAGGGCAATAAACATAAAAGATACCTGTGGGTAATAGGTTTGAAATTGCTGTGTTCCTTGGTAACGGGATATAATTACAAGTCCCCTGGATTCCACAGGGCTACGGTGCAATTATCACTCTCATTTCCAGGATAAAAGGAAAGGATTACAACAGTATTGCCACATTTCAGTAACATGAAAAAGGGGGCCTTACCAGAAAGATATCAGTAGTTCTGCATATTTTTCTCCGTGCTCATTTCACATTGGGAGCCTCTGTATTTATAAGTCTAAAAGCACACAAAGCTATGTGATTAAATTCGTGTAAGTTACAATACATCACCATTATAGTAAGGCCACTGCAGGGTGTTAAAAAAACAAAACAAAGGTGGGAAAATAATGAGTGATATCACTGCACTGTAGCAGTGGGCAAGTTATCATATATTTTGGAAGTAATTAAAGACGATTGAGCAATACTTCCCAGCCTAATGAATGATTCCGCCACAGCCTCGCAGCAGGGAGGCCCCTGTGTGTTTGCACATTTCCATAGTATTTACTGGGGTAATGAGTGTTATTGCTGTGGTGTAACAGCAGGGTGCGCTGCTCCCTGTGTTTCCCCAATAGCTCTGTCATAATTAGAAGGCAAAATGCGATTGCTGTTTTGCTAGACACCAGTCATGATCTATTCCTATATTGTCCCATAGTAATTACCAAATGACATAGTGTTATGTCCCAGGGTATTTTCTTTGAGCACAACAAGGCAGATTTTTTAAAATTAATTAATTAATTAATTTTTGGCTGTTGTGGCTTAATGACATCGTTTCTAATGTGGTTGTAAAATATATAGTTGTGAAATTGTTATTGACTCGTAATCACTGACTCACATACCACGTTTGCCATTGCTTCTTCTGGGCCTTGGAAGTGGGGTTGCCATTGTGTCTGCAACGTTGTTCAAGCTTCAGAGTGCAAGCAGGAGGGAGGGTATGGCAGAAAGGAGGAGAAAATAGACCTGGCACACACAGTCATCCTTTATACTTTACCAGTTATATTTGAATACTCTGCATCTACATGCCCCTCCTTAGATTCTAAGAATAGTGCCCGTGTATCCATCAGGAGGAGGAGGACATATAGTCAACAGAACAAAACCTCAAACCGGCCAATATTTTGTTTTGACCTTACATGCTTTAAGTACAGAGAACCGTCTCGGTTTAAAAAATTTTGACTTACTGTGCACATCACTGACTAAAATATCCCATGGATTCTGATGTTTTCACTTTGGAGTCTGTCACTGTCTTACCCCTTGATTTTAATTTGGGAAAATGTGGCCCCTGTATGTGCAGAGAGGTGCTTTGCGTAGGAGGGGCGGAGTGTATGATTCTGGTCTGGCTCTACCCTTATAGAGATATCACCTGACTGTAGAGAGTGACGCTAAAGAATACGTACTCTGGAACCTGACTGCCTGAGTTTGAGTCCCAGCTTTGCCATGATGAGCAGGGGATCCATGGGTAAATGTCTTAATGTCTCTGAGCCTCAGTTTCCTTGCTTGTAAAAAGGGCGAAAAATAGTACCTGCTTCTAGGCTTATTACAAGATTTCATGAGAGGATTATGTCAAATATTTATCAAAATGCCTGTAGAGAGTAAGTTGTCATGAAGAGTTAGCTATGGTTATTGATCAACTTGTTGAGTCTTAATAGGAAAGAAAGTGTTACTCATTCTTTAAGCTTCCATCTATCTCCCCAAATCTTTGATTCAGTGACATTTTGTGTTTGTGACTGTGTCAAAAGAAAACAGAAAATAGACACACACACACACATAAAATTAGGGCTATGTCTTAACATGAAATGTCTCATTTCCTCATTTCTCCACTTTATACACAACACAGCCAATAACTCTGAATTCTGAATTCTGGCAGTGGTGGAAACAAGAGAGGAAAAAACCTCAGACTGATCAAGGAGGAAGTAAGAAAAATCCATCCACCATTAACACTGGTATTTACAGCACTTCATGGGGAATTAAACTCAGAAGTGGCAGCCAAATGAGAGAAAGCAGTTCTGAGGTAAAGTCAGTGAGATATGTGAAATACTCTTCCTCTGAGAGTCTGTGTGAGGAATGTGGAGATTTCTCTCACTTTTAGGACTCCTCTAAAGAAAGGATTTTAAGTTACACAACACTCATCTATCCACTTTCATCGAGGTACTATTTAGTTTCCCTGCAAATTTCTCCAAGTTGAAATTGCTTTATACCATCAAAGATCCTAGGGCTAAAATAATTTCTCCCATTGCTACTTAGTACAGAGAGACTTAGAAAGTGTACCTCTTGACAGAGAGACCAGAACTCTAAGAATAAACTGTTGTAGTTATATTGTGGAAAATGAGAATAGGAGAGGGAACCGTGTGTATTAACAATTCTATGCAATGCTAGACCTTAAGCATTTGATGGCAACTCCACACTTGTGTAGAACTGGGGCACTTGAACGATCTGAGTTCCCTGCAATTAATGTTAAACTCCCTAGATATGGAAGCCCTAGATACTGACAGCGAACAGCATGAGAAGTGAATGTCAAGGGATCTGCCAATGACACACACTGGGTAG
Source organism: Balaenoptera ricei (assembly GCF_028023285.1). Lineage (NCBI taxonomy): Eukaryota > Metazoa > Chordata > Mammalia > Artiodactyla > Balaenopteridae > Balaenoptera > Balaenoptera ricei. The sequence continues at coordinate 97,990,708 of NC_082642.1, forward strand.
ACCAGAAGGCTAGTAAGACCCAGACATTATTCTCTCAAGCCACATAGTTATAGGTTTCACCAACCCATACTGTATAGGATCACAGTGTTGCATGTACAGTTGACCCTCGAACAATGCGGGGATTTATCCGTATATAACTTACATTTGGCCCTCTGTTTCCATGGTTCTTCTCATCCGAGGATTCAATGGAGCATGGACCATGTAGTGCTGGAGTATTTACTATTGAAAAATATCCATATATAAGTGGACCCATGCAGTTCAAACCCTTGTTGTTCAAGGGTCAACTGTATGATAACATGTACACAAATTGTTCAGTAAATCAGATGCACTTATAATTCCAGAGAGTGGGTTCTTAGATGCAAGTTCACCCTTTTATTGTTTTTATAAGACCCCAGATAGAGAGGTAAATTGAACAGACCGAGATGATAATTGCAGACAAGGATTCTCACATGCAGAGTTGTCAGGCTTGGTGGGTGGTACCCCTGCAGAACCATTCCTCCACATGGCTTATTTCTCATCTATGTGGGCCACATGGCACATGTGGCCCTGCAGATCTATTCTGTGCTAATGCTGTGTCCTCCATCACTTCACCATGGCATGCCCGTCCATCTTTGTGAGCACAATTTTTTATTAATCAGCGAAATGTTTGGGCCTTTGAAATTGAAATGGATTTCAGTCTTCTTTATATATTAATTATTGATAAATGGAGCCTGGGAGACAAGAAATAAGCCTGGCATGATTAAAGACAGATAGTTTTTAATTTTATGTCTCTTGCAGTGACAGAGAAATTTAGTTTAATAGGAGTAATTTTTCAAAGCAGATGCAGTCATGAGGGAGGGTGTATAGAAAATGGGCAAAGCATGCTAAAAAAAGAAAGGACTTGTAGGAGACATAGGATGCGTCCATAGATTAGCTAAAAATTTCCTAGGAAGTGTTATCAAGAGATTGGGGTAGAAATTTCTTGAAAATTTTGTCTGTATGTTTGCAGATATGAACTGTAAGCCTAAAACCAGATCCTATTATATTAGTTTCAAAAGCCATACAGTACAAAAAACTATTATATATATAAAATAAGCTAAAGGTTATACTGTACAACACAGGGAATATAGCCAATATTTTATAATAACCATAAATAGAGTATAACTCTTAAAAATTACAAATCACTATATTGTACACCTGTAACTTATATAATATTGTACATCAAATGTACTTCAATTTTAAAAAGGCATACATTACAATCCAATTTTGTACCTTTTACATTCTTTCAGACTCCCCTAAACTGTACTGTCTCAAACAGCCTTAATTATGTATTGTCCCAAACATCATGGAAAAAGATCATGAGGTGTAGTAGAAAAGCTATCAGGCACAAAGGATTGCTGTGTTCCAGTCTAGCTCTATCATTTATCAGCTTGCTTTGAGGCAGTCATTCAACCTAGAGTCTCAGTTTCTCCATATGGAAAATAGAAATACTGTTCCTTTCACCAGGTCCATAAGTAGTTTCTGAGGATCAGATGAAGAAATTACCATGAATGGTTTCTGAGGCTTTTCTGAGTTTAAAAAAATCTCAGATTTTCTGATAAAAAAGAAATGAATCTTTTTACGGGTCTATCAGTTACGAATTACTCCATGCCAACGTATTTCTTTTTTATTCTCCACATATATAACTAACCCAGTTCAACACCACAAATATATTTGATACTTACGATGAGGTTCCAGGGTGTATGCTGGGATCTGGAAATTAAAAAAAAAAAGAAAAAAGAAAAGAAAAGAAAGAGAGCCTGCACCTCTAAGGATTCCTTATTCCTCTGATCTCATTTCTTGTTAAAGCACCTGCATTTTTATGGGCTCCTGTATAATTGACAGGACACTCCCTTCCCCGCAATTGCCAGTTTAGCACAATGAGCCCTCCACTGTTGTATTTTGAGGTGTCAGCCGGAAGGAAAAAGCATTACATTACAGTAGATAACACAGGAAGGAAGAGGGAAAGAAGAGGAGGAAGATTGGCTTTTGTTAAGAAGTAGGAGAACAGCATTAGTCTGAGGCTCTACTTCATCTGCACACTTCAGACTTGGCTGGCTGATTGATTGAGAGCAGAAGGCCCTAGACACAACCATGTCTTGCCTATCTTAGTGATTATCTCTTAACTGGCCTTCCATATTAATCTTCCTAAACCCTTTTCATTATGTTCTTACCCTACTCAAAAGCCTTCGATGGCTCTCACTGGCACCACACTGAATCCATCTTTTTGTACTTCTTTCCTTTTTCCAATCTCTTTCCCTCTTCAATTCATTTTATGGTTGGATGTGTCTCCTATCTCAATAATGTTGCCAGCTTCCTTAGAGTGTGAAACCTGTCTTGCAGAACTATTCCCCTGTAACTTGCATAGAATAGGAAATCAATAAATGTTTCTGGATTGGTTATAAACCTGTAAGTTATCCCTTGCTTTTACAGTTTTTTTTTTTCTTTCTAATTTTTGTGAGTGAGTATTTTCACACTGAAGTATAAGTTTTTAAAATAATAATGTTGTCTTGAACATTTGATACACCTGAGGGATCTATCAGCTTTAGATTTTAGAGTTATTTGCTAACTGATGGATACTAAGATGTACGTTTTCTTGGTAATAAAGCTATTTTTCATAGTGAAGTTCACAGGAAGTATCATCATGTGATGTTCTTTCCTGGACTACCCCCTTTTTTCCTTCTAGCAGCTCAATATACATGTGCGTACACAAGTACACACAAAACATAATTATTATTAAGATTGCATTCTGCAGAAGGTCATAGCCCCAGTTTTTCTGCTCTGGGCACCAGAATCTCTACTGGGATTGACAGAGCTCCAACCAGCACAAGTGTCTGCGTATAACAGCTGAAAGCATACTTTAAGGACTTTATGACAGCAACACATAGAGTAGTTGAAAAAGACTAAACATACACATGTAATAGAAGTGCATGCAGTTATCATACAGATAGTTTAAACATGCTGCTAAGTACAGAGACTGTTTAACACTCACAGAAGTGGGCAAGAGATTAATTGCCCTTCTGGTTCATTCTGTATTCTTTCTATTATTTAGGTTCTGCATATCTTCTTTGGTATGGTCCAATTTCTCCTTGTCCCCTGCCGTGCATGCTGGGATTGCTCAGGTCTTTGTATTGAGGTCTTATTACTATTTCCAGAAAATTCTAATTCTTTATCACTGTTTTGCCAAGGAGGCTTTGCTTCTCTCCAATGAGCTTTGCATAATGCTGGCTGCCAGCCTTACTTATTAGGCCAGAAGTGACTGTGCTGTGCCCCAGCTCACCCTTTTTCTAATCTGAGGATTCTGGGCTTTGGCCAACAGCACTGGGCTCTGCTTCTTTTTTTTTTTTTTTTTTTCCTTTTCCTTTTCTTATTCCTTAACTTAGGTTTGAGTTAGTTGAAATATGAGCTGAAAACACATTTTACCACTAGATAGACAGACACAAAATACGTTTCCTCTGTCAAACGACTAAACAACCTCTCAGCTGCAAATTGTGGGCGTGGGTGTATGTGTGTGTGGATAAGGGAATATTGTGTAATTATTGTTTGTGGTATTGGGTGCATGTGTATTGAAAATAAGCTCTGTGAATTACCACGGTAAGTCAGTATCCAAGGACTCTCAGACTTGGCACATTGACAAAGCACTTCTCATTACTCTGAATACTACCCCTGAGGCTGAATAAAGAAGCACAGACCCAAAAGATACTAAAACCTACAACCAGGAGTATAGGGCATTTAACTCCTTGGTAGTCACAGGTTGAGATTTAAAAGACAGATGAAAAATCCCCAGGTCCAAATGGCACTTCCTAAGCTAAACCACAGTGCAAATTGTGAACTGTATCACTCACTAGCACATTAACCGACATGTAAGGCAACATTTGTAGGGAGCTCAGTGAAAGATTGGATCTGACTTAGTAACTTGAAACACAATTGGCCTCTTTCATTCTTTGATTATCCACACCAATTTCAAGAATTAACCTTAACTTTAAATTATGTAGACTTCCTCTTTTGGATTTGTGTTATAACTGTAGGCTTATCTAAATGTTAGGTGGTCGGGGTTTTTTTTGTTTTGCTTTGTTTTGTTTTTCTCTTTCTCCGAATAATGATAATTGTTCCCAGTTATTAGCGTCATAATGACGCTGCCAAAAAATAATAATATTAGAGGCCGAGAGGGTCTCCAACCAGGCTATTGCGGGTCCCCGATGCCAGTGCTAGATTGCCTGGTTGAAAAATCGTATCTCAACATAATAGGCTACAGTGACAAAAAGAGAGAGTAAGAAAGAAAGAAAAAGAAAGTCAGCAGGTCTGATAGGAAGGTTGCAGGCATTTATATCTAAATGTTCTCTAAATGTACCATTTTGCTCCTAATGACACAGGATTAGGAAGAGAATATAATGAGGTTTTATCAAATGTTCAAATAAATAGCCTGAATACCCCTCCTCTCAAGAATCCCTTTTTCTCCCTGATATAAATGTAAGCATGATAGAGTTTTAGGATTAAGAAAGGCAAATTTAGCAAGCTAGATGTCTTTTTCTAAGGGTCTTTTCCCATCCTTCTCTGCTCATATAGTAATTAACCTTTTGAATAATCTCCCTTGCAATACTGGTTATACTTCTCTTCTTTTCAACCATTTCTCAGTGTTCTGAAGTCAAAGCTTGACCAAGCGTCTTGACAAAGAATGATGAGAGAGATTTCTGGAAATTTTGCAAATTTATTCGGGGTGCCTCAGTGTTCTTTTGAAGTGAGATAGCAGTATCTGAGTGTGACACATGGGGACACGTGTGAACATTTGCAAAAGGAGCTTTAAGGGCTGGGACTCAAAGCACATGCTTTTTTCCCTCCCTTCTCTTCTCTAACCAAACTCTCTCATCCCCCTCCTCTGTGGTACCACTTGTAGCCAAATACCCCATTTGTTCCTCTACAACTTCTCCTTACTGCCTCTACTTCCTCCTGTCTCCCCATCACTCAGTCCCTCTATGCCCTCCCTTGCTGTCGAACTCACAGGGCATCAGCTGTCTGAGCTCACAAGCCCTTTAAGAGGTAGAACAGCAATTTCCAGGCATGCGTTTTAGCACTTGAAGTTAATAAATATTCTGTGCCAAACATCATAATGTTCTGATTATTTGGAAAAGCTAGATCAAAGAAATAATTTGTTCATTTACTATATATATATATATATATATATATATATGAATACTTTGAACACACACACATACACACACCCATTATGTGCTAGACACCATGGAAATTAGAATAGTGATTTAGATATGTTCCCTTTCTTCAAAATTATAATTTAGTAGTTTCTTGCACCATCTGCATAAAAGTGATTGTTAGAGCCGTGGAGTGGATAATGTCCTAGTGAGACGCTAATATGAAAATAACGGAAGGCAGAGGTTGGAGCCGTGTTTAAAATGCAAACTGAGGGGGGGGAAAGCCAGTGAGAGATAGAGAGAGAGAGAGAGAGAGAAATTGGCTGAAATGACAGAAAGGGGATCACAATAGTGTAATGCCAGAGAGTTCTAAGAAGAAGAGAGTTGCAAGAAGGAGGTGGGCATAACAAACTTTCAGAGAGACCAAAAAAAATCATGACTGAGTAAAACCTACTGCATTGGGCTTCCCTGGTGTCCCAGTGGTTGAGAATCTGCCTGCCAATGCAGGGGACACAGGTTCGAGCCCTGGTCTGGGAAGATCCCACATGCTGCGGAGCAACTGGGCCCGTGAGCCACAACTACTGAGCCTGCGTGTCTGGAGCCTGTGCTCCGCAACAGGAGAGGCCGCGATAGTGAGAGGCCCGCGCACCGCGATGAAGAGTGGCCACCGCTCGCCGCAACCAGAGAAAGCCCGCGCACAGAAACGAAGACACGACACACCCAAAAAAATAAATAAATTAAAAAAAAAAAAAAAAACCTACTGCATTTGGCAATTAGGAAGATGCTGGTATCATTGAAAAAGGTGGTTTATAGATCATGGGAATGCAGCTGAGTTGCATATGGTTGAAGAGTGAATGTTTGGTGAGGAAAAAGATAAGGCAAGTAGATTCTTTTGAGAAGTTTGAGGTTAAGGGGAAAAATAGAGAAATGGGATTATATATGGGGTGAGGTAATGTGTGTGCTTTGCTGCGAAGTGTGGTGTGTGAAGGTGGCATGGTTGTAGTATAAATATGGTTTGGAAACAGATATATACTGTGTGTATAAGAGTACAAAGGAGGGATGGAGGGAGAGGCAGAGAGGGAGAAAGGGAGAGAATACAAAGGGTGATCGAGTGGATGATGGAGCCAGTTCCTGGAAATGATGGAGGCATATAGACTGAAGCAGGAAATATTTACATGTATTTTGGGTATTAGCTTTGGAATGAGATCATTTTTTTTTTCCTCTGAGAAAGAAAAGATCATGAAAGGGCAGTGACATTTGGTGAAAGGGCATGGCTATCCTGGAAGTCCTAAGTGGAGAGGTTTGAGACATTGCCTGAGTGCCCTGGGCTGGAGGAGTACATACAGTATTTGAAATGCCTGAATTGCAGTAGGCAATCAATACGAATAAATCCAGGGTGAACAAATGTCTCTAAGGAGCCAGTTGAAGTTCTAGACTAAGGATTTTCAATCAACAGTTCATCACAGCTTTGTGTCTGTTTCTCTCACAATGGTAGGTAACCAGTAGTTGTGTGTACACAGTCAGGAGGATAAACAAATCTCGAGTTCTTGAGTCTTATTTAATAAATAGTTATTCTGAGTACCTGAATTTCCAGATACTGCCCTAGGCGCTGTTAAATACTGATTTTCTTATAGCAGCCAGATCAGATAACATTAATCCTGTTTGAGCAATATGAAACTTGACCTAGAGAGGCAAAATAAATCGCCTCGATTACACAGTTGGTAGATAACAGAAGCAGAATGGCATAAAATCTTAGATTATGGAACCTAATTGCCTGGGTCCGAATCACAGTTTGGTTATGTAAATTGGGGCCAATTCCTTAATCTCTCAGAATCTTAGTTTCTAAATCTGTAGAATGGAGCTAATAGTATCGCTTACTTCAGTTACTTTATACAAGATTAAATGTGTTAATACATGTAAATCACTTACAGCAGTACTTCGCTTACTTTAATATTAGTTACTAATATCATCATCATCATCATCATCATTATCATCCTGATTTTCTAAGTTAAAATTCAATGGTTTTTCCACTTTACAATAATTTCCCAAGCTGTTTCCTACACACCATGAATTACCTAGGATGTTATCAGGTAAAAGAGGACACCAGAACTACAAAACTTGGGAAGCAGGTATTAGATTGAATTCATCAAGCTTCTTTGCTCCAAGTGACTAAGAACCTCTAGTAGGTTAATACATACTGGGAACTTCTAATAAAGGGATATAACAAAATTTTGAAAAGACTGATCCATGCCTGGCACAAGTTGGGTTTGTAGGAAAGCAAAATCAGAGAAGGGCTGATGAGCCACTGAGGGTTGTCAGGGGTTTGGCAGAGTCAGGCTCACAGTAAGGGCAGGGAGTGGATTCAAGAGATGGCAAAGAGCAGGAGAAGGAGGTGAGAAGGTGGAAAAGAGATAGGACTACGATATCAAGACCTTGGAGGTAGACCCATTCTTCAGAATGGCAAGACCCAATATGGGAGTTATTGTGTGTCTCTCAATTTTAAAGGAGGTAAAAGTCACTGGAGTTGAAAAAGGCCAAGAAGATATGAGATCAAAGTTCTAGATGGTTCATCCTATGGATACTGATACCTTATGTACACCTATTGTTTTATACTTAAAAAATACAGACTTGGAGGAGAGAGAGAGAGAGAGGGAAGGAAGGCAAGAGGGAGGGAGGGAGGAAAGGAAAGAGGGAGGGAGAAGGGCTGTCTTGCACAAACATAACTAAAAACAAAAACAGCATTTGAATGTTATTAATTATTATAATCAAGGTATAATAAAACATTGTCCTCTTCTCTTTAAGCTTTTCCTTTTCTTTAAGCAGTTGCTTTCTTTATTTTTGATTTTAGGGTCAATTTTTAAATTGAGATGTATTTGAAAGCAGTTGGTGTCAAAAATCAAAATAAATTATTGTGTTATTTGTATGGCACTGTATGATGCCAAATGAAGATGTTGGTAGTTATGTGGAGAGTTTGGAGTATAGATATTCAAAATAGAATACTCTGAATTCTCTCAATTATCTGAGAGTATTTTAGCAAAGAAGGTAATGGATGAAACATTATTTTTATGGTTAGTCTACCATAAATATAGAAGGAGTGTGAGAGCCAGAGACAAACAGGAAAATTTTATTTCTGTCTTAATCAAAAACAAAACAAAACAAAAACAAAACAAAACAACAACAACAAAACTGCATCCACTCTAGAAACCTTTAGAAATGTCTGAGATATTCCAGCCTTGCATTTTTTATTGATAGTTGGTGCCTATTGACCAAATTTGCCATCATCACATTTAGTAGGAAAGCAAATAATCAAGCTATAGAAATTAGAAAAGACAGTTATTTATTGAAGTATACCAAAAATGAAAGTCCATTAGCCACAATTACCATTCCTTTCCTTCCTTCCAATAATCCACTCATTTTATACTAACACTGGGCCAAACACTGGATTGGACATTAAAGATCGAAAGATGAATAAGATATAGCTCCTGCCTTTAAGGAACTCAAATCCATTGGGGATTCAAGTCTTATTTAATTCTCTCCATTGAATGCTCTCTATTACACATCAGGCAATGTTCTGGGAATCTGAGATGCTAGTTACAAGTATTTATTATCAATTATTAGGAAGGTTAAAACTGAGGTGTCAAAGTCTAAGGGAGAATAGAGAGCAAATGTCCAAACTAACCTTGAGAAATCAGAAAACTTGGCTTTCAGAGTTGCAAGAAAAACGTATAAGTGAAACTACAGAGATGTAAAGAAGCAAGATATATTTTGGGAACTTCAGGTGGTTCTGTAAATCTGGAACAGAGGAGAGGATGTGACAGGAAGTGACAGGAGATGAGCTGAGGCAGTGGAGTGGAGGGAACATGGCGGGGTGGGGAGGGACAGGATATGACATGTATTGGGAACTGGCCAAACCGTATCTTTAGAGAAAAAGGGTAAATAAGAATTGAATTCAAAATGAGTCAAAGGGATACAGAAAGGCTGAGGGGAAAAAGAAGTATACAGAAGATAGGGGCTGCAGGAAAGGGATGGTTACGTAAGTGGTAAGTTAATGGAGGAATGGAGGGCCTAGATCAGACACATAAGAGAGATGGATATGTTTAAGGGTCATAGACCTCGACAGAGGTAGGCCTTGAAATCCACAGAGTAGAGGTTTTACTTCACGAAGTGGGTGATAAGGAACCATTAGTGTCATGAGAAGACGTATGATGGCCCTCAAGTGGTGTATTCTATGAGCTACTTAGATTCTTCCATCTGTCGCATGAGTACTTCATGAGAGCACAGAGTGTCAAAAGGTAACCTAGGGCTTCCCTGGTGGCGCGGTGGTTGAGAGTCTGCCTGCCAATGTGGGGGACGCGGGTTCGAGCCCTGGTCTGGGAGGATCCCAAGTGCCGCGCAGCAGCTGGGCCCGTGATCCACAATTGCTGAGCCTGCGCGTCTGGAGCCTGTGCTCCGCAATAGGAGAGGCCGCGATAGTGAGAGGCCCGCGCGCAGCGATGAGGAGTGGCCCCCGCTTGCCGCAACTAGGGAAAGCCCTCGCACAGAAACGAAGACCCAACACAGCCATAAATAAATAAATAAATAAATAAATAAAATAAATACATACATACATACATAAATAAAAGTTTAAAAAAAAAAAAAAAAAAGGGAACCTAAATGATACCTAAGGAAGTTGAAAGATCAGATATAATTCAAGCTCTCTGCCTGATTAACTCCCTAGCGGAAGCCCAAATAAACCCCAGGGGCCAATGCAATTCTTTAAATAATATTAACATTGGGTTGTGCCAATTAATTAGGGAATTAGTGAGCAATTAAGGTACCCACTCATAACAATTGGTCATTTATGGTGATTAGTATGTTGTGTACTGTTATGTACCAAAATAGTGAATTTTCAGCACTAAAATATTCAAGACAGCAGTAGCGAATAAGAGGAAATATCCACCATAAAATTATTATCTAGAAAAATAGTATTTACCCATTTCTCTGATCATTATTAGCAAATGTTTTAAGCCAGGCTTGAAAATAAACCTTCCCTGATGCTCAACACCACTAATCATTAGAGAATGCAAATCAAAACTACAATGAGGTATCACCTCACACTGGTCAGAATGGCCATCATCAAAAAATCTACACACCATAAATGCTGGAGAGGGTGTGGAGAAAAAGGAACCTTCTTGCACTGTTGGTGGGAATGTAAATTGATACAGCCACTATGGAGAACAGTACGGAGGTTCCTTAACAAGCTAAAAATAGAATTACCATATGACCCAGCAATCCCACTACTGGGCATATACCCTAAGAAAACCATAATTCAAAAAGAGTCATGTACCACAATGTTCACTGCAGCACTATTTACAATAGCCAGGACATGGAAGCAACCTAAGTGTCCATCGACAGATGAATGGATAAAGAAGATGTGGCACATATATAGAATGGAATATTACTCAACCATAAAAAGAAACGAAATTATTTGTGGTGAGGTGGATGGACCTAGAGTCTGTCATACAGAGTGAAGTAAGTCAGAAAGAGAAAAACAAATACCGTATGCTAACACATATATATGGAATCTAAAAAAAATGGCTCTGATGAACCTAGGGGCAGGACAGGAATAAAGACACAGACATAGAGAATGGACTTGAGGACACGGGGAGGGGGAAGGGTAAGCTGGGATGAACTGAGAGAGTGGCATGGTCATACATACACTACCAAATGTAAAATAGCTAGCTAGTGGGAAAAAGCTGCATAGCACAGGGAGATCCGCTCGGTGCTTTGTGACCACCTAGAGGGGTGAGATAGGGAGGGTGGGAGGGAGACGCAAGAGGGAGGAGATATGGGGATATATGTATATGTATAACTGATTCACTTTGTTTTACAGCAAAAACTAACACACCATTGTAAAGCAATTATACGCCAATAAAGAAGTTAAAAAAAAAGAAAGAAATGAAGTCCAGTTTTATCTTGCTTAGAAAACAGATTTTCCTGAAATCACTTCTATCCACACACCTGAATGTGGTAATCCCATTAACTCTTTATCTGGTTCCCTAAATACCATATCATATCATAAAATATCAGTTAAAAAATTAAAAAAAAAAAGAAAATAAACCTTTCCCTACTGGCTTGAGGTGAATAATTATTTACTCTGATTGCACAGAAATAAACTTCTGACAATACATGATTTTTAAATAATAGAAAAGGGCAGAATGATCCTCACCCCTCATAAATATGTGGGCCAGTTCAATATAAGTATAATAAATATAAATATATATATATGTAATTTTTCCCCAAGGTTGAAATGGCATTCAAATAACCATCAGGCTTACACAGACACACAACTAAATAAAGTAATTTATTTGTATGAACTCAAAGGGAAATAGCTACCCATGGTTCTGAGTTAGACTTCTGCTTATGATCTGGCCATTTCTCAGCCCTTGCTAACCAATAGAAAAACTGCATGATATTGTCAATAATACAGTGGGCTTTCTGTATTTTAGACTGAAAAGAATGTAGTTGGTTAACAGTATCGTGGAGAGATAATTATGAGAATAAGTCTGGTATAGTGAGCCTCCTACTCACTAACCTGGAGTAACTGTTCCTGTCATTATATAAGGGCTGTTGAATTAAATGACAGAGATTTCTGTAGTCAGTCCTTAGAAGGTGGCAAGGAAACCTGAAGGTGTGCCCTACAGATTTGCTGTAGAAAAAGTCAAATGGCTTACTTTGACCTAACAACAAAAAAAAATATTTGTTAAATATATGTAGTGGATCAAAAGAGTCATGCTGAAAAACTTTAGAAAACATTATTGAAAATTAGCATCATAAAAAATACTGAGGACTAAAAGGTACTGTGCACATGTGTGTTCAATTATTAGAAGATTAGACATCCAGAGTCCTAGATGCTATCCTAGCCCTGCCATATATTCATTTACATAATGCGTTTTGCTATGTTTTGAGCTTCAATTATAAATTAGTCATGTATACTCTTCCTAGGATTGAAAAAATAATGTTTGGAGATTTAGGCCCTACTGTAAAACTCACTCAACTCTAGTTCAGGTAAAGAGGTGCTTTGTGAGGGGAAAAAAAAGAGATGTGTTAGCTATTTGGTCCAGTTACTATGTTAAATATGAAATAGTATGAGAGGTGAGCATCTGTATGTGTCCTCAGTGCCTGGAAACTTAGACCGGTTTGAAGAAACAAGGAAAAAGTAGTCTGCAGTTATTCTGCCTGCCTTCTAATTCATCAGTTATTTCTTTGCCTAGTAGAAAAGGAAGTTAAGGACTAGATAAGCCTCTAGAAAGAGAGAATGGAAGAGAACATAGAAATTTAATATCTATATAAATTTTTGCTAGGCTGCTCAGTCTCACTGCAAAAAATTAGACCGAGTCAGCAACACTGTCTAATTGGCTAGGAAATTCCACATATGCTTTTAGTAGTAACACTTCTATAAACTGGACTTGCATCATATAATATCTTTAGAGATAAAACTCAGTTTTTGTTCTTTTGGCTCCTTCCCTCCGTTCTGAGGAAATAGGTTACCATGTCTGCAGGTTGGTAGGCATAAACTTGTCCAGCCTATTTCAATGGTAGGATAGCACAGGGATTTGATTTACAGAGTACATAAGAACTCCTAAAATGACTAATCCAAACTTTCAGGGAGCTGATTTCTTTCACTGTATCTGCATATTGGCTGAGTTTTAAAAGCATTTGATAATATTTATGGTTAATGCTCAGTACACCAGTATTTTTAAGATTTATGAAGTGGTTTGCTTTTCAGATTTCTCAGGGACTAAAAGATAACATCAAAATAAAGCAATTAGCATTAAAAAACTCCTTGTCTTACTAAACCTGTTTAGTGCCCTCTATGAAAACTTATAACGGAGCAAAAACTGTTTTAAATATCAACAAAATGAAAAAGTATGACAGTTTTGAAACCTGATAAGGCTTTCTGAGAGCCATAAACAGCCCAGTTCATTTGAACCCAGAAAATTCTGCAAGGAACCAGAGTCTGTTTAGGATTCCCTTCTTCTTTTTTTTTTTTTAATTGAAGTATAGTTGATGTACAATATTGTGTTAGTTTCAGGTATACAGCAAAGTGATTCAGTTATATATATATATTTTCAGATTATTTTCCATAATAGGTTATTATCAGATATTGAATATAGTTCCCTGTGTTATACAGTAAATCCTTGTTGCTTATCTATCTTATGTATACTAGCTTGTATCTGCTAATCCCATACTCCTAATTCATACCTTCCCTACCTCCCCTTAGGTAAACATAAGTTTGTTTTCTGTGTCTGTAAGTCTGTTTCTGTTTTGTATATAGATTCATTTGTATTATTTTTTAGATTCTACATGTAAGTGATATCCTATAATATTTGTCTTTCTCTGTCAGACTTACTTCACTTAGTATGATATTCTCTAGGCCCATCCATGTTGCTGCAGATGTAAATATTTCATTCTTTTTTATGGCTGAGTAATATTCCATTATATATATATGTGTATATCTATCTATCACATCTTCTTAAACTAATTGTCTGTTGATAGACACTTGGGTTGTTTCCATGTCTTGGCTATTGTAAATAGTGCTGCTTTGACCATTGGGGTGCATGTATCTTTTAGAATTAAGTTGTTGTCTTTTCTGGATATACTCCCAGGAGTTGGGGGGAGGACTAAAAATTAGAGCTGCCATAGGATTCCCTTCTTGAGTCCATTGAAGATACTTAGTTTCTATGTTTATCATTGTGAATTACATCTTCCTCTTAGAAACAGTAAAATGGCTCTATTTTCAATTTCATTGAGGATTGTGTTAATATAAAGGACTCTGTTACACATATTACCTAAAATAAGCACCTCATCTCTGTACATTTTCTTCTTGCATTAGATAAAGGCAATAACAACTAAAAAAAAAATGTATTTTTCCCCCTCTCCTTTACAGACTTACTCCTATGTAGATGGCATGGGCTCACTTTTTGTCATCTTAGAATATATTTAAAAAATATGTCTTCACTATTACCCTTTCTTATTTATTGTTTTAATCTCTTCTTTTTCTCTTTCTTTTTTCCAGGTAAGTCCTGCTGCTTTCTAAATCTTACCAGAATGTCCTTTAGAACAAATGGTAAGTCTTTCCTGTAATGTGGCTTCATTCCAGAGTATAAAGAAATCATCTTGTTTTTTTTTTTTTGAACTGCATTTGGTATCAGCCCATTTCTTAGGTTTTATCCATTAACTCTAAAAATACTTCGTCGTGAGTGGGGTGGCAGTTTTCTGTTTGATGCTTTGGTGGATCCTTGCTACTTTGGGTTTTTGGAGCGTTGTTCCTAGAAAATTGAGTCTACTAGTGTGTTGTATATTAGAAAGAGGCGGCTCAACTTCTCGTAGATGGTCAGAGATTACAGATGGTTCATGATCGGTTTGGAGACTTAAAGGAGCTTGCATTTTTGAGCATCAGGTTTCAGAATCCAGCAGGTAAATATTTTTTCAGTGATGTTGGATAATAAGACCTTCTCTCAAAACATTCCATGACAAAGCTACCAAAGGAAATGTGAAAAGTGACAGTGAAAATGAGAAGTAAAAGTTCACAAAACCTAGCTGTTTTGTTTAGCGCTTCATAAGGAAGAATACTGGCACAGTGGTCTTCATCTGCTGGAATTAGCTTCATGGTCCATTAAAGGAAGCACAAATTTAGCTTTGTATATTGCAGACCTTCATATTCAGAGATGACGCAAGTTGCAAAAAAGTTTGATTCATCTTCCTTAAGATGAGAGTGTGTATAACAAGCTGAAATTATGACTTCTTGGTGTTGTCAGCTATTTTATTTTGTGTCCTTGGTTTCACTGCTGTGTTGTACATAATTATATGAGAATTATATTCTGTGCTGTTCCAGAAGACTCTTTCAAAACCTTTTCTCATGAGGTTGAGCATTTGTTTGATGGTATCAAAACAAAATAATGAGCACATGAAAAGAGGTTTAGTTGAGACCATGAGAAATAGAATAGGAGTTTCAGTCCTCAAGTCTTTATCTAGAATTCTCTTTAAAAAAGAAAAAAAAAAAAAAAGAAAACCTTAATATTTAGGTGTTAAGGCATGATTTTATATTACATGTTGCTATGTTATCAAGTCACATATATTTTGTAATAACTGCTTCCAATAACTAAATTAAAGAAAAATCAGCAATGTATAGACTCCTCTGCATGCAAGTCTTTAGTTAACTTTGAATAGGAAACTCAAGAATTAACTGGAATGCAAGCTCTATTACTTAGCTCTCTTGAATTCTTATACGATTGTCTTGCTTACACCCACCACAAGATCATCTCTTCCTTATATATTTTTCTTTCAGCATCATTTAGAACTTTTTCAGTTGCAAGTAACAGAATATCCAATGCAAACTAGTTCAAGCAAAAAAGGGAATTAGTGGGGTCGTGTAAATAAAAACCTAGAGATAAATCTGTCTTTGGGCACAGCTTTTAGGAAGTGCTCAAAGGACCTGGTTACTTTGTCTCAGACTCTTAAAGCCCGACCTCTTGGTTTCTATAAACTGTTTCAAATCCCGTGGAGTAAACAGAGGTTCACTCTGATGGTAGCCCCGCCAGAGACCCATTGCATCTTATGGACTGTGATTTTGTCATGAACTTATCTTTAGGGAGAACGCAGTGAACTGGCTTAGGTCTGAATTAGGTGCTTTATCTCTGGTACTGGGGGGTAGGCGAAGCCCACCCAAACTCAGGGACAAAATGAAAAAGGACTGAATTCCTCAGTTGCTGGTACTTGCACTAAGATGAACAGATGCTGAGAAACCAAGAAATAAATTTATAAGTACCTACCTCATCTTCTTTATTACTAAATATATTTTTTTCCTTTGAAAAAGATTATCTTTCCCCTCTTTGGAATGATATAAGGAACTTGACTAATTCTGCCCCATCACTGGCCACCATCATGGCAAGGAAGCAGGGTACACGGGGTGGACAGATGGGGCCATAGCAAATTCTAGTATTTCTTGTATTTGATCCAAAATACTTGAGCTTAAAGTCCATGATGAGAAATGCTAAATAAAAGCACCTTACTTTAATCATTTTTACTTCTTTCTCCTGCTCTTCTTTGTATGTTTAATATGTTCACTGTAATGAGAGAACAGTGTTGAGATGTTGTGGTACTTCTGATGTCATCCTTGTTTTAAAGATAAAGTCAGTATATACAAGAACATTGTGCATGGGGATAGAGCCTCTAAAGTTAGTTTATTTCACATATGAAACCTAACTTAAAAGAAGAGCTTTCTTCTGAACACATAGCACTTATTAACCCACAAATTGTCCACATTACATTCTTAAATAACTATCACTTTTCTCTTCCTACTTATATTAACACTTTGCATCTAGAAACTATAGGTTGATAGAAATTGTTCTTTTCAAAGTAAAGGATAAAGTTAATATTTAAAATTTGTTTGGAGTTCTATGGAGACTACAAAATGTGGCTAATACCTCCTGTTGTTGTGAAGCACCGAAATCTTGGATCTAATGATCAGGATCCCAGATATTAATCCCAGTGTTCAAGTTGCCATTAGGAAAAAAAAAAAAAAAAAAAGATTTTTTCTTTTAAAATATAAACTACCACTGCCTAGAAAATTAAGCTATGAACAAATACCTGAAAATGTTATAGGCCTTATTAGAGAGCAGTCTCTCTAGATTTTCATTGTCTTGTTGAATGAAATTAAACATTTTATATTACCTTTGAATGTCATTAACCTAGATGAAGCCAAGCTACACAGTTCAATGAAAGCCCTAAATAGTCAAGGACTTTCTGAAAGAGTATTTACTTCCTTAGATCTTGATTATTCAATTTTTGTTTAATCTTTGTTTTTCTTTTGTAAAACATTCTATGTTTCTTTTCAATGTAGGAAACTTATACCAAGAGTAATAATGTAAATGTTAGGTTAATAAGATTAAAACTGATTTACTGCCTTAATATTTTATATACTTAAAGTGCTACACAATATATTTTTGAAAAGAAAGCTAACTTGTAAGACAAAAATACATGTTTTACAATTTCTCATTAGAAGTATGGTTATTAAAATATATCAGCAATAAAGATTCTGCTTGAAAACTATTCATCTTTGCATTCCCCAAAGCACCCTAAACCATGTTTTGCACATCGTAGAAACTCTGTATTCTTAGTTGGTTACTAAAGTAAGAAAGAAAGAATGAGTAAGTGAATAACTTTTTTGGAAGACATTTTCATATATAAATCCAGTGTAAAATATGAGAAAATCTGAAAATACAAATAATAAAAAACATGGATGTGTTTTTCTAATCATAAAATATATTCAAATCATGAAATTCAGCAACAACTCTTTTTGAAAAAGATAACTTAAAATAAGAGTAGAATAAAGTAACATAAAATAGCTGTATAGCTGATAAAATTAAAAGAAGCTAAGAAAAATCAGAGGTCTAAAGCCTATTAAATGCATGTCTTCTGCCTTTTAAAGCATGTATTGGTCACAGTTATACATTCTTCTCCAGTTTCAAGGGATTATTTGCCCATTGTCCACCTTCTATTCTGTTTTCAGTTTCATTTATAAGAATTGGTAGGAGTGTCACAATGTTTATTATGTGCCTTAGAAAGTAACAAAATTTCCAAAGAGACAGGTTTGAATTCTATGTAAATCTTATCTAGTAGCCCGTCAAGGCCAGTGGCACATGAACATATGGTGAAATTGGATGTTTAAAAAGCCATAGTTTAACTTTCAGTTATAGCTTCAGCATATAAGGAGCTGAGAAGTTGTCATTTCCATCCTTATAATTAAAACAAAAAACAAACAAAAAAAACTGGGCAAACTGAAAATGATTGATTTTTTTTCTTGGACTCTCACTTTTACAGAGGACTTACCTTCAGGAAACATATCATATTACCTTAGTGAAGAGAAGAGAAAGATCCCCTTGTGGCTCTGGCAGAGGGAGGAAAAGAGTAATCCTTGTGAACTAAGTCCATTCTCCATAACAGTGACTTACTCCCCAGAGGGAAAGACTTTCCCAGAGCATTGTCCCAGAGCTATAAAGAAAGACCATCCCTCTTAGTCCAGCACCCTCCAGCCTATCACAGCTAGCGGGTAGGGAGGGGTGAATGCTGTAAAAGAAGAAATACTTGTAAGTCATAAACCAGACACAGTCTTACGAAAATACTGAGATTTAATTGGAAGATTATAGAATGCCCTCTCTCTCCCACACCTTACCACCATACCAACAGGGCTCCAGTATATTAATAGGGGTTGACACTGATTACACTGAAAAAGCTACAAGACACAAATTCTCTCATATTGAGTGAACTGCAAATCAAAAGGTACAACAAAAACAAGGTCACTGGAGGGGTTTGATGCCTCTGGCACCTCTAGCTACAGCATACATTAACCAAAGCTCATAGTCAGATTAACATAAATCTTCACACTAGAGGCCTGTTTATCTCAATTCCTATTACCCAAAACAACATTTCTGGCTTTCAACAAGAAATTACAATGCACATGCGCGCACACACACACACACACACACACACACACACACAGTGAAGAGAAAAAGCAAGCATCATAACCAGACTCATACATGTGCTGGAATAAATGAATAAGGAGTGTTAAATAACTATGATTAATATGTTAATGACAAAAGTAGATAACATGCACGAACAGATGAGTAATGGGATCAGAGAGATTTAAATGATAAGAAAGAATCAAAAAGAAGTACTAGTAATCAAAAGCAGTAGAAGAGAAATGAAGAAGGCTTTTCATGGACACATCAGTAGACTTGGCATGCTGAGGAATTAGTGAGCTTGAAGACAGGTCAAAAGACTCCTCAAATATAAATGCAAAGAGAAAGAAAAGAATGAAAAAGAACAGAACAGAAAATCCAAGACTATTGGACAATATCGAAAGGTATATGTCTCTGGAATACCAGAAGGATAAGAAAGAGTGAGTGGAGCAGAGAAATATTTAAAGTAATAATAACAGAGAACTTTTAAGAATTAAAGACACACCAAACCACAGATCCAGGAAGCTGAGAGAACACCAAGTAGAATAACTCACAAAAAACTATACTGAGGCACATCACATTCATACTGAAGGAAATCAATGAAAAAGAGTAAATGTTGAAAGAGCCCATAGAAAAACAACTTACAAGACATAAGGGCAAGAATAAGAATTATAATGGATTTATCATCAAAAACCATGCAAAAAAAGATCATCTAATGAAATACTTTAAATGTTGCATAAAAAACTCCAACCTAGAATTTTATATCCAGTGAAAATATCCATTAAAAATGAAGGAGAAATAAAAACTTTTTCAGAAAAAATCTGAGGGAATTTGTTACCAGCACACTTTTTTTCAAGAATTGTTAAAATATATTTTTCAGGCTGAAGGAAAATTATGTAGGTCAAAAACTTTGATCAACATAAAAAAAGGAAGAACATTAGAGAAGGAAAAAATTAAGATAAAATTAAATCTTTTATTTTTCTTATTTTAATGGATCTAAAAGATAACTGTTTAAAGTCATAGTAGTAACAATGTATTGAGATTTTATACCATATGGATAACTGAAACGTATGACAGCAATGTCACAAGGGATGGGAGGGAAGAAATGGGGATACAAGTGGAATAGTATTATATGAAGGTCGAATTGAATTAGGGAAAACTATATACTATAAACTGTAAAGAAACAACTTAAAAATTGTTTTTAGCATGATTTAAAGCCAGGGAAGGTAGGGAAAAAAGCCTCTGACAGTGATAAAAAATGATTACAATTGTTATATTAATCCAAATATATCAATCCTCACTTTAAATGTGGATGTTCTACATACACGAATTAAAAGACAGACTTTTATAATGGATAAATAAACATGACACAACTATATGTTGTCTGCAAGAAACTCACTTTTAAAATAAAGACTCTACTAGGTTAAAAGTAAAGAAAGAGACCATACTAACACCAATTAAAAGAAAGCTGGAATAGTTGCATTCATTTCAGACAAAGCAAACTTCAGAACAAGGAAAACTAATACTTCAAGAGAGGTATTAGTAATGACAAATTCTTCAAGAAGACATACTAACCTTAAATGTGTATGCACCCCTAACATGTACATTAAAATATGTAAGGCATAAACATATAGAACTGAAAGGAGAAGTAGACAAATCAACTATTATGTTTGGAGACTTCAGTATCTCCCTATGAGTAATTGAAAGATCAAACAGGCAGAAAGTCATTAAGAATGGAATTTCTTTCTTTGAAAGAAATCAAAGATGATACAAACAGATGGAGAGATATACCATGTACTTGGATTGGAAGAATCAACATTGTGAAAATGACTATACTACCCAAAGCAATCTACAGATTCAATGCAATCCCTATCAAATTACCAATGGCATTTTTTACAGAACTAGAACAAAAAATCTTAAAATTTGTATGGGGACACAAAAGACCCCAAATAGCCAAGTCAGTCCTGAGGGAAAATAACAGAGCTGGAGGAATCAGACTCCCTGACTTCAGACTATACTACAAAGCTACAGTAATCAAGACAATATGGTACTGGCACAAAAACAGAAATATAGATCAATGGAACAGGATAGAAAGACCAGAGATAAACCCATGCACCTATGGTCAACTAATCTATGACAAAGGAGGCAAGGATGTACAATGGAGAAAAGACAGTCTCTTCAATAAGTGGTGCTGGGAAAACTGGACAGCTACATGTAAAAGAGTGAAATGAGAACACTCCCTAACACCGTACATAAAAATAAACTCCAAATGGATTCGAGACTTAAATGTAAGACTGGACACTATAAAACTCTTAGAGGAAAACATAGGAAGAACACTTTGACATAAATCACAGCAAGATCTTTTTTGATCCACCTCCTAGAATAATGGAAATAAAAACAAAAATAAACAAATGGGACCTAATGAAACTGACAAGCTTTTGCAAAGCAAGGGAAACTACAAACAAGATGAAAAGACAACCCTCAGAATGGGAGAACATATTTGCAAATGAATCAACAGACAAAGGATTAATCTTCAAAATATATAAATAGCTCATGCAGCTCAATATTAGAAAAACAAACAACCCAATCCCCAAATGGGCAGAAGACCTAAATAGACATTTCTCCAAAAAAGACATACAGATGGCCAAGAAGCACATGAAAAGCTTCTCAACATCACTAATTATTAGAGAAATGCAAATCAAAACTACAATGAGGTATCACCTCACACCAGTTAGAATGGGCATCATCAGAAAATCTACATACAACAAATGCTAGAGAGGGTGTGGAGAAAAGGGAACCCTCTTGCACTGTTGGTGGGAATGTACATTGATTCAGCCACTATGGAGAACAGTATGGAGGTTCCTTTAAAAACTAAAAATAGAACTACCATATGACCCAGCAATCCCACTACTGGGCATATACCCTGAGAAAACCGTAATTCAAAAAGACACATGCACCCCAATGTTCATTGCAGCACTATTTACAATAGCCTGGTCATGGAAGCAACCTAAATGCCCATCAACAGATGAATGGATAAAGAAGATGTCGTACATATATACAATGGAATATTACTCAGCCATAAAAAGGAACAAAATTGGGTCATTTGTAGAGACGTGGATGGATGTAGAGACTGTCATACAGAGTGAAGTAAGTCAGAAAGAGGAAAACAAATATTATATATTAATGCATATATGTGGAACCTAGAAAAATGGTTCAGGTGAACCAGTTTGCAGGGCAGAAATAGAGACACAGATGTAGAGAACAAACGTATGGACACCAAGGGGGGAAAGTGACAGGGGCCGGGAGTGTGTGATGAATTGGGAGATTGGGATTGACATATATACACTGATGTGTATAAAATGGATGACTAATAAGAACCTGCTGTATAAAAAAATAAATAAAATAAAATTCAAAAATTCAACCAAAAAAAAAGAATGTAGTTGACCTGAATAGCATTTTACAGTCAACTTGATTTAATTGACACTTACAGGATATTCTATCCAATGACAGCAGAATATACATCCTCCTCATGTTTACATCCTCATTTCAAGTTCACATGGAACATTCACTAGGATAGAGTACATTCTGGGCCATAAAACATACCTTTACCATTACAAAAGAATGTAAATCATACAAAGTATGTTCTCAGACCATAATGGGATTAAAGTAAAATGAATCAAAAATACTCAAATATGTGGAAATTAAACATTACACTTATAGATAACATGTGAGCCAAATAAGAAATCTCAAGAGAAATTAAAATATATTTTGAACTAAATTAAAATTAAAATGCAAATTACAGAAATTTGTGAGATGTAGAGATGCAACAAGAGGGAAATTTAGTTTTAAATGCATATGTTAGAAAAGAAAAAAAATATAAAATCAATAACTTAAGCTTCCACCTTAGGGAGGTAGAGAAAGAAGATCAATTTAAGGCTAAAGCAAGCAGAAGAAAGGAAAACAATTAAAAAAAAATAGAACACAGTCAATACAGTTGAAAGGAGAAAAATAATAGAGAAAGTCAATGAAACTAAACGATTTATTTTAAAAGTTCAATAAATTTGATAAACTAACCAAGGTAACTAAGAAAAAAGGTATACATTAGTAATACAAAGGAACAAAGGAGTAGTCATCACTGCTGATCCTATGAACAACTCTATGTCCACAAATTTGATAAGTTAGATAAAATGGACCAAAAGGCATAACTACCAAAAAGGCATAAACTACCAAAACTCACACAAGGAGAAATAACCTGAATAGCCCTTTATCTATTAAATAAATTGAAGTAATGATTAATAATCTTTCCAAATGAAATCACCACCCCAGATGGTTGCACTGGTGAATTTTGCCCAACATTTAAGGAAGAAATTGTACCAGTTCTCCACAGTCTCTTCCAGAAAACCAAAGCGGGAACACTTTTTAATTCATTCTATGAGGCCAGCATTACTCCAGTATTAAAACCATGTAAAGACATTACAAGAAAGGAAAACTATAGACTGGTATCTATCATTAAAAAAGGCACAAAATCCTCAATGAAATATTAGCAAATTGAACCCAACAATATGTTAAAGGAATTATACACCCTAACTAAATTAGTGTCTTAGGACTGCCATAATAAATTATCACACACAGTTTGGGTTAAAGCAACAAAAATTTATTCTTTTATGGTTCTGGAGTCTAGAAGCTGAAACCATGGTGTTGGCAAGCCTATCTATCTATCTATCTATCTATCTATCTATCTATCTATCTATCTATCTTATATATAATGCAGTCAAATAATATAATCCACCACATCAGCGGACTGAAGAGGAAAATGCATATAATTTTATCAATTGATATAGAAAGACCATATTGTAAAAATCCAGTAGGAATGAAAGGGGAACTTTCACAATTTGAAAAAGAACATCTATGCAAAACCTACAGACAAACTGATACTTAATCATGAGAAACTAAACCCTTTCCAAAATAAATCATACATCTAAATATAAAGTAAAACTATAAACCTTATCATAGGAAACACAGGGAAAAATACATATGTCACTTTAGTTTGGTGATGGGTTTTTAAGTACAACACCTCTAGTAAAATTCATGAAAGAAAAACTTGGTAAATTTAATATATTAAAATTAAAAACATATGCTATGATAAATATACTGTTAAGAGAATTTAAATGTAAACCACAGACTGAGAGAAAATATTTAAAATATACTATCTGATAAAGAAATTGTATTTAAAATACACAAAAATGTTCTTTTTTTTTTAAGTGTTTTTTTAAATTAATTAATTAATTTTATTTTATTTTTGGCTGTGTTGGGTCTTCGTTTCTGTGCGAGGGCTTTGTCTAGTTGCGGCGAGCGGGGGCCACTCTTCATCGCAGTGCGCAGGCCTCTGACTATCACGGCCTCTCTTGTTGCGGAGCACAGGCTCCAGACGCTCAGGCTCAGTAGTTGTGGCTCACGGGCCCAGTTGCTCCACAGCATGTGGGATCTTCTCAGACCAGGGCTCGAACCCGTGTCCCCTGCATTGGCAGGCAGATTCTCAACCACTGCGCCACCAGGGAAGCCCCACAAAAAAAGTTCTTAGCATTCAATGATAAGGAAACAACCCAATTTTAAAAATGGGCCAAAGGTCAGAAAAGATATCTCACCAAATAAGATATGCAGATGGAAATAATATGAAAAGATGTTCAACATCATTTGTCCTAAGAGAATTGCTAATTAAAATGACAGTGAGATACCATTACACTAAAATCCAAAAATTTATGATACCAACTCTTGTGAAGAGGTGGTGCAACAGGAACTCTTTTTTATTGCTGATAGAAAATCAGAATGGTACAGCCACTTTGGAAGACAGTTTGTCAGTGTCTTATAAAACTAAACAAAATTATACCTATGATCACATTCCTAGGTATTTACTCAGCTGATTTGGAAGCTTATGTCCAGACAAAATCTGCAGGTGAATATTTATAGCAGCTTTATTCACAATTGCCCAAAACTGGAAGCAACCAGTATGCTCTTCAAAAGTAAATGGATAAACAAACTGTGGTACATTCATATAATGGAATCTCATTTAGATATTAAAACAAATGAGCTATCAAGCCACAAAAAGCATGGATAAATCTTCAATGCAAATTGCTAAGTAAAACAAGTCATTCTAAAAAGGCTCTATACTATATACTTTCACCTATATGACATTCTGGAAAGGGCAAAATTATTGAGATGGTAAACAGATCAGTGGTTGCCAGGACTCAGGGTAGTGGGAGAGAGGAAGGTTGAATAGATGAAGTACAGAGGATTTTTTAGCATGAAATTATTTTAATGGTACTGGAATGGTGATTAGAAGACATTAAGCATTTGTCTAAACCTATGGAACAGTACAGCACAAAAAGTGAGGTTTAATTTTTTTTAAGGTTTAATAACATCATTCAGGAATTTAGGAAATCCCAGGATGAAATGCCCAATGTGGCAAAATAATCTGAATGTATTATATATGTATGAAACAACATCACTGAAATGGGTGAGAGAATAAGGAGGAGGAGACTATAATGACCCATGTAATAATGATCAGAGTTGGAGACAGCAGTATGAAATTAGGTGTCACTCAATATAGATACAGGTGGTCTACATATAAGTAAGAAGATGTATTTCAGAATGCATAAGAACATGGCAAAGCATTAACTTAAGAGAAAAAGCAATCTGAACTATTCTTTAATAGGTCCTATCATTATGCAAAACAAACAAACAACAATAAAAACAAGAAAAAAACCTGGTGGGTACCTTCACTACCTTTAATGCAAACCCTCTTGAGCAAGACCTGTAATGGGAGGAATTACATTTATACATGAGTCTTCATTCAGATGAACTTTCATATGAGGATATGCTTGGGACCATACATTTTATAAAGTTTAAACACATTTAAAAATTTAAAATTGTGCTGAAACTTTACAAAATTTATTAATATTAGTAAATTAGACATAGAGATGTTTATCAAATTCCAAAGGTACATTATTCTGCTATTTTGAGAATGGAATGCTAGGATCTCAAAACACATGGAATTAATTATTGGAAATTATAGTAGAGGCTAAAAATTCATGCATGACAGATTCCTAACAGATTAAAGGGTGAAGTTACTTTCAAAGTTCTGCTGTGGAGAAAAATGGTGTTCTTCTAGAAACCACCACTTAACTCCACTGGAAAGGATGATTGTGACCTTGTCTACAGTTTCTTATTTTTTTAACAATTTGTTTCAGTTGGAAGCTACAGCAGATCAGAGTACGATGGCTCATTAGCAGGGCTTTCTATAAATATCTGCAACAGTATAGTCCCCAGAACACCCCTTCCATGATGTCTAGATTGATTTCTCAAGATGCTTATGGAAGGCTACAGATAGAAGAGGACTGAGT
The DNA here is from genome assembly GCF_028023285.1 of Balaenoptera ricei. NCBI lineage: Eukaryota > Metazoa > Chordata > Mammalia > Artiodactyla > Balaenopteridae > Balaenoptera > Balaenoptera ricei. Next base: position 98,016,775 of record NC_082642.1, read on the forward strand.
GGAAATGAGATAGCCTGAGGACAGCTAAGTCTTAAGAGGGAGAGATAGTTTAAAGAGACATGAGGACTTGGTATGCAACAGTTTCTGATAATTTCTGAAAATGAAAGTATGTACAAACCTTGTATGTGAAGGTAATATTAGCGATGCCCTAAAAATGACATATACTTTTGTTTAATATCCCAGCAGTATGAATGGATGTTTACTAGCCCATGGACCCCACTTAAACTTTTAGGGATCAATCAGCCATATTTACAAGGTAGCTAACCATATAAACTCTGTAATGGAGTAGCCAACATAAAGGCTTATAATGTGTGATCTTTGACTCATTAGTGTGACATTTTAATCCCTTGTCATGTGTGTAAAACTTTGAATCTCTTTATCATGTGTACAGTTAATGATCTGCACTTTAATATGTTTCTTAAAAGTAGAAGTAGAATTGTGTATCTTTAGAAATGTATCTCTGTAATTCCAAGTAGAAAATACTTGCATTCACTAAGTTCTAAAGTCAGTTATGAGTATTAAAGATCAGTTTCCTCCAAAAATAGGAGGATGAAGTCTGCACTTTAAGATCTATTAAAACACCCCCCAAAAAATAAAATACAATTGAAATTTTAAATTAATCTAGAAGAGTAGGTAAATATACAATTCACCTAGGCTAACTTAGTTACTGTGATTGGATAATGTATTTACCTTGAGAGTCCTAGATGTAGAAGAAATAAAAGTATTTGCAGGGACTTCCCTTGTGGTCCAGTGGTTAAGATTCCACGCTTCCAATGCAGGGAGTGTGGGTTCGATCCCTAGTCGAAGAACTAGGATCCCGCGTGCCGCACAGCCCACAAAAAAAAAAAAAGTTCCTGACACCTATTAAATGCTCAATAAAGGTTAGCTTTAAAAAAAAAAAAAAAAAGCATATGCAGTGGATTACAAAATTCATTTTACTAATAATAGATAACATGCCAGTTCTTCAGGAGAAGCAACATTTTTCTTGTACTATATTTAGAAAGAAAATTTTCATGTTGATTATTTGAAAACATAGAGACTATTGTCTTTATCAGTAATTTTGTAGGAAGTGGGAAAATGGTCATTTTATGCCTTGACTCCTGAATAAGCCACATCCATAGAAATAACTAACAGGTGGTGTTCTGCATGGGTATAAACTAATTAGGTCTAGATATATTGCTTTCTGATGCTCTAACTCTATACAAACTTGGAGAGGATGTTGGATAATATGCCCCTAGACTATCTTTGTGGCACTGGTTCTTACCTTAATTGAAGAGCAGTCAGGTAGATCAAGGTCCCTCTCTGGTTAACATGTGGAGGGTTGATTTTCTGGAATGCTGATTATTTTTGGTTGGTTGAGGAGGTGTTTAAAAAGGCTAGGAAGCTTAGAGTCCTCTCTCAGAAATACAGACTTTAAGTCCCCTCATTGTGTTCAGTTACTTTAAAAAAAAAAAAGAAAATTATTACATATTTATTTTAAACAGACAATGCATATTTTACAAGGCCTGGTTTACCTTTTGAAAAGCAAAGAGTTGATGACAAAAAGAATTGGTGAGTTTTTGCAAGGGTCATTTTCAGAGAAGTGGGTAGTGTAGTAAGGGTCATTTGACTGGCAGCTCATTAACTTTCAGATTCCTCCATGTCTCTGATTATTAATAATAATGTGGAATGGATTATTAGTAATAATGTGGAATGGTAAGAACACCTCTGGCCTCAGTTACCTTCACTTATGTGTCTCTCCATAAGAACTGATTTTTGTTTGAAATAAGTTTGGGGAAGAGGATTTTCCAGTTCAAGTATCTTTTGATATGAGGAGGTCTTCATGGGATTGTAATGATGAAACTAGGGAGTGGATTTAGTTGTGGCTTTTCTTGTGTCACATTTACTCCCTCTCAGCCTCTCTCGTTTCTCTTTTAGAGCTCTTGTATCTCTTTGTTAAAATAATTATTTTTGTGTGTGAGATTCTGTCATTAGATGAAAGGTCATGGTTATAATATGAATCCTGGATAATAAATACAGTGTAAAATGAATTGAAATGCATAGAACAAAAAGACTCTCCAATTAAAAAACACTTTGCCAAGCCTGCACCAAACAAACAACCATATAGACTCTGATTTCTCTTCACTTATAATTAGCTGCCACTGAAAGTTAATTACTTTCAGGATCAAAGGAAACAAAACTAGAAATAAAATGGAAGAATTCCTTTTAGATTTAAAGTTTAAATGAATGTTTGTTTTAGGAGCAGACCATATGCAGAATGTATCCCAGAGGGGGAATGAACTTAAGATTCTTCAATACATATAGACGGACTTTAAAAGTTCACTGAAGGTGGGGAAAGAAATAAGGCAGATTTTATTTCCTTTGTGAGTATCAACTAGGAGATTTTATAAGGGAGTAGGAAAGCCTCTTTACATATCCTCATTTTTGTTTTATCAGCAGAACTGAGAAATATTGTACCTTTTGGAAGATTGACTCTTGAAATGCTTTCTTCTAGGAAAACCACTGAAAACTAATTTGATTTCTGATTTCTCTGAATAACAGATTGTCCTTAATTAAAATGTAATTTATTGTGAGGGTGTGGGTAGTTGTAATCATGCACTTACCTACTTAAAACCAGTATATATTGAGTCATGGTAAACATTTTTATTGTTTCACTCTCCTAAATTTAATGTGTTTTTCTTCACCCAGAAATGATTTTTTTTAAGTTAAATATGGAAACACAAATGGGAATTCTGTAATCATATATTTTCAGTTTGTTTCAAAATATAGGTTATAATCTTTTGGAAAATGCATTTTGGAATAGACTGATCAGGTTCTGTGGTCTTTATGGAAGGGTTCAGAGATCATATTCTGAAAGTACTTCAGGACTTTGGATAGAGACCTATAGATGAGTTAGGGGCAGTGGGGCTCAGCTCTCTACCCTTATGTTAGGTTAAAGTGTTCATCCCAACGTGGGCACAACAATAATGTGAACATAGCTAGTCTTCAAATACTCACTTACCCACAATCTCCACGCACATCAAAGCTTTCAGGAAGACACCAGTCTTACCCCCAATGCTTCAGTTATACTGCCTCTTCCTGACCTGCATTACTATTAATTCAGTGCTCACCAGTTGCCTAGCACTGAGTTCAGGGTTTCACACTTAACTAAAAAATGTCTAATAATAATGACACAAGGTAGAATCAGTTATTATCCCCATTTTGCCAAATAGGAAACCTACAGGAGAGATTAAGTAAGTTGCTGAGCACACATGGCTAGCGTGAGACTAAATCAAAAATTAAGCCCAGGTTAGTTGGGATCCAAAGCTTGTGCTCATAACCACTATGTTAATGTTCCTGTCCTATATTTTTTTTTATTTCAGTAAAAAACACATAACATATAACTTACCATCTTAACTGTTTTTGCATGTATACTACAGTAGTGTTAACTATATGTACCTTGTAATGCAACAGATTTCTAGAACTTTTTATCTTGTCAAACTGAAACGCTACACCCACTGAACAATACCGCTTTTCTTCCTCCCTAGCTCCTGGTAACCACTTTCTACTTTATTTTTCTATGAATTTGACTACTTTAGATACCTCATTCAAGTAGAATCACGCAGCATTTGTATTTTTTTAACATCTTTATTGGAGTATAAATGCTTTACAATGGTGTGCTAGTTTCTGCTTTATAAAAAAGTGAATCAGCTTTATGTATGCATATATCCCCATATCCCCTCCCTCTTGTGTCTCCCTCCCATCCTCCCTATCCTACCCCTCTAGGTGGTCACAAAGCACCGAGGTGATCTCCCTGTGCTATGCAGCTGCTTCCCACTAGCTATCTATTTTATATTTGGTAGTGTATATACGTCAATGTTACTCTCTCACTTTGTCACAGCTTCCCCTTCCCGCTCCCCCACCCCATGTGTCCTCAAGTCCATTCTCTACATCTGCGTCTTTAATCCTGTCCTGCCCCTGGGTTCATCAGAACCTTTTCTTTCTTTCTTTTTTTTTTTTTTAGATTCCATATATATGTGTTAGCATACGGTATTTATTTTTCTCTTTCTGACTTACTTCATTCTGTATGACAGACTCTAGGTACCTCCACCTGACTACAAATAACTCAATTTCGTTTCCTTTTTTGGCAGAGTAATATTTCATTGTCTATATGTGCCCCATCTTCTTTATCCATTAATCTGTTGATGGACACTTAGGTTGCTTCCATGTCCTGGCTGTTGTAAATAGTCCTACAATGAACGTTGTGGTACATGACTCCTTTTGAATTATGGTTTTCTCAGGGTATATGCCCAGCAGTGGGATTGCTGGGTCATACAGTAGTTCTATTTTTTGTTTTTTAAGGAACTTCCATACTGTTCTCCATAGTGGCTATATTAATTTACATTCCCACCAACAGTGCAAGAGGGTTCCATTTTCTCCACACCCTCTCCAGCATTTATCGTTTGTAGATTTTTTGATGATGATCATTCGGACCAGTGCAAGGTGATACCTCATTGTAGTTTTGATTTGCATTTCTCTAATGATTAGTGATGTTGAGCATCCTTTCATGTGTTTGTTGGCAATCTGTATATCTTCTTTGCAGAAATGTTTATTCAGGTCTTCTGCCCATTTTTGAATGGGTTGTTTGTATTTTTGATATTGAGCGGCATGAGCTGCTTGTATATTTTGTAGATTAATCCTTTGTCAGTTGCTTCGTTTGCAAATATATTCTCCCATTCTGAGGGTTGCCTTTTTGTCTTGGTTATGGTTTCCTTCGCTGTGCAAAAGCTTTTAAGTTTCATTAGGTCCCATTTGTTTATTTTTGTTTTTATTTCCATTTCTCTAGGAGATGGATCAAAAAGGATCTTGCTGTGATTTATGTCATAGAGTGTTCTGCCTATGTTTTCCTCGAAGAGTTTTATAGTGTAGGGCCTTACCTTTAGGTCTTTAATCCATTTTGAGTTTATTTTTGTGTATGGTGTTAGGGAGTGTTCTAATTTCATTCTTTTATATGTAGCTATCCAGTTTTCCCAACACCACTTATTGAAGAGACTGTCTTTTCTCCATTGTATATACTTGCCTCCTTTGTCATAGATTAGTTGACCATAGGTGCGTGGGTTTATCTCAGGGCTTTCTATCCTGTTCCATTGATCTGTATTTCCGTTTTTGTGCCTACCATACTGTCTTGATTACTGTAGCTTTGTTGTATAGTCTGAAGTAAGGGAGCCTGATTCCACCAGCTCCATTTTTCTTTCTCAAGATTGCTTTGGCCATTCGGGGTCTTTTGTGTTTCCATACAAATTGTGAAATTTTTTGTTCTGGTTCTGTGAAAAATGCCATTGGTAGTTTGATAGGAATTTCATTGAATCTGTAGATTGCTTTGGGTAGTATAGTCATTTTCACAATATTGATTCTTCCAATCCAAGAACATGGTATATCTCTCCATCTGTTGGTATCACCTTTAATTTCTTTCATCAGTATCTTATAGTTTTCTGCCAACAGGTCTTTTGTCTCCTTAGGTAGGTTTATTCCTAGGTATTTTATTCTTTTTGTTGCAGTGGTAAATGGGAGTGTTTCCTTAATTTCTCTTTCATATTTTTCATCATTAGTGTAGAGGAGTGCAAGAGATTTCTGTGCATTAGTTTTGTATCCTGCTACTTTACCAAATTCATTGATTAGCTCTAGTAGTTTTCTGGTAGCATCTTTAGGATTCTCTATGTATAGTATCATGCCATCTGCAGAGAGTGACAACTTTAATTCTTCTTTTCTGATTTGGATTCCTTTTATTTCTTTTTCTTCTCTAATTGCTGTGGCTAAATCTTCCAAAGCTATGTTGAATAATAGTGGTGAGAGTGCACAACCTTGTCTTGTTCCTGATCTCAGAGGAAATGGTTTCAGTTTTTCACCATTGAGAATGATGTTTGCTGTGGGTTTGTCATATATGGCCTTTATTATGTTGAGGTGAGTTCCCTATATGCCTACTTTCTAGAGGGTTTTTATCATAAATAGGTGTTGAATTTTGTCAAAAGATTTTTCTGCATCTATTGAGATGATCATATGGTTTTTATCCTTCAATTTGTTAATATGGTGTATTACATTGATTGATTTGCATATATTGAAGAATCCTTGCATTCCTGGGATAAACCCCACTTGGTCATGGTGTATGGTCCTTTTAATGTGCTGCTGGATTCTGTTTGCTAGTATTTTGTTGAGGATATTTGCATCTATGTTCATCAGTGATACTGGCCTGTAGTTTTCTTTTTTTGTAACATCTTTTTCTGGTTTTGGTATCAGGGTGATGGTGGCCTCATAGAATGAGTTTGGGAGTGTTCCTCCCTCTGCTATCTTATGGAAGAGCTTGAGAAGAATAAGTGTTAGCTCTTCTCTAAATGTTTGATAGAATTTGCCTGTGAAGCCATCGGGTCCTGGGCTTTTGTTTGTTGCAAGATTTTTAATCACAGTCTCAATTTCAGTGCTTGTGATTGATCTGTTTTTTTTTTTTTTTTTTTTTTTTTTTCTATTTCTTCCTGGTTCAGTCTTGGAAGGTTGTGCTTTTCTAAGAATTTGTCCATTTCTTCCAGGTTGTCCATTTTATTGGCATAGAGTTGCTTGTAGTAATCTCTCATGATCCTTTGTATTTCTGCAGTGTCAGTTGTTATTTCTCCTTTTTCATTTCTAATCCTGTTGATTTGAGTCATCTTCCTTTTTTTCTTGATGAGTCTGGCTAATGGTTTATCAGTTTTGCTTATCTTCTCAAAGAACCAGCTTTTAGTTTTTTTGATCTTTGCTATCATTTTCTTCATATTTTTTCATTTATTTCTCATCTGATCTTTATGATTTCTTTCCTTCTGCTAACTTTGGTGGTTTTTTGTCTCCTTTCTCTAATTGCTTTAGGTATAAATTTAGGGTTTTTATTTAAGTTTTTTCTTGTTTCCTGAGGTAGGATTGTATTGCTCTAAACTTCCCTTTTAGAACTGCTTTTGCTGCATCCCATAGTTTTGGGCCTTTGTGTTTTCGTTGTCATTTGTTTCTAGGTGTTTTTTGATTTCCTCTTTGATTTCTTCAGTGATCTCTTGGATATTTAGTAACGTATTGTTATCCTCCATGTGTTTGTAGTTTTTACAGTTTTTTCCTCTAATTGATATCTAGTCTCATAGTGTTGTGGTCGGAAAAGATACTTGATATGATTTCTATTTTCTTAAATTTACTGAGGCTTGATTTGTGACCAAAGAGATGGTCTATCCTGGAGAATATTCCATGAGCACTTGAGAAGAAAGTGTATTTGGTTGTTTTTGGATGGAATATCCTATAAATATCAATTACGTCCATCTTGTTTAATATATCATTTAAAGCTGTGATCCTTTATTTATTTTGATTTTGGATGATCTGTCCATTGGTAAAAGTGGGGTGTTAAAGTCCCCTACTATGATTGTGTTACTGTCGATTTCCACTTTTATGGTTGTTTAACACTTGCCTTATGTATTGAGGTGCTCCTATGTTGGGTGAATAAATATTTACAATTGTTATATCTTCTTCTTGGATTTGTCTCTTCATCATTATGTAGTGTCCTTCTTTGTCTCTTGTAATAGTCTTTATTTTAAAGTCTATTTTGTCTGATATGAGAATTGCTACTCCAGCTTTCTTTTGATTTCCATTTGCATGGAATATCTTTTTCCATTCCCTCACTTTCAGTATGTCTGTTTCCTAGGTCTGAAATGGGTCTCTTGTAGACAGCGTATATATGGACAGGTCTTGTTTTTGTATCCATTCAGCCAGTCTGTGTCTTTTGGTTGGAGCATTTAATCCATTTACATTTAAGGTAATTATTGATATGTATGTTCCTATTACCATTTTCTTAATTGTTTTGGGTTTGTTATTGTAGGTCTTTTCCTTCTCTTGTGTTTCCTACCTAGAGAAGTTCATTTAGCATTTGTTATTATGCTGGTTTGGTTGTGCTGAATTCTCTTAGCTTTTGCTTGTCTATAAATATTTTAATTTCTCCATTGAATCTGAATGAAATCCTTTGTGGGTAGAGTAATCTTGGTTGTAGGTTTTTCCCCCTCATCACTTTATATATGTCCTGCCACTCCCTTGTGGCTTGCAGAGTTTCTGCTGAAAGATCAGCTGTTAACCTTATGGGGATTCCCTTGTATGTTATTTGTTGTTTTCTCCATGCTGCTTTTAATATTTTTTCTTTGTGTTCAATTTTTGATAGTTTGATTAATAAGTATTTGTCTTTTTGTTACTAGCTTATTTTACTTAACATAATGTCCTGAAGATTTATCCATGTTGTAGCATATAACAGGAATTCCTCCTTTTATAATTCTGAATGATTTTCCACTATATTTATTTATCATATTTTCTTCATCCATTCATCTGTTGATAAATGTTAAGGTTACTTCAATCTCTTGATTTTTATGAATAATGCTACAGTGAACATAGGCGTGCAAATATCTCTTCAAGATTCTCTTTTCAACTCCTTTGGATTTATGCCAAGGAGTGTGAATGTTGGAGGATACAATAATTCTATTGTTCATTTTTTGAGAAATTTTCATATTCCCTGTACTTTATGTTCTTGATGTAACAAATTACATTTTTCATAATGTGTATCTATTAACATAGTTTTATCAATATAGTTATTTTTTGTACTTTTAAATTCAACATCAGGGTTAAAGTGATTTAATCAACACTATTACAGTAATTTGAGATTCTGTACTTGTCTATATATCTTTACCAAAGACCTATATATTTTGTATGTTTTCATGTTGCTGTCTAGTGTTCTTTCATTTTGGCTTGAAAAATTCCCTTTAGCAGTTCTTGTAAGGCAGGTCTGGTGGCATTGAACTCCGTCAGCTTTCATTTACCTGAGGATCTCTTTATTTTGCCTTCATTTTGAAAGGTAGTTTTCCAGATAGAATATCTTGGTCAGCTGTGCGGTTTTTTTTTCTTTTATTTTAGCACTTTGAGAATATTATTCCATTTGATTCTGAACTCTAAGGTTTCTGCTGAGAAATCTGCTAATAATTTTATGAGAACTCCCTTTTGTGTGATGAGTTGCTTTTCTCTGCTTTCCTTCAAGATTTTTTTTTTCTGTGTTTTTCACTTTTGACAGTTTGATTATCATGTGCCTCAACGTGGGCTTCTCTTGGTTTATCCTTTGGAATCTCTTGAGATTCTTGAATTCAGATGCTTATATTTGGAAAGTTTTCAACTGTTATTTCTTCAAATATACTCCTTCTTTTCCTTCTGGACTCCCAGAAAGAGTGGGAGTCCAGAATGTGTATATTGGTCCTCTTGATGGTTTCCCATAAACTCCTTAGGTTTTATTCACTTTTCTTCATTTTTTTTCTTTTACTTTTCTAAACTGGTAACTTCAAATGATCTCTTTTTGAATTTGCTAGTTCTTTTTTCTGTTCGATCAGGACTGCTGTTGTACCCCCCTATGACAATTCTAAATTCAGTTATTATATTATTCAGCTCCAAGTTTTCTGTTTGGTTCTTTTTAATTTTCTATGTATTTATTGATATTCTCATTTTGTTCATGCATTGTTTTCCTGATTTCGCTTACTTATCTATCTGTATTCTGTTTAGGATCATTGAGTTTTGAGACAGTTACTTTTATTTCTTTGTCAGGTCATTCATATATCTCCATTTCTTTAGTGCTGGTTTCTGGAGATTCATTTTGTTCTCTTCATTGGGTCATGCTTTGCTGTTTCTTCATATGCATTGTTACTTTAACTCCACTCCCCCCCCAACGCCCCCCCAAAAGACTTGGTTATTTGGAAAAACAGCCTCCTCTCCCAGTCTTTACAGACTAGCTTCATATAGAGGAAGATCTTCACCAATTAGCCTGGCTAGAGATTCTCAGGGCCTCTCAAACCTTTTCTGTGGATATGTCTTCTCTGTGCTTGTGGGTGTAATTTCTCAATTGGAGAGATTTGCCAGTTTCTTTTTTGGGAGCTCAAAATGTTTTCCTCCCTCAGTATCTGTCTGCAATGCTGCAGGTTCTCTGGTGCTCCATTAAGATATTTAGCGGTCTTTTGTACTGAGTGCCCAAATATCCAAAGTATTCTAATTCCATCAGTTTTCTTCCTGTGAGGTGAGACAAAAACCAGTCCTTTGAACAACCCTGCCAAAAAACAGAATGTTAGACACATGTTATACTCTTCTCTTTTCCTTCCAAGGGAGAAACTTCCAAGTTGGCTATTTTCTCCCAGGCATGCTGAATTGTGCCAGTCTGGGGGAGGATAATCATAGGTAGAATGAAGTAGCTTTTCTTAGCTGTTTCAATGCAGCTGCTCTTAGCTTTGTGCTCACCTGGGGTACTGTGACTTCTTCATTGGTTTCTGGAGTTTTCATTAAGGCATTTTGGTTTGTATATTGCTATTAAGTTGGTGTTTCTATGAAGGGAATTGGGGCTAGAGCTTCCTCAACTGTCATCTTGCTGACATGATGTTCCTGTCCCATAACATTTTTTATGTCACAGCAGGATAGCCTTGTTTTAAAACACAAAATTAGTCTGATCTAAAAATAGTTCTTTTGGCTGATAGATATAGTAAACATGTTATTGAGCATTCGCCATAAACATAGGTGGTTAAAGGCAAAGAAGAAAATCTTAGGATTTTTCAGTGACCAAGCAAAGATTTAGCCAATCATTAATCGATCTTGATGTAGTAAGCAACCAGTGTTCTTAAATCATTCAATTCTAGCAAGAAAAACCTAGGATAATTTAGTCAGGAATTCATTATTGACAAATATTTAAGCCTATGAGAAAATATAGTGCTTTTGAAATCTTCCAGGTAATTGCTAGATGGCTTATAGGAGAGTTATGAGTTTTATAAATCTTTTTTTATTAAATATAGTATATTTCAGTCCTGCTCTTTCCTCAGTTATTCATTAATAGGAGGATGCTATGAATGTATTAGAAAGATACCAAATGAGGTAGATTGATGTGCAGCAGCAATGACAGCCACCATGAGGCATCTGGTCACCAACACTGCTAAAACTAAGGATATAAACTAAGGAGATATAGTCATAATAATAGTAATGTTAGGACAATGAGAAGAGCTCATAGTAGTAGTTGACATTTAAACTCTAGACTCAACATTATATTTCAGTTTGTTTTCCCTTTTTGTCTCTTTAATTCCTTAGGTACACCTTGACTCAAATCATACTTAGATCCCAGCTTAAAAAGAACAAGCTTTGACTATGGTGTAATCAGGGTTATACTGGATTTGAGGAATTATTTTCAGTAGATTTAACAGTTTCAACTGAGGATAGATTAATGGTCCCCTGTATACCTCATCACCTTTTATATTCTGCTTAACCTTAATGTGGTCTTTATTGTGTTTTAATCAGAAGCTATCATGGGAATATTCTGAACCAAGGTTAGGATTTTATGTAAAATAATGAGAAAGGGCATGAGAGGAGTAGAGACTGATGAAAATAAAGAATTGAAAAATAGTAAAATTCAATATAGTAACACTAAAATTAAAGCACCTGGATATTCATTCTCCTAAAAATCCACTGACTTTTCCACATCCAGTCATGTGAGCCAAATGCTAGGTTAATGATAGTCTTACTAATCTGTCATCAGATTATTAAAAGACCGTATGGGGCAATGACCTTTGTAATTATGCTAATAGCAAATCTTTCCTTATACAGACGTGCCTCGTTTTATTACACTTCACAGATATTGTGTTTTTTACTAACTGAAGTTTTGTGGCAACCCTGCGTTGAACAAGTCTATTATTGCCATTTTTCCAACAGCATTTCCTCACTTCATGTCTCTGTGTCACATTTTGGTAATTCTCACAATATTTCATACTTTTTCTTTATTATTATATTTGTTACGGTGATCTGTGATCAGTGATCTTTGATGTTACTATTGCAAAAAGATTACGACTTGTAGGTCCAAATGATATCATTTTTTAGCAATAAAGTATTTTAATTAAAATACATACTTTTTTTAGAAATAATGCTATTATCGCACACTTAATCGACTACAGTATGGTGTAAACATAACGTTTATATGCACTGCAAAATCAAAAAATTCATGTGATTCACTTTATTGTGATCTTTACTTTATTGGGGTGGTCTGGAGCTGAACCTACAGTATCTCCAAGGCATGCCTGTATCAGAAAGTATCTGAGGACTGTGAAAAAATGCCTCCTTCCTTAGATTGGCTCTATGCAAACGCTTCACTTCAGATTAAGTACATGCACAGGAACTGTTCAATTTCGTCCCACCCAGCCTACCCCCAAACTTATTGCATGATATTCCTTTACACCCATGCATCCAGTTAATACTTTTAGGCAGGAAGAGGTCAATTACTCTTATTACCATTCAAAAGTTTAATGCTTGACCAAAAGGACAGGGATATTGACATTACTGATGCAGGACCACAGTGAATTGAGTAAGAATAAACAAATGTTAAGACACTGTTTATCTGGGATTGTTTGGGTTCTAGGCCCAACTCTGCCACTTACTGGCTATGTGCCTTTATGTAAATTATCTAAGATTTCTGTGAGTTTATATATCTAAAGTATAGACTTGGTTTAATGGCATAATAGTGAATTTTAGAGTTGAAAAATAGATAGACAAGAGCAAAGAATGTAAATCATTCTAAATCCAGAGGTAAGAACTGTGAATAACATGTGTAGTTCTTTCTACTTTTAGCATATAAGTCCATACATATACACACAAATAAATACACACAATGGAATCATGATGTATCTACACCTTTATGACCAACTTTTTTCTTTTAACACTTAACATATTGTGAATATCTTCCTTTGATTCCATATACATAATCACATCACTAACGTATTCAGTTATCCTTTTTTAAGTATATTTTCATAATTTATTTAGACAATCCTCATTTATTGAACATTTAACATGTTTACTGCATTTTGCTGTCATATATACAGCTTCAGTGAATTCCTTCAGGCAAACTTTGAAAATTTATCTTCATATGATAAATTCCCAGAATTAAAAATGCTGTAACAGGGCTTCCCTGGTGGCGCAGTGGTTGAGAATCTGCCTGCCAATGCAGGGGACACGGGTTCAAACCCTGGTCTGGGAAGATCCCACATGCCACGGAGCAACTGGGCCCGTGAGCCACAACTACTGAGCCTGCGCGTCTGGAACCTGTGCTCCGCAACAAGGGAGGCCACGATAGTGAGAGGCCCGCGCACCGCAATGAAGAGTGGCCCCCGCTTGCCACAACTAGAGAAAGCCCTCACACAGAAACGAAGACCCAACACAGCCAAAAATAAATAAATAAAGAAATAAATAAAAATTAAAAATATAAAATAAAAATAATGTATAAAAAAATGCTGTAACAAAAGGTATTAACATTTTCGGACATTTGCCATAAATTACAAACAGTCAAAAAGAAATCAGGAAAAGAGACATGAACCAGCATTTCATAAAAGAGGAAACGCTGTGGCCAATGAATTATTTAAAAAATGAATAGTTGAGGGAATGCAAATAAAGACCATGATGATATACAACTTTGCCCCTAGTCAATTGGCAACTGTTTAAAAGTTGGATAATATCAGGTGCTGAGTAGGTTCCACTGGATCTTTTAGATATTGCCATTGGGAGTGTAAACTGATGCAACCATTCTGGAAAACAGTTCAACATTATATTCTAAAATTGACCACTTACATACTGATGACTCGGCAACTCCATTCCCAAGTAGCTAAGGGAATTCTTGCACATGTACAGCAGCATACATATTCAATGATATTCACAATAACAAAAATTGGGGAACATCTCAAGTACACCATCTGGAGAGTTGAAGAATAAACTGTATCATATTCCTCCAGTGAAATAGTATACAGCAGTCAATGTGAATGACATACAACAATATAGATGATTATTGGCAATATAATCACATGTGAAAAAAAGTAAAGTTTTGCAACTAAAGAACAAAAGAACTGAGGAGACCTTCAAGATGGCAGAGGAGTAAGACGTGGGAGATCACCTTCCTCCCCACAAATACATCAGAAATACATCTACATGTGGAACAACTCCTAGAGAACACCTACTGAACGCTGGCAAAAGACCTCAAACTGCCCAAAGGCAAGAAACTCCCCACCTACCTGGGTAGGGCAAAAGAAAAAAGAAAAAACAGAGACAGAAGAATAGGCACTGGACCTGCCCCTCTGGGAGGGAGCTGTGAAGGAGGAAAAGTTCCGACACACTAGGAGGCCCCTTCACTGGTGGAGACAGGGGGTGGCCAGGGGGAAGCTTCGGAGCAAGAGAGGAGAGCACAGCAATAGGCGTGCAGAGGGCAAAGCAGAGAGATTCCCACACAGAGGATCAGTGCCAAACAACACTCACCAGCCTGAGAGGATTGTCGGCTCACCCTCCGGGGTGGGTGGGGGCTGGGAGCAGAGGCTCGGGCTCTGGAGGTCAGATCCCAGGGAGAAGACTGGGGTTGGCTGTGTGAACACAGCCTGAAGGGGGCTAGTGCACCACAGCTAGCTGGGAGGGAGTCCGGGAAAATGTCCGGAACTATATAAGAGTCAAGAGACTATTGTTTCGGGGTGTGCAAGGAGAGGGGATTCAGAGCACTGCCTAAACAAGCTCCAGAGACAGACGTGAGACGTGGCTATCAGCGCGGACCCCAGAGATGGGCATGAGACACTAAGGCTGCCGCTGCAGCACCAAGAAGCCTGTGTGCAAGCACAGGTCACTATCCACACCTCCCCTCCTGGGAGCCTGTGCAGCCCGCCAAAGCCAAGGTCCTGTGATCCAGGGACAACTTCCCCGGGAGAAAACACAGCATGCCTCAGGCTTTTGCAACGTCATGCTGGCCTCTGGCGCTGCAGGCTTGCCCTGCTTTCCAGACTCCTCCCTCCTCCCAGCCTGAGTGAACCAGAGCCCCCTAATCAGCTGCTACTTTAACCCTGTCCTGTCTGAGCGAAGAACAGATGCCCTCAGGTGACCTACACGCAGAGGCAGAGCTAAATCCAAAGCTGAACCCCAGGAGCTGTGCGAACAAAGAAGAGAAAGGGAAATTTCTCCCAGCAGCATCAGGAGCAGCGGATTAAATCCCCACAATCAACTTGATGTACCCTGCCTCTCTGGGATACCTGAATAGACAGCGAATCATCCCAAATTGAGGTGGTGGACTTTGGGAGCAACTGTAGACTTGAGGTTTGCTTTCTGCTTCTAACTTGTTTCTGGTTTTATGTTTATCTTAGTTTAGTATTTAGAGTTTACTATCATTGGTAGATATGTTTATTGATTTGGTTTCACCAATACTTTTCTTTTCTTTATATATAGATATTACTTTTCTTTTCTTTATATATAGATATATATATGTTTTTTCCTTTTTCTCTTTTTGTGAGTGTGTATGTGTATGCTTCTTTGTGTAATTTTTGTCTGTATAGCTTATCTTTTACCATTTGTCCTAGGGTTCTGTCTGTCCGTTTTTTTTGGTATTTTTTTTTCATTTTTTTTTATAGCTTTTAGTGCTTGTTATGATTGGTGGATTTGTTTTTTGGTGTGTTTGCTCTCTTTTTCTTTCTTTGATTTTTTCTTATTACTTTTTAATTTTTAATAATTTTTTATTTTAATAACTTTATTTTATTTTAGATTTTTTTTTCTTTCTTTCATTCTTTTTTTCTCACTTTTATTCTGAGCCATGTGCCTGACAGGGTCTTGGTGCTCCAGCCAGGTGTCAGGCCTGCGCCTCTGAGGCAGGAGAGCCGAGTTCAGGACATTGGTCCACCAGAGACGTCCCGGCTCCACATAATATCAAACGGTGAAAGCTCTCCCAGAAATCTCCTACTGAACAATAAGACCCAGCTCCACTCAGTGACCAGCAAGCTACAGTGCTGAACACCCTATGCCAAACAACTAGCAAGACAGGAACACAACCCCACCCATTAGCAGAGAGGCTGCCTAAAATCATAATAAGGTCACAGATACCCCAAAACACATCACTGGATGCGGTCCTGCCCACCAGAAAGACAAGATCCAGCCTCATCCACCAGAACACAGACACCAGTCCCCTCTACCAGGAAGCCTACACAACCCACTGAACCAACCTTAGCCTCTGGGGGTAGATAACAACAACAATGGGAACTACAAACCTGCAGCCTGTGAAAAGGAGACCCCAGACACTGTAAGTTAAGCAAAATGAGAAGACACAGAAACACACAGCAGATGAAGGAGCAAGGCAAAAACCCAGCAGACCAAACAAATGAAGAGGAAATAGACAGTCTACCTGCAAAAGAATTCAGAGTAATGATAGTAAGGATGATCCAAAATCTTGGAAATAGAATGGAGAAAAAACAAAAAACGTTTAACAAGGACCTAGAAGAACTAAAGAGCAAACAAACAATGATGAACAACACAATAAATGAAATTAAAAATTCTCTGTAAGTAATCAATAGCAGAATGACTGAGGCAGAAGAACAGATAAGTGACCTGGAAGATAAAACAGCGGAAATAACTACCACAGAGCAGAATAAGAAAAAAGAATGAAAATAATTGAGGACAGTCTCAGAGACCTCTGGGACATTAAACACACCAACATTCAAATTATAGGGGTCCCAGAAGAAGAAGAGAAAAAGAAAGGGACTGAGAAAATATTTGAAGAGATTATAGTTGAAAACTTCCCTAATATGGGAAAGGAAATAGTCAATCAAGTTCAGGAAGCACAGAGAGTCTGATACAGGATAAATCCAAGGAGAAACACACCAAGACACATATTAATCAAGCTATCAATAATTAAGTACAAAGAAAAAAGATTAAAAGCAGCAAGGGAAAAACAACAAATAACATACAAGGGAATCCCCATAAGGTTAACAGCTGATCTTTCAGCAGAAACTCTGCAAGCCACAAGGGAGTGGCAGGACATATTTAAAGTGATGAAAGGGAAAAACCTACAAGCAAGATTACTCTACCCAGCAAGTATCTCATTCAGATTTGTTGGAGAGATTAAAACCTTTACAAACAAGCAAAAGCTAAGAGAATTCAGCACCACCAAACCAGCTTTACAACAAATGCTAAAGGAACTTCTCTAGGCAGGAAACACAAGAGAAGGAAAAGACCTACAATAACAAACCGAAAACAATTAAGAAAAATGGTAATAGGAACATACATATCAATAATTACCTTAAATGTAAATGGGTTAAATGCTTCAACCAAAAGACATGGACTGGCTGAATGGATACAAAAACAAGACGTGTCTGTATATATGCTGTCTACAAAAGACCCATTTCAGACCTAGGGACACATACATACTGAAAGTGAGGGGATGGAAAAAGATATTCCATGCAAACGGAAATGGAAAGAAAGCTGGGGTAGCAATTCTCATATCAGACAAAATAGACTTTAAAATGAAGACTATTACAAGAGACAAAGAAGGACACTACATAATGATGAAGGGATAAATCCAAGAAGAAGATATAACAATTGTAAATATTTATGCACCCAACATAGGAGCACCTCAATACATAGGCAAGTGCTAACAGCCATAAAAGGGGAAATCGACAGTAACAAAATCATAGTAGGGGACTTTCACACCCCACTTTCACCAATGGGCAGATTATCTGAAATGAAAATAAATAAGGGAACACAAGCTTTAACTGATGCATTAAACAAGATGGATTTAATTGATATTTATGGGATATTCCATCCAAAAACAACTGAATACACTTTCTTCTCAAGTGCTCATGAAATATTCTCCAGGATAGATCCTATCTTGGGTCAAAAATCAAGCCTTTGTAAATTTAAGATAATTGAAATCATATCAAGTACCTTTTCCAACCACAACACTATGAGACTAGATGTCAATCACAGGAAAAAATCTGTAAAAAATACAAACACATGGAGGCTAAACAGTATACTACTTAATAACCAAGAGAACACTGAAGAAATCAAAGAGGAAATCAAAAAATACCTAGAAACAAATGACAATGAAAACACGATGACCCAAACCCTATGGAATGCAGCAAATGCAGTTCTAAGAGGGAAGTTTATAGCAATACAATCCTACCTCAAGAAACAAGAAACGTCTCAAATAAACAACTTAACCTTACACCTAAAGCAATTAGAGAAAGAAGAACAAAAAAACCCCAAAGTTAGCAGACGGAAAGAAATCATAAAGAACAGATCAGAAATAAATGAAAAGAAAATGAAGGAAACAACATCAAAGATCAAAAAAACTAAAAGCTGGTTCTTTGAGAAGATAAACAAAATTGTTAAATCATTAACCAGACTCATCAATAAAAAAAGGGAGAAGACTCACATCAACAGGGTTAGAAATGAAAACGGAGAAGTAACAGCTGACACTGCAGAAATACAAAGGATCATGAGAGATTACAACAAGCAACTCTATGCCAATAAAATGGACATCCTGGAAGAAATGGACAAATTCTTAGAAAAGCACAACCTTCTGAGAGTGAACCAGGAAGAAATAGAAAATAAAAACAGACCAACCACAAGCCCTGAAATTGAGACAGTGATTAAAAATCTTCCAACAAACAAAAGTCCAGGACCAGATGGCTTCACAAGTGACTTCTATCAAACATTTAGAGAAGAGATAACACCTATCCTTCTCAAACTCTTCCAAAAGATAGCAGAGGGAGGACACACCCAAACCCATTCTACAAGGCCACCATCACCCTGATACCAAAACCAGACAAAGATGTTACAAAAAAAGAAAACTACAGGCCAATATCACTGATGAACATAGATGCAAATATCCTCAGCAAAATACTAGCAAACAGAATCCAGCAGCACATTAAAAGGATCATACACCATGATCAAGTGGGGTTTATCCCAGGAATGCAAGGATTCTACAATATACGCAAATGAATCAATGTAATACACCACATTAACAAATTGAAGGATCAAAACCATATGATCATCTCAATAGATGCAGAAAAAGCTTTTGGCAAAATTCAACACCCATTTATGATAAAAACCCTCTAGAAAGTAGGCATATAGGGAACTTACCTCAACATAATAAAGGCCATATATGACAAACCCACAGCAAACATCGTTCTCAATGGTGAAAAACTGAAACCATTTCCTCTAAGATCAGGAACAGGACAAAGTTGTCAACTCTCACCTCTGTTATTCAACACAGTTTTGGAAGTTTTAGCCACAGCAATCAGAGAAGAAAAAGGAATCCAAATCGGAAAAGAAGAATTAAAGCTGTCACTCTTTGCAGAAAATATGATACTGTACATAGAGAATCCTAAAGATGCTACCAGAAAACTACTAGAGCTAATCAATGAATTTGGTAAAGTAACAGGATACAAAACTAATGCACAGAAATCTCTTGCACTCCTCTACACTAATGATGAAAAATATGAAAGAGAAATTAAGGAAACACTCCCTTTTACCATTGCAACAAAAAGAATAAAATACCTAGGAATAAACCTACCTAGGGAGACAAAAGACCTGTATGCAGAAAACTATAAGATACTGATGAAAGAAATTAAAGATGATACCAACAGATGGAGAGATATACCATGTTCTTGGATTGGAAGAATCAACATTGTGAAAATGACTATACAACCCAAAGCAATCTACAGATTCAGTGCAATCCCTGTCAAACTACCAATGGCATTTTTCACAGAACTAGAACAAAAAATTTCACAATTTGTATGGAAATACAAAAGACCCCGAATAGCCAAAGCAATCTTGAGAACGAAAAATGGAGCTGGAGGAATCAAGCTCCAGACTTCAGACTATACTACAAAGCTACAGTAATCAAGACAGTATGGTAATGGCACAAATGCAGAAATATAGATTAATGGAACAGGATTGAAAGCCCAGAGATAAACGAACGCACATATGGTCACCTTATTTTTGATAAAGGAAACAAGAATATACAGTGGAGAAAAGCCAGCCTCTTCAGTAAGTGGCTGAACACTCCATACACAAAAATAAAATAATAAAAACGGATTAAAGACCTAAATGTAAGGCCAGACACTATCAAACTCTTAGAGGAAAACATAGGCAGAACACTCTGTGACATAAATCACAGCAATATCCTTTTTGACCCACCTCCAAGAGAAATGGAAATAAAACCAAAAATAAACAATTGGGACCTAATGAAACTTAAATGCTTTTGCACAGCAAAGGAAACCATTAACAAAACAAAAAGACGACCCTCAAAATGCGAGAAAATATTTCCAAATGAAGCAACTGACAAAGGTTTAATCTCCAAAATACACAAGCAGCTCATGCAGCTCAATATTGAAAAAACAACCCAGTCCAAAAATGGGCAGAAGACCTAAATAGACATTTCTCCAAAGAAGATATACAGATTGCCAACCATCACATGAAAGGATGCTCTACATCACTAATCATTAAAGAAATGAAAATCAAAACTACAGTGAGGTATCACCTGACAGTGGTCCGAATGGCCATCATTGAAAAATCTACAATCAGTAAATGCTGGAGACGGTGTGGAAAAATGGTACAGATGAACCAGTTTGTAGGGCAGAAATAGAGACACAGATGTAGAGAACAAACATATGGACACCAAGTGGGGAAAATGGCGGTGGGGGGTGGGGTGGTGGTGGTGGGATGAATTGGGAGGTTGGGATTGACATGTATACACTAATATGTATAAAATGGATAAGTAATAAGAACCTGCTATATAAAAGAATAAATAAAATAAAATTCAAAAAAATAAAAGTAAAGCTGCAGCAAAGTTAAGAAAAAAACAAACTACAGTGAGGTATCACCTCACACCAGTCAGAATGGCCATCATCAAAATATCTATAAACAATAAATGCTGGAGAGAGTGTGGAGAAAAGGGAACCCTTTTGCACTGTTGGTGGGAATGTAACTTGATACAGCCACTATGGAGGAGAGTATGGAGGTTCCTTAAAAGCTAAAAATAGAACTACCATACAACCCAGCAATCCCACTACTGGGCATATACCCTGAGAAAACCATAATTAAAAAAGAGTCATGTACCACAATGTTCCCTGCAGCTCTATTTACAATAGCCAGGACATGGAAGCCACCTAAATGTCCATCGACAGATGAATGCATAAAGAAGAAGTGGCACATATATACAATGGAATATTACTCAGCCATAAAAAGAAATTAAATTCAGTTATTTGTAGTGAGGTGGATGGACCTAGAGTCTGTCATATAGAGTTAAGTAAGTCAGAAAGAGAAAAACATATACTGAATGCTAACAAATATATATGGAATCTAAAAAAAAAAAAAAAATTGGTTCTGAAGAACCTAGGGGCAGGACATGAATAAAGATGCAGATGTAGAGAATGGACTTGAGGACATGGGGAAGTGCGAAGGTGAAGCTGGGATGAAGTGAGAGAGTGGCATGTACATATATACACTACCAAATGTAAAATAGATAGCTAGTGGGAAGCATCTGCATAGCACAGGGAAATCAACTTGGTGCTTTGTGACCACCTAGAGGGGTGGGGTAGGGTGGGTGGGAAGGAGACGCAAGTGGGAGGAGATATGGGGATATATGTATATGTATAGCTGATTCACTTTGTTATAAAGCAGGAACTAACACACCACTGTAAAGCTATCATACTCCAATAAAGATGTTAAAAAAAATGTATTAGGTTTTATGTTGCAATTCTAAGGATTGGGACATAAAATACTCTAGCATTATCTTGTAAAAAGCCTATGTTAATTATTCAAAGTATGTGGCCTAAGAATTAGAAGGAAAATGATTTCAAGTTTTTGAAAAATCTACAGGTAATCATAGTGTTTAACACTGTAGTATCATTACCCATGTATCTATAGACTTTGCAGTTTTTAAAAGTAATAAATACCTGAGATATTGATTTTAAAAAAAGAACAAAAGAACTAAAATTAGTTCTCTGTTTATATGTAATTTATATGTATATGTGTTTATATATATATATAAACAATAATATTTAAAAAGAAAGCAATGGCATGATTAATATGGGATTTAGGTACAGAGAAGAAGGACAATGTAAACCCACACATGCCCAAACGAACAACAGAACAGTGTATGCCGAAGGAATCCCACCAGGAAAAATATAAGAATACCTGTTTCACTAGACTGTAGAACTCCCTTAGAATTATAATTTTTCCCTAATATTTCCCAAGCTGATGATTGAAAAGGTATTAACTGGTATTTTTATTTGCCTTTGTTTATCACTCACTAGTTACTTTGAGCATTGTTTCAAGTGTTCATTTTTCTTTTAATCTTATTTATTCTATTTTTTAAATTAATTAATTTATTTATTTTTGGCTGTTTTGGGCCTTAGTTGCTGTGTGCAGGCTTTCTGTAGTTGCAGTGAGCGGGAGGCTACTCTTCGTTGTGGTGTGCGAGCTTCTCATTGTGGTGGCTTTTCTTGTTGCAGAGTATGGGGTCTAGGCATGCCGGCTTCAGTAGTTGTAGCACGTGGGCTCGGTAGTTGTGGCTCGCGGGCTCTAGAGCGCAGGCTCAGTAGCTGTGGCGCACGGGCTTAGTTGCTCCACGGCATGTGGGATCTTCCTGGACCAGGGCTCGAACCCGTGTCCCCTGCATTGGCAGACGGATTGTTAACCACTGTGCCACCAGGGAAATACTCAAGTGTTCATTTGAATGAGGGAAGGAGGCTATTGATAATGAATTTAATTAATTTGGGACAAGATCTATGTTCATGCTTTTTGCACATTATTGTCCCAAGAATTCTAGGAGGTGAAGTCATTCTTCTTTTTCACAAATAATGAAATTCTGAGGGCAAAATGGCCCAAGGTCTAATGGCTAATGTGGTTGCCCCAGGAGCCTGTCAGACTCCAAAATGTGAACACAGGAAGATTGGGTCATGCTGCCTCACCGTTTTTACAGCTTTATTTCACTCTTATGAAATGAGAGTGATGGAAATTATTGAATGTGAAATTCTTATCAAGGAGTTATCATGTCATGAAAGCCCTGGAGGCTAATAGTGTTTCATAAATAAAATAAATGGAATTAAGATAGTTAGGAGGGACAAGGAGTGACAGAGAGCTGTTAAAGTTAGCACAATCCTTTTCCATGGGCCAATTATGTATTTTCAAGGATTTAACAGCATGGAATCCCAGGGAAATATGAAAGTATCCGAAAACAAGCCCACAATAAGGAGGTAGTGAGTTCCATGACAGATGAGAGCATCTGAAAAATGATTTGCAGATACAGAAAAAAGCCTCTGGAAATAGCTGCCTGGTAAAGTAGTTCAAAAGACACATTGACCTGCTGAGCCATAGCCTTATGGTAATATTTCTCTAAGTTGGGTTTGGGACCCAATAATGACCCATGAATCTGAAGAGTTAGTGGTGCCTACAAGACAAATTGTGGGTTTAATTATGTGAGAGGAAGAGCTATGCATCACCAGGCAGGGCATGAGAGTCCTGGGGGTAAGTGGGAGGTACTGGGAAAATCATACTCAAAGGTGTCTCTCAGGGCCTCTGTGTGTCCATCTCTAAGAAGAGATTTATACACAGTCCCTTTCTAGACCTCAAATTCTGTGATCTGCACATTTACTTCTGCACAGCAGAAAACAACACTTTTTGCTGTGGCAGCATCCTCTAGCCATCAGAAAGCAATCAGTTGTAGTGGACACAACTTCAGATAGAAAACAGGGTTTACTTAAGTATCTATAGCATTAGTCTGAAGCTCTGCAGACATTTTACAAATGAGTATCTTCTTTCACTGGTGTGAAAGGTGCAGGGTGGCAGGAGTGACAATTAACATTTAACTGAGACCACACGGAAATCCATTGCCTCAAGGATTCTTCCATGCCAATCCTTACTGCCCTCTTCCTTTTGCTCCTGGACAACTTGCAATTTAAAGCAAGTCAAGAAGTCTCTTAGGTATTATGCAGGGAGAGATGATAGTCTATGGAGTTGGTCCTTTATAAACAATTTCAAAAGAAATTATTGTGAAAGGGAAAGTTCAGTAATTGGGAAAAAATAACAAGAGCTGAAGTGTTTACCCTACTGTAGATTCCCAAGTAGTAGCTTTGTGGTCAAGTCAGGCCTGTAATTGTGCAATTTAATGGGGATTCTGTATTCTTTGTCTTTGAGAAGTATGTGTTTTGGGGGCAGAGGGAGAAGTGGAAGGGAGCAGGGAGAGGTCATTTGGAGTGGGGGAGGTATATACTAACTATGTTTGTGAGCCATCTTTGGACTTGAGTCTGAGGGGACATAGGGTGAAGATGAAATGACCCCAGGTAGTTACAGTCACCCTAATGGCACTGAAGTCATTAGCTGCTCACCATTTAAGCAGTGTCCAAAGAGAGGGAGTTAAGCTGTTTGTCTTTTGGGATCTAGATCCTGGAACATATTGGGTACTTATTATTTATTTTTTCATTAAGTAGGAATAAGTTACAGGATAGAAAAGAAGGGATTCCCTTTCGATTCACAGTGGAGGAGAATCTTTGTTTTTCTGTCCATTGTTAAATTGAATAGAACCCAGACCCTATCAGTCTTTCACCCTCATATCACAGACTTGACATGATCTCTCCATGTCTAGATGGGACAGAGAGAGGCATTCCTTTCCTCCGTTCTGACCCTGTCTAGTCCAAATTCCTGTTCATCCACCTGCCTTATTTCTCCCTTTTTCTCACAGAAAGACCCTTTAAAAACTAAGAATACAGAGGATTATTGACTGGATCCCAAAAGAGATTTTTGTGTTAGCTAAAGTCTAATAGTGGCAGAGCAAGGTAATGGAAAAACCTGATTACCTGGAGAGAAAGCCTTAAGAAATCTGTGATGCTGAGCCTCAGACAAACCCTATAGCTTCTGGATCCATAGAGGAGGAAAAAAAAAAAAAAAAAAACCACTCAGCAAGAATAGAGAAATGACTGAATGATTCATCAACAAAGTGCTGAATGAACCAATATATTCTGTTCCATTCTTAGGCAAATATAGCTATAATAGAGATGATTGCAAGTTCCTAGACAGTGGCAGAGAGTGGGAGCATTATGTCGTGTTACTCTCTGTCTTCACTCTATTAGATATTGAGTATCCACACACTTGCAGAGCACATGGATGGTACAAAACAAAGGGGAACTGCAAGGGTGTTCAATGAAAGAAAGTTAAATAAAAACTTAAGGACATATGAAATCCCATACCGATTTGTGCTTCAACAAAGAAGGGAATAAGTGTTTAGAAGCTCAAAATTGGGAACAGCTGGAGAATCAGGCATTATACAGGGCAAGATTTCCACATTGACCTGAACTTAAAGCTGAGTTCTGCATTGGAAGAAGGGCATATTGTAGCTGAAAGGAGAGAAAACCCATGAGGGGTGAAGACGAGCAAGTGTGGAAAAAGAGGGGTGGGAACAGACAAATCTTGTACAAAAAAATAACAATAATTTTGGGTGGTCTAGGGAAAGCATGTTGAACTGTAATGGAAGATGTGATTGGTAAACAGTAAATATGTTGTTGAAGAGGTTTTGAAAGCTTATGTAGAAAATTCTGGAGTTAATATGCAATAGGATATATCTGTCCTTATCTATCTGATAAGTGTCTTGATAAACACCCAGCTGGAGAACTTTGTTCCAGAAGTTACATTTTGGAGAAGAACATAGGATGGTTAATTTAGTCTAAGTTGGGTCTCAGGGAAAAAGTGAAAACTCAAAAATGTCTGCAGAGGACACTGATTTAGGGAGCTACTTATAGAGGGTTATGTTGGCTCCTTTCTGCCTCTCAGAGCAATTGGGATTTGGAAATTCATAATAATTTTCCTTTTTTGTAGGATGTTTTTGGAAACCTTTATTATATTACCGTACTAAGATCAATTTTACTAAGAGGGGAGACCCAATAACACTTAAACCACAATACGCAGTGTGATAGGCAGTGGCATCATTCAAAATGATTCTCATGAATCTGGCTTCAATCCAGACAGGTCAGATAAGACTATAGCCCAGAGCTTTAATGGTTTAGCTTTCTAAAAATTCTTTTAAAATATCCCATTTATCATTATATCCATAATACCTTTCCTATTTTTATTCTCCCATTTTCTCTGCATTTCCAACAGCATATAATTCAAGATTGGTCTCAGTAAAATAAATAATATAAAATGAAATTTATTATGACTTACCATTTTCATTTTACTAGCTTTTATAAGTGGCTCATGAATATCAAAATAAAATTATATCCCAAATTTGGTCTACTAAAACTTTACTTAGTTAATATCAATTACAATTTACCTGTCTGCTGGCCTGCAAAAAGAATGCGAAATGTGAAATCCAACATTAGGATAAGGATCTTCCCATCTCACCACAGAGGATTTGTTTATTTAATTTTTTTAATCATCATCATTGTTATTCCTTAAAAACAATTTCTGAAAGCTTGGGTTATCTCAGGGTATCCACAAAGAATCAAATTTCGCACAGTACTTTTTCTTGACTTTTTCAATGAGTTCTACTCTTAAAAATTGTTCTTTTGAGATAAAGTCACTGGGGTGCTTCTATAAGGAAAAGAATGTCCATTTAAGCCAACAAGGACCAGGGTGTACTCTGCTGTTCCTGAAGTAAAAATAATTTTCTTTGTGTTGGGCTTCATATTACGTATTTTAACTTTTGACTTATTATCTTAGTCATGTCGGAATGAAAAATGGATCTCTCTAGGGACTTCCATATGTCAGATTGAAATATCATCTCTCTTGACTGCTTGGGGCAACTGCATGTTCAAAGCCCTTTTGCCTCATTTCTCACAGTGCTCTGTGTTGCTACACCATCCTCCTGTTTTCAGGTGCATTTCCATTGCTGATGACAAATCTCACGTTCAGGGGTCAGATCAGTTCCATGTGTACACAATAATCCCCAAGCAACTGGCAATGATTTATTCATAAGTTTGATTTATTTAATGTATTCCCATTACCTAAAGCTATCTACTCCCTAAAATGTGATATATGTTGGTATACATATGTAGCTGTGAAGCAGAATTATTTTTCGACACATACACACACACACACACACACACACACACAAACATACATACAGAGTTGGGGCACAGGTCATATAGGGAAAGAAAGGTTTTTCTTTAAGAACCCAATTGGCAATTACTCTAAAAAAACTGCGAGAGCCTTCTGATCTGTGCATTGCTTAATCTCAGTCTTAGGAGACTGTTGAATTGTTCTTTGGAGGACTATAGTGTTCTTCATAGGAGACTTGGGACAAGTTCAGTCCCTGGGATCTAGTCCAGACCCTCTTGAAACCATGATAGAGAAGATTTTATGATGTTTGTGGTATCAATAATTTTACTTCTTTTATGTCCCCATCACCTTCTCATCATTCTTTTTCTCTTCATTTATTTGATCCCTCATGGTGGAGTCAGGAAGACAGAAAGATGTGTGAGACGTTTTCTTATCTGCCTTTCCCATTCTTCCCATTCATAATATCCAAGACATCATAAAAAGAGTGTGTGCTTTAGGTGGCCTGGCCTACAGTTATCACTCTTGATATCCTTTCACATCCTCTGAGGCCTTCCTCACATCTTCTCTGATACCCTCCTTATCACTTGAGCCAGAAGGGATCTCTTCTTCCCTGAGCCTCTGATGGTACTTTATTTGCATTGCTACATGGTGGTGGAACCATTCTACTTTGTGGTATAGCTATTTTTCTACAGATCCCATTGGTTTTCCTAGATCTTCAACCCTTGAGAGCTTGTGCAACTTCATACCCTGAATAGCACCTACATTAGAGCTTTGTAGCCATTGTTATTTGTTTTCACAATAGGTGTGCACTGAATGAATGCATCAGGAGAGTTCAGGAAAGTGGTGATAAACTGTTAAACAGGAAAATTTAACTACAATGTCTGGTGTGATGGAATGCTCATCAAAGTGTGAAGATTCATTTTTGAATTTGAAATAAAAGAAGCGTATGTGTTTAAAGGGTATTTTAGCTGGTAAAAAGACAGTGAGACATTAAACATTATTATAGTGACCCTTATTACTGAAAATTGGCATTTCTGTTTAAATGGCACTCTATAAAATTAGATTTTTTCAATAACATTAGGTGAACACACTATTCTGTACGTTGAATTTGAGATTCTTTAGGAAGGAGAATAAATAGTAGAACAGAGTAGAAAATTCCTAACTAAAAATGTTAACCACTGATTTGACATCAAGTTTAATGACAAATAAGAAACTGAGTGTTGTGAGCTAGGAAATAATATAATAATCCTTTGTTATTTTTCTTGAGTTGCTCCTATTGATTTAATTTCATTTTTGATTAATTCTTGGAGTCCATCTAATTGGAAGATATTCTCTTATCTATGGTAAAAAATACTTGAGGCTTACAGATGCTAAATGCCTAAGATGCCAAGACATGAGAGACAGGAAAACTGGAAGACGTGTGGGAGGCCAGTGTCCTATGATGCGAATAAAGAACAGATGACACAAGCTTCAACCATTTTTCACCTGCATGTGGCTAAATATATTTATATTTTGTTCTATATGGCTATAATATGAGTAAGAGCAAATAAGCAATCAGCAAAACATGATAAAAATCCCACTTCCAAGTACCCTTTTATTAGGACACATATTTTTTAATATAAAAATATATTGAGGTTTTATTTGCATCAGGGTCAGCTGGCCATGTGTTGTAAACCCACCTGTAGAAGACAGGAGAGAGATGGAACACTGGTGAAAGCAGTGAAAACCACCTGGGGCTATCATGGTTCGTTTGCTTGGACACAGAGTTGTTTGTCCCTGAAGCTCACGTTAGTAAGAAGGAGAATGATTTTTTAAAATGGTGTCCCTATACTTTTCATTCATTTTTTTAATTCAAAAAACATTTTTGAGTGTCATTGAACAAAGACAAAATCACTTCTTTCATTAAGCTTGTGTTCATGATGGAGAAGGCACAGGAAACAAAAAGTAGTAAACAAATCATTTTATATGTTAGGAGGGGTAAGTACAACAGGGTAGGGGTGTATTTGAGAGAAAGGGATCAAGGAAGCCCTATGTGATGGTGAGATAAAAGCCATGTCTCTTAACAGACATGTTGTTCTGCATCATTCATGATGAGAAGATATTATTTCTCTTTGGAAAGGAAGCCTCAAATGAAGTATCAATAGAAAGTTGGGAAATGAAAACCATGAATGAGTTGACCAAGTGACATCACCAAGTACAGAAGACGGGGTTCCAATGTTCATGAATTCACTCCCATCACCAATCCTGCCTCAGGACACCATGCCTACAGTGACAGATCTTAGAAGGAGAGTAGAATGATATCTCAGCAACCTGTACAGTCACTTCCTAACCAACATTATCTCCTCCAAGACATGAAGAATCGTATCTATCAAAAGGAAGCAGATTCCAGAATGGTACATTATCCAGAGTTTAAACTTCTTAAAATACTAACTTAGAAACACATTTGAAATCAAAAACAAAACAAAGAAACCCATGTAATCAGTGGCTGAGGACTTCAGTGGGGTGAAAAAAACACCCCAAACTTGTCCTTTCATCTTCCTCTTCTCTTCCACCATGTGATCTTTTCTCAACCATGGCACAGAACACATTCGTTATATATATATTTAATTTAATAAAACCCAGAGACAGGCTTTTATGTATATTCATGGACACTTGATTAATAATTGATGAGAAGGCCTGGGGCAGGTGGTTAAGAATAAAAAACATTTAGCAGGGAGCAGAGTGGAGGAAGGAGATTTCACACTTGCCTCAGTCCCGAGGGGAAGGGAAGCAGAGAGAAGGAGGAGGAGGAGGTGGGGGCAGACCCTGTGCTGAATGTCATCAGTGCAGTGTAATTTCCTTGATTTACATATTTAATTGCTTCCTGTCTTTAGCAGTTGGGCTCTAGGATTCTGACACACTTTCAGAGAAATTCGTCTGAGGGCTGGAGAGGCTGTGTTGTGTGGGAGGGAAAAGCTGAGCCTAAGCCTTGCTAGCTGTCCTCAGAAACTGGGCAAGGGTCATTACCATTAGTTCTTACACCATCAAGGGGCTCTGTCAAAAGGTTTGCTCCCAAGACATGGTTCTCACAGAAAAGACATTGTTGTGATAATAAGAGCTAGGCCTGCATCTCGGAGATCATGAGTTTCATAATCGACTAAAAAGGTATTTACCCTAATATCGTATTAAATCACAATTCCTTTCATTTATATGGCCATTCATGGTTTACAAAACAGTTTTGCACAGTCCTTATAGCATATCTCTGATGTAGGCATTATGATTTCCTTTTCTCACATGGTAGGACTTCGATATGAAGAGGTGAGGTGACTTGTCCGAATCCTCTGTAAGGTACAAGCCAGGTTTGGAACACAGTCTGTTTCTACCCTGCATGTGGCTCACAGTGTCAGGAGTCAGGCCACACTAGACACCTTTACATCTGTCAGGGCACATCTAAAACCTTAGCTTGAATTCCCAGTGATATCACATCAGAGTTTGAAGTATTGTGCTGCTTATTAAATCAGGTAACATACAAAACTTGAAAGTGTCACAATTAGCAGTGGTAGTTACATTATTTTAAAAATCTCAAATCAAAACCTATGAACTCTTACAGGTTAAGCAAATATTATAGGAGCGGTGAGCACCTTCATTCCCTTGACATCGCAAAAAAAAAAAAAAAAAAAAATCCTGAATTTCACAAAGATATTCAGCAATCCTCTTTGATTTTCAGAAATGTATTTGAGTGACTGCTAGCAGAGTCATATTATTGGCTATGACACAGAGAGATAGGGAAGATATAAATTGGGCATGGTACAAATGCCCGTGAGTGAGAAGTGGCAGAAGGATTTGAGTGATCAGAGCATTTATTTTCATTATGATGATCGTCTCAGTTGTAAGCAGCACACTGTACTCCTTGTTTTTCTAAATATGGAAGCTGGCGTTTTCATGTGGAATGTGCAAGTAGGCCAGGCCAATGTTAATTTATCATCATGATTTTTCCAATGCAGAAGTTAACCATTTATTTATGATTTGGGTAGTTTAAATCAAAGTGATATTTAAAAAATAATGGCAATTCTGGCCACTCTATCTCATTTTCTGTTGTGGAGGCGATAATAAATAATAAATGAGCAGCTGATGAATATTTTAACAGAAATGAATCATTGCATAAATGTTAACTACTTATTTATTAATACTTAACTACTGTGTATAGTACTTAATGACAAGTACTAAAACAAGTGATTTTTTTTTTTCTTTCTTCCCTTGACATGCTCAAAGCGATGAAGAATTTTCATCCAAATTTCCCAGTTGTTAGGATCCTACCTAATTCTGTCAAGCACCATTTCAAGAAGCTTTTATTTGACTGTTTCCCATTGGGTAGTGATTGAATATATTTTTATTATCTGAAGGATGTGAATGAATGTCAGTGTAGCAAAATCCTGATTTTATATAATTTCTTCCCATCTCAAGTTCCATTTCTTAAGTAACTTCATCAAACCTCTAATTTCAGATTTGCTTAATACCTAGATATTGGTGGCTATTGGTGGCTCCTCTCAGTGACAGAGCAAATTTGTCCCATTTGAAATGTCTTTTTAAGCACATTTGCTTCCATGCTCCCCTAGTCTAACTGTCCAACTATTTGTTCTGTAATCATGTCATTACTGACTTCCTGTTGTCTCTTAATGATTGTGGAACCTACTCATATTTGCCATTCTGGGTAGGACTGGCTCTACCATTAGTCCTTTCTTTCCCTTTCTTTTTTTCTTTTTCTTTTTCTTTTTTTTTTTTTTTTTTTATCTTCAAGGCTCTGGGTTTATTTCTTCTTTTCTGAGGCATTATAATTGCATATTGTAAATGGAAGCTTTGATTCAAAGTTGAAAAATTAGCAATGAGGAAATTCCAGCAGAAAACAAATCTTCCTTTGATGACACCTGTTTCAAGAAGAGTTGACTGACCCCAGGGACCTGGTCTAGAGTTGTATTTCAAAGTGACACTCTAAGCCTTTGAAAAGCATTTCCTCAACCTTCTGCTGCTGAGTAGCTTGTGTTTTGATGTCAGCAAAGCCCACCATGGTGGCCCTCCCTCCATCATACCTGCTTACCCAGTTCTTCCAGTGGTAGCACAATAAGCCACAATCCATTATTAAAATCTTCAGTTGGAACTTAAGTATCTGTAAGTTTCTCTTTACTTTGGTAGCATACTCTTAATGTAAGTTTCAAGTTTTGGTTATAGAAAAAATTTTCCTTTTTTCTCGAGATAATCTGAGTGACACTTTTCTCTTTCCATGGCCATACCTCTCTCTTCCTTAGACACCAACGGTCACAGGTAGCCTCCAGCTTCCCAGAGTTTTGCCCTTGCCCACTCCATCGGGGGTGCATGATGCTCCCTGCTAATATGATATTCCACAGACAAATCACAATGTCACAAGAATTCTCTAAGCCAGTGATTGCTAAACATCACTATGCATTAGAATTATATATGCCTTTAAAAAGGAAGATTCCTTGTGACTTCCCACTGAACTTTAGATTCAGTGTATGTAAATGCGAGGTCCAAACATCTCTAATTTTATAGAGCTCCTCAGGTGATTTGAGGCATGAATGAATTTCAGAACCACTGCCCCAAATGGCTATCATTTTGTGCTTTACATATAATGGCTTAGATTCCATTGCAGACTTTAATCCTCTCTAATTTAATTTATAAAGTATTTTCTATTTTCTCCAGTTATTACTTTATCTGAAGATATTTCTTTTTTACTTATTTTTATTTGATAGAATTTTTGGCTAACAAATGTAAACATTATTGGACCCACCTATGCTTTCAGACCTATTAAGAATATTTATAATTTTTGAAGAAAAGAAGGGAAATCTTTATGCTTAATTTATTTAAGGAATATAAAATATCCAATATTTATGAAGCAGTGGAATAAATTGTCTCAGTGAAAGACTCTAAGGTTAGGAATAAATAGGAAATGAATGCCCCTGAAACAGTGGCAGGAAAGAAGTTAGGCAAGATAATGAATGGGTCAAAGAGACAGACATGGAAATAACTGTAGTGCCCTATCTGGTAGACTTTCCCAAATGAATATGGGAAATTCCAGCTAGGCAGTGGAGACTATGGTAGGGTATGCATCTTCTGATGAACAGCAGACCTTCATCCTACACTTACTCTACAATCATGCCTTCATTCTTTGTACTAGGACAGAAATAAGTTTCCATGTGTATCATAGAAAACTGCTAATTTACAAGGTTAAAAGAGGAGTGAATACTTATCATCATCATCCTACAAAAAGAAATTCAGCTTTTCACAACCAGTGAAGAGGGTTTCTTTCATGTCTGAATAGGATTGAAACTAAGGTAGGACATGACCATATTGAGCCTACAGAGAAAACAAAACAGGGATACTTATTTGGAGATAAGACACATGAGGAGAGGCCAAGTAATGTACTAATACTGCTGAATGTGCTGGCATTAATATGAAAAAGACCCTCAAGCACGTATTCTAAGCCATCAACTAGCAGTGTAATCATGTCCATAGAACTGTTGGGCACTATATGTAGTAATAAACTTGGGAGTCATTTGCATCTTGCTGCATCCAGTTGAACAAACACCATAACACACTATCATCGACACAACAGTCCCAGGGTCCATAACAAGTGCTTTCCTTTTATGATTCTTTAGGGACCCCTGAGGTTAGAATTCAGTAAGTGTAGGAAATGAAAATACATTGCAGTGGGGATAGTCCAGAAGGAGGTAATGGAGAGGTAATCTAGGATCAATAGGCCAATACTAGCTGTGTTATCTAGTAATACTTGGCCCTGCTCTGCCTTGTTTTCCGCTATGCTATTACTGTCTTCTCATCCTCACACTTCTGGCGGGGTGTCTACAGATTTCTTCTGGTATTCTGTATCTCCACCCTGATAGCATTTCCATTTGCTTTCTCTAATAGAAATATCATGATATAGTGATATCATATTTCTTTGGCATTCCCACCTTTGTAAGCTGATGAAATAGGATGCCCTTCGTATATAAATGTAAACTAGGTATGCCTCCTTCATACATTAATTTGTTAATCTGGTAGAGGTGAAACGTTTAATCAAACCATCCATACTTTCATGCCCCAATCCTCTTTTTATTCATTTAACAAATAATTATTAATTCCTTGTCTGGGCTATTGCCCTTACAAGCAAGTGCGAATCTAGTCCAGTGTGTCACACACCTATCTGAGAAGAGAATACCTGAGGACAGGATTGCTAATATTAATGGAAGACCAATGAGTTCTCAATGGAACTGTTTCAAACATGGGTGCAGAAGGAGGTCTTTGTGTGGTAGCAGGAGCAGACAAGGGAGATTTCTAGAATGCCTCAACTCCTCCCAAAAGGCAGATGCCTACTCCATTTCAGCAAAGCTCCCACCAGTGAGATAATAAGCCAAGTACAGTTGAACTTATGTAACATACCGATTGCTCCTTGTCCTCATTAGCACATTGTTCCAACTAAGTGAGCTAACTGAATTAGCCCGAATTACGAGACCCACAGTACAACAGTCCTGGGAACCCTAAACATTGTAATGGTTAATAATTGGGGCTCTGGAGCCTGTCTGCCTGGGTCTGAATCCTGTCTCCAACACTTCCTATCTATATGACCTTAGTCAAATTACTTTCCTCTACCTGCCTCAGTTTCCTCATGTGTAAAATTGGAATAATAGTGATACACATCTCATTAGCGTTTTGTGAGAATTAAGTACAAGTAAAACATTTAGAACAGTCCATGTTGAATAGAGTCATCTATTTATAGTCTGAACTCATGGTATGAACCAGACCATAAATTCCTTGTGCACAAGAATATAGTTTACATCTTCACATCCCTTACAGCTGGAAGTTGCTCAGAAAATATTTGAGAACTTAGCAGACCCCATATCACAGATTTGAAAGATACTTGTGCCTCCTGCTTTGGAAATCTGTCATATGGTCAGAGATTAGGACTTTCTCCTCCTGCTCTGTATCCCATGTAATGAGGCCTCTCAGAAACTACGGGAGAACAAAGAGGAAGGTAAGCATGGTGTGGCTCATGCATGCCACTTCTCCCAGTCTTTAATAATGAAGGCAATAAATATTACCTGTTTGAGGATGTGATCAACAGAGTTCTCTAAACAGTCATGTATTTATTATATTGTGTCAAATAAAATATATGAAAATGTGCCCATAGCAGTGTGTGACATAAAAAGAGTTGTGACCTTTTATAAAAAAGGATAATGAAGTGAGATTAGCATGGGTGGAAGGTGCTAGTTTGACTACCGTAGAGGCTGAAATTCTTTATCTGGAGAGTAAAAATAGTATGGAAGCCACAGCAGCTGCAGAAACCTTCCTGAGAATTTGCCTCCTCTGCCGAGATGAAGTGTAAGAGAGAAATGGATTTTCCGAAAGTAGGAGATTCTGCTCAGATGAACACTCACGTATTTCAGACTTAGAAATATGTTTCGTATGGAATAGATTTAATAGTATTTTACTTGCCAGTGTTTTTATGTTTTTAAAATATTACTTGCTATTTTAGTATCATCAGAGACATGAAGTGGTATTTATTGAATAATCAGGTTGTCAGGGTGGAGTATTTGAAACCCCAGAGTGTGTTTCTCCCCCCCATTCTAGGAATGCACAAACTAAAAAGAAAAGATTTATACATGTTTTGTTCTGTTTATACTGGTGGGGTAGGGAGTTGTGTATTTGTGTTTATGTGTTTTATCAGAGAGGAGTGTGCTTTGTTGTATCTGTTTGGGGTGATAAGGAGTCTACACTCTATTTCTTAACAAGGGAGGTTCAAAGGAGGAGGTAGAATTGAGTACATGTTTTGATGAAAAATAATAAAAGCTTAATAGGTTTGACATGTGATCGGAGGTGGCCTCAAAGAGGAAAAAAATGGACAGAGCAGATTATGATTGCTCAGGAAAAACAAAAGGTCAAATGATATAAGTAGGCTTAAGATATAGGAGACAGAGAGAGGAGGAAAGAGACAGACAGAGACAGAGAGACAGAGACAGAGATAAGGTGTATTTGCTGATACCTCCAAGGACAGCAGTGTAAACTATGATTTATATACTTAAGGGACTTACAAGGGTAGCATACATGAGATATGGTAACAATATAGAGCAGTATGTGATGAGTGCATTAAGTACACGGATCTACAAATGGGTATTTATAGTTGCTATAGATGAGAGGGGTGGGTTGAATAAACCTATGATAGCAAACCAAGGGTGGGATTTCAAACTGGTTTTGATATCACAAATTTGAATTATTTAATTTCAGAGCAGGAAAGGACATTCAAGGTCATGCACTGAAACTTTATCCTACCTGTGAAGTATTATTGGTTCTCCTAACAGGACCAGGAGGTGAGGAAGAGGGTAAAGTGGCAAGAATGTTTGTCATGTTCATTTATGCATAAGTAATAGAAAAAGTTTCAGGGAGAAGAAGAGATGTTAGGACTGTGAGGAGGATTTAGTCATCTGCATTCTAGAAGCCAAAGCTGAATATGAGGAGGTATAAATATAGCATGTAATTGATGGTGAGAAAGATATAAAGGAGACTGGAAGTCCAGTCTAGGGAACCTCTTCAGACTAGGGGAGAAAGAAAGAGATAAATGTTTTATACTGGAGATGAAGTAAATGCCCAATAAATCAGGATAAAACTAAAAGGAAGAGACCGTAAACCTCCATTAATTCCAACATAATAGACCAAGTGAGACCTTAGGGCTGAATTAGTCCACTTGTACATTGAATGCTGCAAGTGCACACTCTGATACATCTCCAGTCTCCCTGAACTGTATTTCGTTCCAAAACACTTTCATGCATTGTGCTCAAAATCGTCTTTCTGTTAGTTTCTACACAGCTTATTTGGAACTGTGGCCTCTTAGGGTACCTATTAATATTTAGATCTGGAAAAATCACCATGAATTACTCTAAAATTTAGTAGAGAAGCAGCCATTTACAGCTATTCTTTTTTTAAAATTTTTTATACAACAGGTTCTTATTAGTTCTCTATTTTATACATATTAGTGTATATATGTCAATCCCAATCTCCCAATTCATCCCACCACCACAACTACCCACCCCGGCATTCCCCCCTTGGTGTCCATACGTTTATTCTCTACATCTGTGTCTCTGTTTCTGCCTTGCAAACCAGTTCATCCATACCATTTTTCTAGATCCCACATATATGTGTTAATACATGATATTTGTTTTTCTCTTTCTGACTTACTTCACTCTGTGTAACAGTCTCTAGGTCCATCCACGTCTCTAGAAATGACCGAATTTCGGTCCTTTTTATGGCTGAGTAATATTCCATTGTATATATGTACCACATCTTCTTTATCCATTCGTCTGTCGATGGACATTTAGGTTGCTTCCATGACCTGGCAATTGTAAATAGTGCTGCAATGAACATTGGGGTACATGTCTTTTTGAATTATGGTTTTCTCTGTGTATGTGCCCAGTAGTGGGATTGCTGGGTCATATGGTAGTTCTATTTGTAGTTTTTTAAGGAACCTCCATACTGTTCTCCATGGTGGCTGAATCAATTTACATTCCCACCAGCAGTGTGAGAGGGTTCCCTTTTCTCCACACCTCTCCAGCATTTGTTGTTTGTAGCTTTTCTGGTGATGCCCATTCTAACCGGTGTGAGGTGATAGCTGATTGTAGTTTTGATTTACATTTCTCTAATAATTAGTGATGCTGAGCATCTTTCATGTACCTCTTGGCCATCTGTATGTCTTCTTTGGAGAAGTGTCTGTTTAGGCCTTCTGCCCATTTTTTTATTGGGTTGTTTGTTTTTTTAATATTGAGCTGCATGAGCCGTTTATATATTTTGGAGATTAATCCTTTGTCCATTGATTCATTTTCAAACATTTTCTCCCATTCTGAGGGTTGTCTTTTTGTCTTGTTTACAGTTTCCTTTGCTGTGCAAAAGCTTTTAAGCATCATTAGGTCCCATTTGTTTACTTTTGTTTTTATTTCCATTACTCTAGGAGGTGGGTCAAAAAAGATCTTGGGGTGATTTATGTCAAAGAGAGTTCTTCTTATGTTTTCTTCTAAGAGTTTGATAATGTCTGGCCTTACATTTAGGTCTTTAATCCATTTTGAGTTTATTTTTGGGTATGGTGTTAGGAAGTGTTCTAATTTCATTCTTTTATATGTAGCTGTCCAGTTTTCCCAGCACCACGTATCGAAGAGACTGTCTTTTCTCTATTGTATATCCTTGCCTCTTTATCATAGATTAATTGACCATAGGTGCGTGGGTTTATCTCTGGGCTTCTTATCCTGTGCCATTGATCTGTATTCCTGTTTTTGTGCCAGTACCATACTGTCTTGATTACTGTGGCTTTGTAGTATAGTCTGAAGTCAGGGAGCCTGAATCCTCCAGCTCCATTTTTCTTTCTCAAGATTGCTTTGGCTATTTGGGGTCTTTTGTGTTTCCATACAAATTGTGAAATTTTTTGTTCTAGTTCTGTGAAAAATGCCATTGGTAATTTGATAGGGATTGCATTGAATCTGTAGATTGCTTTGGGTAGTATAGTCATTTTCACAATGTTGATTCTTCCAACCCAAGAACATGGTATATGTCTCCATCTGTTGGTATCATCTTTAATTTCTTTCATCAGTGTCTTATAGTTTTCTGTCTACAGGTCTTTTGTCTCCCTAGGTAGGTTTATTCCTAGGTATTTTATTCTTTTTGTTGCAGTGGTAAATGGGAGTGTTTCCTTCATTTCTCTTTGAGATTTTTCATCATTAACATATAGGAATGCAAGATATTTCTGTGTATTAATTTTGTATCCTGCTACTCTACCAAATTCATTGATTAGCTCTAGTAGTTTTCTGTTAGCATCTTTAGGATTCTCTATGTATAGTATCATGTCATCTGCGAACAGTGACAGTTTTACTTCTTCTTTTCCAATTTGTATTCCTTTTATTTCTTTTTCTTCTCTGACTGCCATAGCTAGGACTTCCAAAACTGTTGAATAAGAGTGGCAAGAGTGGACATCCTTGTCTTGTTCCTAATCTTAGTGGAAATGCTTTCAGATTTTCACCATTGAGTATAATGCTTGCTGTGGATTTGTCACATATGACCTTTATTATGTTGAGGTAGGTTCCCTCTATGCCCATTTTCTGGAGATTTTTTATCATAAACAGGTGTTGAATTTTTTCAAAAGCTTTTTCTGCATCTATTGAGATGATCATATGGTTTTTATTCCTTAATTTGTTAATGTGGTGTATCACATTGATTTGCGTATATTGAAGAATCCTTGAATCCCTGGGATAAATCCCACTTGATCATCATGTATGTTCCTTTTAATGTGTTGTTGGATTCTGTTTGCTAGTATTTTGTTGAGGATTTTTGCATCTATATTCATCAGTGATATTGGTCTGTAATTTTCTTTTTTTGTAGTATCTTTGTCTAGTTTTGGTATCAGGGTGATGGTGGCCTTGTAGAATGAGTTTGGGAGTGTTCCTCCCTCTGCAATATTTTGGAAGAGTTTGAGAAGGATGGGTGTTAGCTCTTCTCTAAATGTTTGATAGAATTCACCTGTGAAGCCATCTGGTCCTGGGCTTCTGTTTCTTGGAGGATTTTTAATGACAGTTTCAATTTCATTACTTGTGATTGGTCTGTTCATATTTTCTATTTCTTCCTGGTTCAGTCTTGGAAGGTTCTACTTTTCTAAGAATTTTTTCATTTTTTCCAGGTTGTCCATTTTATAGGCATAGAGTTGCTTGTAGTAGTCTCTTAGGATGCTTTGTATTTCTGCAGTGTCCGTTGTAACTTCTCCTTTTTCATTTCTAATTTTACTGATTTGAGTCCTCTCCCTCTTGTTCTTGATGAGTCTGGCTAGAGGTTTATCAATTTTGTTTATCTTCTCAAAGAATCAGCTTTTAGTTTTATTGATCTTTGCCATTATTTTCTTTGTTTCTCTTTCATTTATTTCTGCTCTGATCTTTATGATTTCTTTCCTTCTACTACCTTTGGGTTTTTTTGTTCTTCTTTCTCTAGTTCCTTTAGGTGTAAGGTTAGATTGTTTATTTGAGATTTTTCTTATTTCTTGAGGTAGGCTTGTATAGCTGTAAACTTCCCTCTTAGAACTGCTTTTGTTGCATCTCATAGGTTTTGAATTATCGTGTTTTCATTGTCATTTGTCTCTAGGTATTTTTTGATTTCCTCTTTGATTTCTTCAATAATCTCTTGGTTGTTTAGTAATGTATTGTTTAGCCTCCATGTGTTTGTGGGTTTTTTTACTTTTTTTTTCCCGTAATTGATTTCTAATCTCTTAGTGTTGTGGTCAGAAAAGATGCTTGATATGATTTCAATTTTATTAAATTTACCAAGGCTTGTTTTCTGACCCAACATGTGATCTATCCCAGAGAATGTTCCATG
The DNA here is from genome assembly GCF_028023285.1 of Balaenoptera ricei. Classification (NCBI taxonomy): domain Eukaryota; kingdom Metazoa; phylum Chordata; class Mammalia; order Artiodactyla; family Balaenopteridae; genus Balaenoptera; species Balaenoptera ricei. The sequence continues at coordinate 98,057,035 of NC_082642.1, forward strand.
TGCATTTAAGAAGAACATGTAATCTGCTGTTTTCAGATGTAATGTCCTATAAATATCAATTAAATGTACCTGGTCTATTATGTCATTTAAAGCTTGTTTTTCCTTATTAATTTTCTGTCTGGATGATCTGTCCATTGGTGTAAGTGAGGTGTTAAAGTCCCCCACTATTATTGTGTTACTGTCAATTTCCTCTTTTACAGCTGTTAGCATTTGCCTTGAGTATTGAGGTGCTCCTATGTTGGGTGCATAAATGTTTGCTATTGTTATATCTTCTTCTTGGATTGATCCCTTGATCATTATGTAGTGTCCTTCTTTGTCTCTTGTAACATTCTTTATTTTAAAGTCTATATTATCTGATATGAGTGTTGCTACTCCAGCTTTCTTTTGATTTGCATTTGCATGGAACATCTTTTTCCATCCTCTCACTTTCAGTCTGTATGTGTCCCTAGGTCTGAAGTGGGTCTCTTGTAGACAGCATATATATGAGTCTTGTTTTTTATCTATTCAGTGAGCCTGTGTCTTTTGGTTGGAGCATTTAATCCATTCACATTTAAGTTAATTATCAATATGTATGTTCCTATTACTATTTTCTAAATTGTTTGGGGTTTGCTTTTTTAGGTCCTTTCCTTCTCTTGTGTTTCCTGCCAAGAGAAGTCCCTTTAGCATTTGTTGTAGAGCTGGTTTGGTGGTGCTGAATTCTCTTAGCTTTTGCTGGTCTGTAAAGCTTTTGATTTCTCTGTTGAATCTGAATGAGATCCTTGCTGGGTAGAGTACTCTTCGTTGTAGGTTCTTCCCTTTCATCACTTTATATCATGCCACTCCCTTCTAGCTTGCAGAGTTTCTGCTGAGAAATCAGCTGTTAACCTTATGGGAGTTCCTTTTTATGTTATTTGTCATTTTTCCCTTGTTGCTTCTAATAATTTTTCTTTGTCTTTAATTTTTGCCAATTTGATTACTATGTGTCTCAGTGTGTTTCTCCTTGGTTTTATCCTGCCTGGGACCCTCTGCGCTTCCTGAACTTGGGTGGCTATTTCCTTTCCCATGTTAGGGAAATTTTCATCTATAATCTCTTCAGATATTTTCTCGGGTCCTTTCTCTCTGTCTTCTCCTTTGGGCCCCGTGTAATGCAAATGTTGGTGTGTTTAATGTTGTACCAGAGGTCTCTTAGGCTGTCTTCATTTCTTTTCATTCTTTTTTCTTTAATCTGTTCTGTGGCTGTGAATTCCATCATTCTGTCTTCCAGGTCACTTATCCATTCTTCTGCCTCAGTTATTCTGCTATTGCTTCCTTCTAGTGTATTTTTCATTTCAGTTATTGTATTGTTCATCTCTCTTTGTTTGTTCTTTAATTCTTCTAGGTCTTTGTTAAATGTTTCTTGCATCTTCTCGATCTTTGCCTCCATTCTTTTTCCGAGGTCCTGGATCATCTTCACTATCATTATTCTGAATCTTTTTCTGGAATGTTGCCCATATCAACTTCATTTAGCTGTTTTTCTGGGGTTTTATCTTGTTCCTTCATGTGGTACATAGCCCTCTGCCTTTTCATCTTGTCTGTCTTTCTGTGAATGTGTTTTTTTTTCCACAGGCTGCAGGATTGTAGTTCTTGCTTCTGCTGTCTGCCCTCTGTTGGATGAGGCTCTCTAAGAGGCGTGTGCAAGCTTCCTCCATTTACAACTATTCTTGAAAAATCAATAAAGAAAAAATATAAAGATAAAAAATATCTTGATATTTAATAGTGAAATTAAGTAATTCTAACTGTACTTAAATAGCATCATAAATTATTTCATTGGTTGAAGAAGAATTCACTGAAACACTTAAGAGTATCTGTATCTAGAGTTGACTCTACAGTGAGAGAATATCACTGAAAAAAGGAGGATGAGAAAGTTTGGGGAAGAAAACTATGGTGAAAATTTGAAAAAACTATGTGATTCATGATATGCCAATCCTAATATTCTGATTTCAGTGTAATACATAGGCATGATTCATGGTACAAGACAACTATCCTTCATCTAAAAATATTTGATTTTAACCAGCTCCTTCAACTTAACCTTTTAAATATCATATTTTAGATATTTTAGATGTTACCTATAGAGTTCATGTACTTATTTGAGACATTTGTAAACCTACTTTTATTTTCATCTTTTGATGATATCTTTGGAATAAAGAAAGGTAATGTGGAATATTTGAAAAAAATCACTGCATTAGGAATTCGAGTTCAAGTTGCAACTTGGGTACTCATGGCATTTTTTAAGTCACTACATATCACTCTTATCTATAAATGGAAGCATTGAACTGAGTAATATATGAATTTTTGATTAGATCTAAAAGGCTATGATTTTACATTTATCACTCATTGGGTAAATGGGAACTTTAAAAGAATTTATCCTAAAGTGATCATTTTTATAATCCCTAAATCTAAGATATAGTATCAATTTCAGTTTTCATCCTAGTTGTTACACTCTTTTCATGAATTTCAATTGTCTTTCTAAGTACAAAAGGCCTACTTTCATAAACGGTCCCCTGTATAGGTGCTCAGGCACCAAGCTCTGAAGGCCCTGTGCCTGTGATAGATCACTTATGGTGATGGCCAGAGTTGATTTGTCAGGGGTCTTCTTACTATACATTTAGATCTGTTCCTTTAAGTAAAAGACCTTTGCAGAGAGATGATAACTGGCTGTTGGTGTTCAAGCCCCACTACCTTTCCATGTTTTGGGGTATTTATGTTATCTCACCTCCTGTCTTTTATTATTATTATTATTATTGAAGTATAGTTGATTTACAATGTTGTGTTAGTTTCAAGGGTACAAGAAAGTGATTCTGTTATACATACATATATATCTTTTTTTCAGGTTATTTTCCCTTATAGATTATTACAGTCATCTCCTGTCTTTTCAATTCCTTGTCTGTTTTGTGCTGTGATCAAAGCTATGTATAGAGCCCCATAGGTATAAAAACTAAAATGGGTTTAACAACCAAAAGTGCAAACAGTGATTTTATTAGCTCTTCTTACTTCAGTCAAAAACATGTGGGGCTGATGACTTTAGAAAAAATATCTGCAACCATTTTTTTTTTTTTTTGCTCCTTTTCCTGCATTACAATGTGGCTTTGGTCTTTGGAGCATGAATTACTCTTTTCTAAAAGTTTTAATTACTATGCACCCACCTGCACTAAAATACTTTTGACACTTACTTCAGGGTGAGCTCCTACAGTTTATCTGCTTATTTTCCTGCCCAAAGTGCATCTGATATCAAATTGTGAATACACTATCAAGGCTTATGTATATATAGAAGTGATTGGGAAACCTATAAAAATGTTTTTGATGAAGTAATTGATATAAAGTCGGATTGAAGAAAGAGAATTCATCTCTTCCCAGGAAGGAGCGGAGTCATATTTTTGTTGAATTTTTCATTTTCCAAGGTCTTACTAATGATTATTGGCCACCACTGCCAGCTTTTCTTTCTGTCAGTTGTACTTTTACAGATAAATAGATTAAGTCCATCAATTACTTTTCCACCATTAAACTGTAGACCTTGTTGTCATGAGAAGATCCTCATCTGAATACCAGTTTTCACTATTTCAATCCCTTGAGAAGAGTAATATTGATATTCCAATACCCCATCACTAGCTATAGCTATAATATCAGTAGCTATTTGTAGAAAAGTATGTGCTTCTTCCAAATTCTCATGATCATCTTGACCATTACAAAGGAATGTATGCACTGTATACCCAGTAAGAACCACTCATTATTTGAATTTATTAGCAATTAATTTGTTTTGATACCCGACACTCTTGCATTTTTTATTGGTGACAGTTAACTTGGAAAATTATGTAATTACATCATTTTGAATTATATAATAAATCATTCAAATAATATAGTGCAGTCAGTCAATCAGAATTCTCCAGAAAACCTGAAACTCATTGCTCTTATATTTCTTTCCAGCACAGTTTTTTTTTCTTACTCTTTCTATTTTATTCTCATTGTATCATATGTCTTTTAGGACATATTCTAAGCCTGTAGATGGGGGAAATCATTAGAGTATGTATTCAGAGAAATTGTATAAATTTTGTTTTGACTTTCCATTTTTACAATTTTGTGCCGTCTAGATTTCTCTTTTAATTTCCAGTTTAAGCTTCCACAAAACCTCAGTGTAACTGAGCCTCATAACTCAACTTATGTCTCTAAATTTTACCTGGCTTTTATGTTAAACCCAAGGCAAACTACATAATTTACTTTGAAATTGGCAAAAAGCTGTATTTTCCAAAAAGTTTTGTGACATTTGAAAGTATTCTACAAAAATGTCAGAGTTTGCTTGGTTCTTGCTTTATCAAGAAATTCTAGTATATCCTAATACAACCTGACCCCAGGTAGAGAGTATTTTATAAATGAGTTAATGTATCATGTAGCACACCCAGACAGAAATAAGCCTTGTTAAAATAGAATTCTGTAAAGAGAGCCAGTTTTTTCTTATTGACTATTCAGGACACTTGAATCTTGACTGTACAGGGCAGTCTCTACTAACCCAGAAGTGTGTGTGTGTGTGTGTGTGTGTGTGTGTGTGTGTGTTTGTGTAGAGATATATTAGATTAAGGCTTTATAAAGATAACAACAGAATTTGTTTAAAATTACTGAATCCCCACTCTAAACCCACCACTTAGACCATAAGAGTGATGTGCATTTTATAATATATATTTATACAAACTATTAAGGATATAACTTCTGGTTATTTTTAGCTAAAGAATCAGTGATAACCCTTACTTGTAGCTGAGTTGAGTTCTACAGTTGGTCTGTGTATATTGTGTATGCATATACACATATATGAATATATACACACACTTATCCTTTATTTTGTAATGAGCAAGTAGTAATTTACTCTTAGTTACTCTCTTAAACAACAATGAAATTAAGCTACTTATTGCTCGTGTAATCCATGAAACTCATAGATTCCTCTTTCTCTTTCTACCCTGCTGGTTATTATCCCTCACTAGGAAAAAGATCCTCTCAACTTTGTTCTTTGGGATTCGAAACTCCAAGTTTTTGTAATGGTTTCCCTTTCTATATTTGGAAGTCACTATTTATTAAAAGAAAAAGCATGAAAAGAAAAAGATAAAATGACATCTGATCCAAGACATTTCCTGGTCAAGTTAAACAAGACATAATTAGGATGAACTTGCCACATCTGTTTCTTAATTCAGAGCCTCATCTGTGGGTTTATGAACCTCTAGGGGAGAGAGGAGACCAATCGAGTTCTAATTGTGCTTTGTTAATGTCATCATTTAAATATTTCTTTTTTGAACACATTATTTTCAATAGCTATTATATCATTTTATGATCTGGTGTAAATTGTTCTTTTTTTCTGTCTTTGAAATGGATGTTGAAATTACAGCAAGGGACATAAAAATGTATTGGTTTAAAGAAGTCCTGAATAATATGGTACATTGTCCACCAAGCTTTAAGCCAGACATTTGATGGGGCCAGTGCATGTCCAGCGGCTGGACATTCTGGTGGGTCACAGATGGACTAGAATCATCGTGCCTCTTTTATCTACTTTCCCTGTGAGTAAGATTGAGCAATTCCCAAAGTCTTGTTTATAAATGAGTTAAACTGCTTTAATCTATTTTCTGATAGCCCCCAATGATTTCTAGTCAAATACAGCCCTTGGATGAAATCCATAATGTCAATCACTTTAACACATTAAAGCAGAAATCTATATTATTGTGGTTGCTACAAGAATTGTGGTAAGGCCATGACTCTTTCCCAGCACGTAACAAGAAAACAATTCCCTGTCCCCTTGGTGTGGGATCCTACTCTACTGCTTTCCCCTTTACATTAATCATTTGGTCAAAAGCCAGAGATACACCCTAAAAATTTTATATGATATAAGTATTCTGTTCTCTAGAATGAACACTGGATTGCAGACTAGGAAAATTAAGTATATGAAAAGAATAAGCATTTCCATTCTCTCTCAGTGTCTCAGGCTATAGTACTTGATACATGTATTTGCTAACTTGTATTGATTGCTTTCAGAGACCATTAAGGACCAATGATTAGAAGTATGGCCACTAGCCACAGGCCGTTTTAGATAATTAATGATTGACTTGGATTCTAAGACAAGGTTCAAGCCCTGGCTGGGTGATCCTAGACAAGCCCTCATCTGTGAAATGGGGATGAGAACTCCTCTTCTGCTAATTCAGTGATGAACAGTCATTGTAAATGATGAAAGATGAATTGCTTCTTAAATGTAATATATTGATATCACCTCAGTGATGAAAATGAAGGAAGAAAAACAAGGAAATATGACATCCATACATACCAACTATGAGGAAAGTGAAGGCGTAAGTGCATGTTATGATTTGAGTCCAGGTATCTGATCAAATTCTTGATTCAGCCAGATGTATATCTTATTTTACATTACTAGCTATGATTAATCAGAATTTATGGGTTGTAGTTTATCTTTTCAAAAACCTTATATCCGACATTCAACACAGAAATTTTAGCAAACACAGAAAAGTATTTCAAAATTAAAATTCTCAAAAAGCATCACCCTGATTTAATATTAATATTTTCCTATATTTTCAGTCTTTTTATCATGTGCATATATGCACACATAAATATATGTTTATATTTAGTTAATATTTATATCATATTGCTCAGTCTTTATGTACTCTGTATTTTTTATGGGTGAATGTGCACATGCTTTTATGTAAGTTGTAGTCTGAGTTTTATTTCACACTATCAGGAAAATTTTATTTCTAAGAATAGACATTCAATAATATGTCCTTCTATTTCTGTGTTATTCTAATGATTTATTCTTATGAGTCCCATGGCAAAAAAGTTGATACCTTTCTGATACTTGAGAAAACTAATTTACAAATTTGTTTTGGAATTCCTCTATGTTTACAAGCACAATATACAGAATGTGACAGATATTTGCACTTACGTCCTTATTGGTAGGAAGTACATTGATAAGGTATAGAATATCTATATGCTGACTTACTGTTGCTGTCACCACCTCAGCTGTGACAGGATTAGTAATAAACAGGACTTCCTAATATTCTAAAAGAGTGTGAGGGACATATGTCTTTAATTTCATGGGAGTCGATATTGGAAATATATCTATGGTTTGTGTTGAGTTTCTGCTACTTCCCTAGATTCCCTGGGCCAGAAGAGATCATAAGAGGTAAGGGAGGGTAGGGTTTCAGTTTGCTATGTTCTATGAATGATGCATTTGAAATAGCTCCCTGGGAAGAGTCATTTGAAATAGAGAAGAAAGAAAGAAAGAAAAGAAGGAATAAAGGAAGAAAAAAAAAGGAAGAAAGGAAGGAAGGGAGGGAGGGAGGAAGGGAGAAAAAAAATAGGGAGGGAAGGGAGGAAAGATAGATGGTAGATAGATAGATAGATAGATAGAGATATTAGGAGAGGAGACATCCCTGATTTGATGGCCAATGGGAAATTGTTTCTGTACCTGTATCTCTGTCTCTCTATGCCATCTAATTAAAAATGTTATCTGAATTTAAAAGAGAATCATTACATGGAATAGTTTAATTATTTCCACTTATTTTTTACAATATAGATGGATAATATGAGATACATGAGAACTTAGGATTTTATAATTCAAAGGAGATGAGCATTATGTGCAAAGAATGGGCCTGTCAAGCCACTTGAATGGTAATTATCAATCTTAAAACACAGAAACAAAATATAAGCCTACATATATATATATATATATAAACCTCAAACCTTAAATGATATATTTATTTTTAAGCTACCTGCAATATAAGCAAAAAGGCACATTTTAAACCAATACCTGTGCTCTATTGTAACTGACATTTTAGCTATTCCATCTGACAACTTTCTCTAAATTTTTGGTCATTGAAAATAAACCAATATAAAATCTGATCCCTGAAGCAGAAAGTAAAAGGAATGAGTAATTCAGGGTGTAAAAAAGCTGGATTTAAATTCAAGTTGATTTTAGCTTAAAAGAACACACACACACACACCCTGGTTTCTTCATTTAAAAATTTTGTTAAAACACAGACATTCTTAGCTTCTACAGTGAAGAATGAAAATTGACTTACCAGAGAGAGAAAATTAGAAAGCAAAGATGAGAGTAAGATTCATCCATCCAACAATAACCAAAATTGAGGTTCCACTATGTACTAAGACAATGATAATGGACCTTGTTTAAGAAAGGCTACTCACTGCAGTCTCCCTCAAAGGATGAGAAAAATCAAAGTACTCTCCTATTGTTCCTGTTGTTCTTTGTCTGAGTTGCTGTTTCATTTTCTTTATAGCATTTAACCACAGACTGTGGATAATGATAATGATCATTTGTCTCTAACTTTTTTCTCTCTCACCCACACAATAATGTAAGCTCCAGAAGGACAGGGACCATTGGCCTGATTATGGTGGGGACCATAAAAGCTCAGGTGAGTGAGTGACTGAAGATAAGGTAGAAGAGAACAAAATTGTTCAGGGGCTACTTCAGGAGTCTATATGAGATCATGATTTTCCAGACTATGTAGGCAGCGTTGGGAATAATGAGATATGGACAGATTCAATGTGATATTTTGAAGCTAAAACCAAAATAAATTTTTGATAAATTGGATGTGGCACATGAGACAAAAGGAAGAAAAAAGGCTATCTCTAAGTTTTCTAACTTAAGTAACTCAGTGGGCTATGATGATTTCTGCTGAGGTGAGAAAGATTTGCAGTGAGGGATTGGTTTGGAAATGGAATCAAGGGTACCATTCTGGACATTTTAATTGAATACATCTACAGATCAACCAGTTGAAGATGCCAAAAATGTAGTTAGATGTGCTGGCCTTGACTGCCAAGTCAGACTTGATCTTGCAATTCATTTCCACATATATTATTAAGCACTTACTATGTTTCATAAAAACAATAATTCCTCTCCAACTCTAAGGAGCTTAAACATTAGAGGGACAAAAGAACATTAGAGGACTAAAGAAAAGTGAAAAGATAAACTAGATGGAATGGGTGTTCTGTGGCCGTGGGAAGAGATTATAGAGGGAGTCTTTGGAGGTGAGTACAAGAAATACATGTCTTTTATGAACTAATGGACTACTTTTACAGATTCAGTGTTTAAGGCAAGAGAATTCCTCAACTTCCAGGTGTTTGTGTAGGGTTGGAGAAAAGGAAACAGCACAAAAGGATATTATACTGTGAGGATCTGCCAGCGGAAGATGCCTGTTCTCATCTAAACATAAAACCTGCCACTGTCCTTCCCTGAGATTCCCTCTAATTCTTCAGCCAAATCAAGCATGCCCTTTCTGGGTTACTTCACATGTTACAGGGAAGGCAGCACCAAGGTCAGATTGTCCTTTACATACAGAGTGGAGGGACAGAGTAGGAGTAAAATTGGTGATCTTTCTGTCCCTCCCTTTAATCTCTCTGCTACCAGAGAGCCATCTTGTGTTTATGGATATGCAGACCTGGTGAAGATAGGTAGGTAGGTAAGTTTTAGATAGATGGCCAATCACTCCTCACTTTATTCTCTGTCTTTGAATCAGAGGAGAAAAGTTAATCAAATGACAAGGTAACACATTTTGACTGGACAAAGCTGACTCTCTATTACATGGGGAATAATTAACCTATGAAAATCACTGATGCTGGACAATATTAAGCAGGTAACTAGGAAGACTCTAAAAGGGGGATTGAATATTTATATGAATATAATTAACAAAGGCAGTTTTAGAATCTAGAATAACAGCCTGTACATTCAAAAAACTTGATTTAGCAAATAAGCTGCTTAACTTTCAGAGAAGAGTCAATCCATGTAGCCCACACCCACTGTAGAAACTAAGCATCTTACATATTAAGCCTTATATGCTAAGCAGCCTTTATTAAGAATAACGGGAGGTGGGATATTCTGGCAATAAGAATATTCCTCTTAACCAGTGAATTGAAATTACCATTTATTCACAAATTACCCTCTCAGAATTTTGAAGTTGCTGTCACATAAACATCTATTAGCCTTCTACAGGAAGATGAAGGAAAGACTTGATGAATTTGCAGATTATAAAATTCTAGACAAATAAACATTATTATAATGTGTATTATAATGTGTATAATGTGTTCCTAGTTCTCGTCACAAACTAGAATGCTCAGCATCGTGAATAAAACAGTGTCTTTTTTTTCCAGAAAGACAGTTTATGTGGATATCTCTGAAAGAAACTAAAACTGTCACATGGGGATATCATAAAAAGCACAAACACTGACATGAAAAAGAAAAAGACTTAAGGGGTGCAAAATTATTAAAAGCACATTTTTCTTGGAAGATATTTCGCTCTGTGGGGACAGAGCATATAGCGCTACTCATTCTGCCTGACCGTATTTAAGCTGAGCCATTAACGATGCTATTGCCTCATCCAGCTGTTTTAGGACAATTAGCCATGTGACAGCCAGACGGGAGAGTAAGATGGCAACAGCCATTTCAGTGCTGACATATGTCTTTTCTTCGTTCCAAAAAAGGCCGAGTGAAGAACACGGGTAGAATATATTAAGTTACCTCTCCTTTTAGAGTGGTTCGTTAGTTTGGCTGGAATCTTGAATCCTCTTCCATCATAGACAAGAGTGTGACAGGCCTTGACTGCTTTAATATTGTTTAACGATTGATTAATTGAGTATCCCAGGTAATTTGAATTTAAATGTAGCAAAAGTAATGATCCTTAATTTTAAAAGTTCTTGATGAATCACCAACTCCCATTAGCTTGAAAATGAGGGTTCAAGGTAACAGTATTTTGAAAACTGCTAAATAAATATTGTTTTGCAGTGTTACCCCCACCAAAACCTAAAGGAAATTTATCAATCAAATGGTATTCATTTTACTTTAAAATATCACACAAGCGAATATGTATTTTTGTCTTAGTTTCTTTTTGGTAAAGGTTCAAATACCAGCACCCCGAAGAGCAAGAATGCAGTGGGTTCCTTCTTCTGTGCCATGACCCCAGCTGGTGTTCCTCCAGACTGGTCCTGTATTGTGATTCCTTACCCTGGGAGTTTTAGGATTCTCAGCAAGGTTACCGAAGCAAAAGCTCTTTTTAAGTTTCTGCTCTAGCCGCACGTGCACTTTATAGTGGATTTGGAGAGACAGCAGCCCATCTCACCAGACATCGACAAGGCAGTAAATAAATTTTCCTCTCTGGACCTCTGCCAAAAGCAGTCATCATTCTGCAGTCCCTGCAGTCCTGGCCAAGGAGAGGCACACGGAGCATTAGTCTCAGTCTCCAGATTACTGTACAAGGAGGGCGAAGAAAGTTGAATAAGGAGAGAAGGTAGTAACCTTGAGCCTGGAGAGTCATCCCTGCCTGAAGGGTGTAGGAGGGTAAAAAAAGTTAAGACAGGATTCTCTGCCTTCAGGATCTGGTTCAAAGACTGTGCATTTCAGTATCTTCAGAACATTACCTCACAACCCCTTTGGATTGTATGCTTTTCAGCCTTTTTAAGACTACACATCTTATGATTTGTCCTTCTTGTATGTTTCAGGTTAATCTGCTTTTTCAATCTCACTGGTAATTCCACGTCTCACACGGTTTCTCAAGCCTTCTGTGAAAGTCTGATTTCCCCTTCAAGCCAGGGTTTCTAATTCTTCCCCGCATTTGTTTTGTCCCTGTGTCTTTCCCTCATTATGTGAAGAATCCAGTCTTGCTTTCTGAATCTGGGAAGAGTAGGCTTATAAAACATTTGGTCTCAGTGTGTAAAGTGAATGGCATTTTTATCCTCTACTCAAAGCAGCTTCAGTGATCCTGCAGTATATGATGTGGCTGTAGCACTCCTATTACATGGAGACATTTATGTCACTGATGGCCTCATCAGGCACAGAAAAGTCAAAATCCTCTGCTCTGGATGTTGCCTTGTAGGCCATGGGTGAAGGGCTTCTCTCGCCTCCACTGGAACCAGGTTTTATAGAAGATGGATATGGATCATCAAATGAGATTTTTACAGTACAGTAAAGTGTAAATCTAATTGCAGCCAAAGCCGAAGAATTGGAGCAGAGAGGCAGTTTCAAGCAAGAAATGAAATAGCCAACGTGGGTATATTCATGTGAAGTACTAACCGTGAGATTAGGATTAGGAGCCTCAGGGCATCACAATTGTACAGAAACACTCAGGTGATGCCCAAGGGCATTTAATTATATTATTCTAATTTGTATTATTAATGATAATATTAAAGCACAGGCGGGCAGTTTGGTAGAAAATTTAGAAAAATCAAAGACGGCATAAATATTCATTTTTGTCCATCTCATCATTTTGCAAAAACACATAAGATAGCCATTCACTCAGACACAGGCCCACATCCCAATCTTCATTAAACACAGAGAGAGCAACATGCCCTCAGGAAGAGTGCTCAGTGGATATTTGCATTTTGGCATCACCTGTCTCTTCCTTGCAGAGCAGTTATTCTGCCAAGCTGAGAATATTGCCCCTGATGTTTGGTGTCTCTTAAAATCAAGCCTATCTGTGTAAGCCCAGGGAAGGAGCCAAGGCAAAGGGTACACCTGTTTTTTGCTATCGTTCCTCAGTCCTCAAGGAGAATCTTGATACAGACTAGACTGAATGCATTTTGAATAAATGCATTAATGAGCTGTAAAATCCTTTGTTGGAAGAACTTTTTTTCTTACAAATTTGCATAACTCTCAGATGGATAAATGCCAGCTGGGGTAGTATCCAAAAGTAGAGCTCAGACTTCCTGCTCTTCCTTTCAACCAGAATGATTCAGTTAGACCAGTGGTCGTTTAACCAAAAGTCCAGAGAAACACCAAGTCAAAATAGTTTATTTTCTGAGAGGAGTGATTGTCAGTAATATTTTTTTTTTTAATTTTATTTATTTATTTATTTATTTATGGCTGTGTTGGGTCTTAGTTTCTGTGCGAGGGCTTTCTCTAGTTGCGGCAAGCGGGGGCCACTCTTCATCGCGGTGCGCGGGCCTCTCACTGTCGCGGCCTCTCTTGTTGCGGAGCACAGGCTCCAGACGCGCAGGCTCAGTAGTTGTGGCTCACGGGCCCAGCTGCTCCGCGGCATATGGGATCTTCCCAGACCAGGGCTCGAACCCGTGTCCCCTGCATTGGCAGGCAGACTCTCAACCACTGCGCCACCAGGGAAGCCCGTCAGTAATATTTTTAAATAGTAAGTTTTTGAATAGGAAGTTTGAAGTTAAAACACACATATCATACCCTTTGCTAAAAGAGGATATTTCTTACAAAATTGGAGCAAGGGAAGAAAAGGAGAGGGGTATCAGCCTGCAGAAGGGAGGCGGAAAGAGTCTGAATCTCACTGGTTGGTTTTCATCATGGGACTGCTTCATAGTAACACAGCTGAAAAACAATCTCAGCTTAATTTGAAGATAAGATATTGAATGTTTTCTAATAATCTAAGTAAGAACTAAATATTTACATTAAAAAAAAACCTCACTACAAAATATGATGAAAATTAAATTTGCTATAGCAATTCAGCTCATTCTTGGTTTGTGCCTGGAACATTTTTTGAGGTGACAAAGAGAGATGTAAAGGAGGAATTTTAAAGAGTTAAGACAAGAGTGAACAAGAAAGAGTAACACTGAAAAGAAAAATAGGGTAAGGAGTAAGAGCAACTTAGAGGGACAATGAATTCTTACTGCTTAAAAGGGAAAGCCTGAAAAGATATGAAAGGAGTAATGTGAAAGATATAAAGACTAGTTTTGTTACAGAAACTCAAAGAGAGATGAAGACGGATGTGTAAAAAAGAATGAGCAAATTAATATATGTGGTCAGATAAAAGGTGAAAAAAATAACAACAAAATAACTTTGCTTACTATGGACCAAGTACTACTGGTCTAAGCTCTTGACATACACTTATTCATTTAATACTCAAAACAAGCGTATTCTAGTGGTATAGGTCCCGTGATCATCTCGATTTTACGGGTGAGGAAACCGAGGCGAACGCAGTTAACCAACTTGCCAAGGTCACAAGTTGGAGGGGAAGTTGGGTTGCATCCAGAGTCTGATTTCAGAGCACGTTGTGTGGGGTACTCTGCCACACTGCATTTACAATATACACAAGAAGGGGACCCAGGGAAAACGACAGAAAGGGCACAAACGAGGACGTTACGTTGCTCCATGTTTGGTTCCAGTGGAAAAATGTTTTTAGGCCTGAAATGTGTCCATCAGCCCTCAGTAGCCCTGCAGCAGAGAGCGGAGGCCGGGTCTGTTATGGCAGGGAGGGAAATGGATAAATAATTGATCAGGCACAGCGCACTCTGTGTGTGCAGATCTATAGGGAGGAGAGCGGTCTAAGAGGCAGAGCCAGATGGCGAGCTGTAATGTGCCCATATTAATAGATGTCTTCATTAGATGACATATTCACAGGAGTCCAGGGTGAGTGCCTTTCAGACATTGCCAGGGATAGACAAGGTCTGGAGATGAAGGTGACACTTACCTAGGAGGCAGTGGAAGCAGCAGTTTGGTTGCAAAGGAGGTCAAGTTTTAGAAGCTTCCTCCTTTGCAGTAAGAGAAATAATATGTGTTTCAAAAACAATCACTACTCTCTTTTCGAGTTCATCCCCAAAATGTGAAATAACAAAGCTGTCCTGTCCACCCTACTTCCACTCTGCATCCCTGATACAGATATCTTTCTTCACTGCACTTCTGGGAACACTGCTTTCCATTTTCTCTCCCAGTTAGAAATTCTCCCCCTCCGCCCTCAAGTTGCTTTCCATTAAATGCCCTTACCAGGCCTCTTGCTGGACATTTACTCCCTGGCCACAACTTCTCACACTTTCTTTGCTAATTTTATTGCACTGGGTCACAATTGCCAGTAGACTGGTCCTATATTAGTGGACAGTTGATGGTCGACTCAGGACTGTTAAGCAAATATTGAGGCTGAAACTTTCATTTTATATGTGAATTAATATGTGACATGAAGCTTAAATACCCTTGAAATGTTGGCTGAGCAGATGTTGAATGTTTCAAGGACTTTGGGTGTCTGTATTTTTATATATGCAGAGACACATACACGCATATTACCCCTCCAGAGATTAAATAGTTTGACATAATTGGAATTCTGTGTAGGCCAAACCAGAGAAACGTTTTAGTAGATTGATATTTGATTTGTACAGCTATCATCAGTGACAAATAATGATGCACTCAATTACTGCTCTAGATTACCCTCCCCTGGGGAAAAAAAAAAAGTCACCATTTGGAGCACCATGCCAAACTTTCAGAATGTTGGTAAGAGCATATCATTTATTCAACACCCTAAAACTAGAGAATCTAGTGCTGGTATTGGGTGTCACAGAATTTAGAAAATTAAGTCAAGGAGCTTAAGCTACAGAAGAAAATGGGATGTATCACAGAAGCTAAATGAAAGACTCTTCGGATTGGCAGCCTAAATCAAAGTCTTCACCATCAGGAGGGCTATTTCCATCACGGGGCAAGTATAAAAATACTTTGGCTCTTATCTAAGCCTCAGTTAGTTTCCCTGTGTCCAGATTGCCAACATATTTGGAGCTGTACATTCAGAGGCAGTGAGGAGGTGAGCAGGATCTGCACAGAGGTTCTTTAAAGTGAGAAGGATTGGTTTTGGATTCAGGATCAGGTTTGGGCCATGACAGGGACAGTACTTCCCCGGGCACTGTCCTAATGGCAGGGTCAGCGTCCTCTCAGGGTAGAGCTGAAAGGCATTCCGCAGCAGAGGCAAGCCTAATTTCATCCAACCAATGTTTTAAATGGATGTGAGATTTTGCTTGATTTCTTCTAATTATTCAGGACATAGTTTGGTAAAATCCTTTGTCTTGCTGATAATAGGGCTCAAAATTCCCAAGCAGGTTTGACCTAAATAGAAGCAGCTGGGAGGAGATTTGTGTCTATATTTTGTACCTCGTTCAGCCCAAGTATTCAGTGAATCTCAAGGTACTATTTTAATTTTATTTGCAGAATGGTTTATAAAATAGATCTAGATAACTTTTGCAGCCATCAGTAATTTTCTAAATTAGGGATGACTCTTGACTACACTGAAAACTTTCATTTCTAAATAATTGTTCTCCAACATCTGCAAATTGCATTTCTCCCCTCAGTTTTAGCTTTTGAGCCTCCTAAACTATTTACACACAACCTGTATAAATTACTGTCAGGCTCTGCTACTCCTCTATTCCCCTTGAGGCTGTTCATTTTCACTTTTGGATTAAGATACATTTCTATTCCAGTTCTGGCCTCAAAAAAAGAATTATAAAAAAAAGACTTTGAGACCTTGGTTGGCAAATACCAAGCCTCAGTCTTTCTACAAATATTTTGTGCCTATTTCCGATCCCTTGTCCAGAGCATGCACTCTATTTTCTCCACTTGCTGGATGGAAGACTTGGTGGTCAGGAGAGGAGGAAAACATAGAAGTTGAGAGTGATGATTTTAGAGTCAAAAGTGCCTGGGTTACAATCCCAGCTCTGCCATTTTCTAGCTCTATGACTGAACTAACTTCTGTGAACCTGTTTCCTTATCTGTAAAGTGGGATTAATAATATCACCTCCTCTTATAGTCATTGTGAGGATTAAATAATGCATGCAAAAACTTAATAACTTGCCTGACACACAGAGAGAATTCATAAATAATGCTTGTACTTAGTATTACCATTGTTCCCATACCTTTGTTCTCTGTTACATGAACCCTATACGCCAACGTTCATTGAACAAATGTTTCTTGAATACCTACTAATGTGATGATCCCACGGCAAACTCTGGACTTGGCTCCTTCTTGGCTGGATAGATTCTTCATTTTCAATAGTTTAAAAGTAATGTCCATATTTTTGGTTTTCTTTTCATAAAACTCTGTGTAAAATTATTTTCCTCTCGTTCCTAAAAGGTTTTAGAGGAGACCTCGACAAATGTCTGGGCAACCTACTTAGAAATGTATTCTGAGGTGCTCTTTGTCAAGGTCTCCGTCTTGGTATTTTATGAAAGAACGAGATATTTAGACTAGAAGGTGATTTCTCTCCTGTTTATTAAAATCAAAAGAGAGTCAAAGAAGGGGTGAATCGCTGGATGCTAATGCACCTTTAACTCACAGCAATGAACATAGCTCTGTAATTATGTTAAGTGAATAAAAAATGATTTCTGTAAACATACTAATTGGCTAAAATTTTGAGGTCAAAGCAAATTCTCTAAGAAATTGTTGAACTATGAAATTGTCAGGCAAATATTTTAGTAGCATGTGAAAAATTCATCTCTGGTAAATATTTTATCAATATTTTATAGTTTGAGTGTGACAATATTATATACACATATTTACCTCTCAAAATATCTGACAGGTAAATATTAACATGCTTGAATATCTGTAAGTAGAATTGATCAAAAAACAAAACAAGATAGAATAAAAAACAGAAGCAACAGCTTCTTAAAATATCAACATGTCAAATATGCAAAGAAGTTAACCACGGTAAGAGGAACAAACTACTGTTTATAAAAATAAATAAACTGCAAGGATATATTGTACAGCACAGGGAACCTAGCCAATACTTTATAATAACTTTAAGCGGAGTATAATCTATAAAAACATTGAATCACTATGTTGTACACCTGAAACTAACATAATAATGTAAATAAACTACACTTAAATTAAAAAAAAAAAAAAGAATTGCTGTTAGGGATGATAACAAAATTCTGAAAATGGATAGTGGTGATGGTTGCACAACACTGAGAATGTACTTAATGCCACTGAACTGTACACTTTAAAAAATGGCTATTAGTAAATTTTATGTTATGTGTATTTTACCACAATAAAAATACGGGGCAGCAAAACAAATACATTATCATGGGAAATGGGACAATAAGGAAACCCATCTAATAAGCCATTTGGAGACCTGGGGAGTGCTTAAATTAAAACATGGCAAGTAGGAAAAGCAAGCTATAGTAATAAATCCAGGAGACCAGAGAATAAGAAGCACAATACCAATTATTCATGTCTGGTGAATAAATACGTAGTAGTTGACTTTATGATAAAGAAAGGGGGAAATAAGGCCAAGTATAAACTTCTTTTGGATGTGATAAAAATATGAATGACAAAAGACAACAATTTTATCAGACTGGTCTAAGCATGCTGGATAATTTCTTTGGGAAAGAAGTTCTTGTAGCAATAGAAACAAAATATTATACCTCTCATTTTAGAATTAAATATGCTATGTCACAAGGTTTCTGATTTTTAAATTAATTCACTTTCATTTAAATATTAAGATGGAATTAGAAGGCAATTCAGACAAAATGGACACAGTTTGAAAGAAAGAGGGCCCGGCAGTGCAACATGGGGTTAGTTGGTAGCGTCGTTATGATGATTTATCTGCCAGTGATTTATGTGATGCAGGACAAGCAATGCAAGACAGCCCATCCCTGATTTAGAGGTTTTCAATCTATGTTAGAGAAAAACAACTGCAGCATAAATTTTATCAGCTGATAAGATGTCGACTCTGAAATGCAAAGCTCATTGGCATTTATGCCTCTGGGTTTCAGGGGGAGAAGTAAAAAACTGGTGCAGAAGAGAAACCATGGGGCAACAGGGTCAAAAAGGCATAATGGTGAGACAGAGGAGGTCAGATAAGTTGCAGGAAGAATTGGGAATGGTGCAATGGCTTCTCACACCAGAGCAGCACCTCTCTACCTCTCCTTCACTGGTTTTCCTGGTTCTGGTGAGAATATGTTGGAAAATACACCCTCAGTCAACAAGGTGACTGATTTCCTGAAAGCAGTCATACAAAGTTTGCTTGCCATGGTGAATGATAGATACACATTAATAAACTTTACTAGAATGACAGTGAAAGAAGGTTTGCTTACCTTTCAGAGGTGCCACTCCGATGTTAGCAAATCAACCTGAAATAATCACCAAAAAGAGTCAGCCCAGCACAGAATAGATGATATTTATGGAGCATTTGATGTGGGCCAGACACTGAGGGGAGAGCTCTACCACACCTTTAATCTTGGCAACAAGCTCTGACAGAAACGCCATTATTGATGCCACTTTGCACATGAAAAAACTGAGGCATAGAGAGGTTGGGTGATTCATTCTTTTGTGCTGTATTTAAATCCTGGTGGTTTTAGGGCAAAGACAAGACTCAGACAAATCATGCTCTAGTGTAAAGATGTGCCAGGACCTGGATGAGAATACAAGTTCTTCTCTCTTATAATATTTTTCTTTTTTTCCTATCAAATTTGTCTTTCCTGACTGAAACTGTTCTTATTCAATGAGAGTAACATTAAATTTAAATGCAAACAAACAAAGCAAAAATTTAAACGGGGCAAACCGAAACAAGCAAAGAGATCAGTGATAGGGATTGCATACAATGGCAGTCAAGATTCCTGGAAGAAGATTCTGGTTCTCCAGGGCTTTCTGGAAGCCAAGCTGTTTACCAATAATGCCCAGGGCATAGGCCAGCCTGGGGGCTGTGCTCCCACCTCGCAAGGCTGACCCACGGTATAGGCTATACCACTTACACCTGATAAAATGCTCCTCATCCTTGTCCTTGGGACCCCATTCCTTTTTTTCAGTCATAGAGGCAAAGAAACATTAACTGCATCATTCAGAGACATTGATTAAGCCAGTCTGGAAACAAGACAGATAGAAACATATGGTGTGTTTAGGGTATGAGTAAACCAAAGGAAGACTTGTGCTCAAAATGCCCACGAAAGAATTAAGTGACATTCAAATTATGTTTGTGTGCTTGTCTCTCCTATAGAATTTACTTTTTCTCCATTGCTATACTCTCCATTGTCATTAATACACTGAATGACATTGGAGGAATTTGACAGATATTTATTGAATTAAACTGAAAAGGGTCAAAGAAAAAATTGTGTACTTAGCAAAAGACTTAAGCAAGGGAGATACTAAGAAATAGCTGTAAAAAGCCCCCGGAGAATTTTCTGGGGTGGATGCATACAGGTGTACAGGAAAATCATGAAGAGCCTAGGTAATTACATAAGAAAACCCCCAAGATTTGAAATTGAAGGGGATAAATTGGGAATGTTTATGAGAAACATTAAAAAGCGTACTCTCTTAAGAATCTGAACTGATGAGGATATATCCCAGAGATGCTGGGGGGGACATCTGGAGATACAAAGCTGAAAAAGGGAAAAGACTACACATTTTTAGTGTGATGTGGCACCCAAAAGGCTAATATTATTTTTGGATGCATTCTATTTAGAGCATTTCATCATGGAATAGAGGGTGACAGTTCCACTCCCAATGACATTCATGAGACCTATTCTAGAATGTCCCATTCCGTTTGGTTTGTCTGACTACCAAAAATAAGTAGACAGGTTGGAAGGAATCCAAAGAAGAGTTTCACAATTGATAAGGGGAAAGAGGCTGACTTATGGGAAAAGTTTGGAAGAATTATGTCTATACAGCTTGGCTAAGGAAGGTATGCGTGTACGTGTTTGAAAACCATAAACACTTACTGGAGGAAGAAATAATTTACTCTGATAAAAAGGATACAGGTAGAACTGTACAGTGAAGTGGGTTTTGCAAAGAGAATCTAGCTTACATATTGGGTGGAAATTGGGTGGTGGTTAATGACGTCTATTCTGTGGATACGGCAATTTGGAGGTGACATTGATTTGGAAGTGGTGGGTGACCTGCAGTGAAATGCTGAAACACGTCTTTCAAACACATTCAAGAGAGTGATGGGGGAGGCAAGGCAAGAGGTGAAAAGACTGGATGTCAAGTTAGATACTTTCCATCGCAAATCGCTCACATTCCACACTGTAGTTGCTTGTACCATGAGCATGTATTACATTTAATTCAACTTTAAGCAGCTTTAATCCCAGATGTATTAAAATACCTTGCCTTTCCCCTCTTTTGAATACCTTTTGGGGAAAACTAAGGTGGTTATAAAACTGTTTACCACACAGATATTCATAAATACCATGTAAAAATGCTCACCATTGTTAATATGGTTGTGAAAATAACTCAAATATCTAATACATTCCAAAAAATATTGGCAGAGAAGTTATTAATATTGAGACATTAGGATAAAATGTGTAGTAAATTCATGGACAGGTGTTGTATAGATACTTTGCAGAGAACCTTTGTATGTATTTCTTCATTATGAACTCGGAGCACCCTATTTCTTTTGTTAGATTGTCCTTTTCAGTGGCTTATATTGGGCCACCGTCTCACAATATCGAGACCTCTAAGAGAAGTAAATTCAAATTCAACATGGTGAGGCAAATGGCCTACAGGTGTAGGTAAAGGAAGAAATAAAAAGGTGAACAAAATAGCAGGAAAGTAAGAGAGTCAGGCCTTGGTTTGTGTGATGAAGTCCACAGTCACTGTTACCTGTGAAGGACAGCAGTACTCTTACGTTCCTTTATACACCTATTTTTGACAGTCGTACAACCATATAGAAATAATAATATCTTGTGTTCTAGAAAAGCTCCTTTGTATCTTTCTTTAAACTATCCAATTCAAAAAACAAAAACAAAAAAAACCCTCTTAATCTTATCAGAGAACTGACAGTTGGATTAAAAATGTTTCATTGCTTTGTTTCCTCTTCTGGGCATATAATCAAATTGCCATCTTTTTCCATATTTTTTTATTGCCCTTTGATGAAATATACTGTCTGTGTATATTAATATTACTAACCTCCACAGGAAAATTAAGAAGCCAAAACAGGAATAGGGTTCCACCAACAAAGCCTCAAAGTGGTCAAACTGATTTAAAAAGGGATGTGAGTTTTGTTGTAGGTCCCTATGGAAATTAGGATGGCCTAGGGGAAGAAAAAAAAAAAAAAAAAACTCAGGGAAACTCTGAATTCACCAGCTATGATCCTAATTTGAATTTCTGGTAAAGGTACATATATGTATTATATTTTAAAATTTTAATAATCCTGGAGGGATTCTGGGCTTATATTAGTTATGTCCACCTCTGTTCAATTATCTATTCATCCATTTATAAATTTCTCTTGTATACTCAGCACCAACTCAAGGGCTGTCAGAATACCGCAAGGTAGACTTGTTCTCTGTCCTTCATTAATTACAATATATTCGGGGAAAAAAAGTTAGAACAATAGAGAAGAAATTCAGGGGTATTATACTGCAGCAGAAGTTGCTAATGAAAGATGCAGTATTAAGAAGCATTCCAGTTTCTTGCTGAAAGTCTCCAGGAAAAAAATTACTTATTGCCGTGATAAAAAGTGGGAAACCGAGAATAAAGACATGATGGTGACAAACACATGGAGAAACGTAAGAGTCAGTGCTGGTCAGAGATAATGTAACTGAAACTGGAGGTCCGGCTGTTCACCCCTCAAAAGCCAATACAGAGGCAAGGTTGGTGGAAAGGACAATTTGCTGTATTTGAGTGGTGGCAATGGGGTGGGCAGGCTCAGGGAGGGTGGACTCCTGTCCAAAGGCTGGCTCCCCCCTCTCCCCACCCCAGACAAACAGGGGGCAAGAGCTTTTTTTTTTTTTTTTTTTTTTTTAAAGTATTTATTTATTTTTTATGGCTGTGTTGGGTCTTCGTTTCTGTGCAAGGGCTTTCTCTAGTTGTGGCAGGTGGGGGCCACTCCTCATCGCGGTGCGCGGGCCTCTCACTATCGCGGCCTCTCTTGTTGCGGAGCACAGGCTCCAGACGCACAGGCTCAGTAATTGTGGCTCACGGGCCCAGTTGCTCCGCGGCATGTGGGATCCTCCCAGACCAGGGCTCGAACCCGTGTCCCCTGCATTGGCAGGCAGACTCTCAACAACTGCGCCACCAGGGAAGCCCCCCAAGAGCTTTTATAGACAGAGGGAGGGGGCCACATGCAGAAACAGCACAGTCAGCTTGGACAGTCATCTTGAAACTGGTCATGCAGTGGTCTGATCAGCGTCATCTTTTTTTTTTAATTTTTATTTATTTATTTTATTTTTGGCTGTGTTGGGTCTTCGTTTCTGTGTGAGGGCTTTCTCTAGTTGCAGCGAGCGGGGGCCACTCTTCATCACTGTGTGCGGGCCTCTCACTGTCGCGGCCTCTCTTGTTGCGGAGCACAGGCTCCAGACGTACAGGCTCAGTAGTTGTGGCGCACGGACCTAGTTGCTCCGCGGCATGTGGGATCTCCCCAGACCAGGGCTCGAACCCGTGGCCCCTGCATTGGCAGGCGGATTCTTAACCACTGCGCCACCAGGGAAGCCCTGATCAGCATCATCTTGATTGTTTTAAGTACAGTTAATCTTCAGTTCCAGGGTTGGTTTGTTCCCATATCCTTGAGGCCAATTCTTGGAATTGTGTCATGGCTACAGTCTGGTCATCATGTAGCTAACTTCTCCTACCTGGTGGGGGTTTCAGTACCTGTAGGACAGCTCAGGGACTTCCCTGGTGGCACAGTGGTTAAGAATCCACCTGCCAATGCAGGGGACACGGGTTCGAGCCCTGGTCCGGGAAGATCCCATGTGCCACGGAGCAACTAAGCCCGTGCGCCACAACTACTGAAGCCCGGGTGCCACAACTACTGAAGCCGGGTGTCTGGAGCCCGTGCTCCGCACCAAGAGAAGCCACCGCAGTGAGAAGCATGCACACCACAACGAAGAGTAGCCCCCACTCGCTGCAACTAGAGAAAGCCCATGCGCAGCAACGAAGACCCAATGCAGCCAGAAATAAATAAATTAATAAATTAATTAATTTAAAAAAAAAGACGTCTCGAAGGATATGGCTCAGAATGTTATCTATAGCTCTTGAGAAGGAACTAAAGGTCACTGACTTTGCTTAGTGACTTAACTATTATTGTTTTGTCCTGTTTGACTGCTTTTCTTTGCTTCTGCATTTTCTAACTTCTCTGATTAAACTTATTCTTTGGCTAAAGTTTTTCCACAGGCAAAAGGCAGGCAGAGGACACAGCGGGGAAGGACCATAGGGTCCTGCTCTGTTTCAATAAGGGCCATCTTAAGGAGGGAACAATAGTGTATCTTTGAGCTTATATGGCAGAACTTCATTATGATGTGTTCTTCACTAAATAGCTCTTGTATCTTTCTTGACAGCAAATATTCTCGTCAACTCCCATTTCATACTTACCACCCATAGCTTGTTAGTGGAGAAAAATTTACTGCTTAAAAAATGATTCCCACTATAATAAAAGACAATCTGCACACCCAAAGCTCGAAATCCTCCAAATAGAGATGTCAGAAGCATTTGGTGGATTGGATAGGGTGCTATAATCTTATTTTAATTCTTACTCTAACCCTCAAGGATAGAGCCTCCCTCTCGATGTCAATAGCACTAAACTCCCTTCCACATTGATTTAGGTACCCACTTGTCTGGTATTACAATTAAAATGATGTTTTAGATTTTCTCAATTGGATTGAAAGTTTGGAGGACTGGAATAGGTCTGACATAAAGCTAAATACACAGTAGATACTAAAATCATATGTTGAATATAGTGGATTTATAGGATTGTGCTTTGTTTCCTTTTTTCCACTTTTTTTTTTCCTTTGGAGGGGGTGAAATTCTCACCTCTAGAAGTAATATGGGTAGGGTGGGCTTCATCCATTTCACACATGCCTAGTTGATTCAACCATGTGTTTAATGATCTGCTTCATTTAAGGTTTTCCTAAGATGCCTTTGACTTTGCCTATTAAAGCTAGTCTGTGGAAGCGGAGATGAGGTGTCTTATTTCCTTTTTAGAATGTAATGGAGAGTGTTTGCTAGCACACTGTTTTGCATACAAGGGGTGCCCAACAAATGGCAGGAATGATGATAATGATCTCTTCCGATCTCAGGAAAAAAAAATCAAAGAAAGTAAGTGTTAGTTGATTATGCTATCTTTAATGCTTTTATAGATTTTCCTCCTTTCAATCCCTCTGTCATCTTCCGATGTGTTGTTTAGATATACCCTTTGAAGCAGCTTGTTCACGGACATATGTGAAATTACCTTGTGCCTTCAGTATTGTTATGATAAATATTTCATTCTTCTCTAGCTTCGAATTCCTTTTGGTATATAAAGGCTTTTCCTTTTCCTGAATCATAATACTGTTATCGATTCAACAAACTTTTGTATATCCTCTTCTTCATCTCTTCATCTAGGGGTAATGAAACCTGGCTTTTATCTCAGCCACCAGGAGCCCCAGTGACCCTCAATCAGCTTTTTTATAATATAATGTTCATCAGATTTAAAATAGGTTTTCCTCTTTCTTTCCCTACAAACATTCCTTTGGCCACACCTCCCAGAGATGAGGTTAAAATCTTCCTGCCCCTCCCAAGAAACAGTATTACTCTGCACTGTGCTATAACGAGACTATGGTGTGTCTCCTGGGCACTCAGAAAATACAACAACGCAGGGATGTGAAGGGCATAGAAAACACTGATCACGCTGATCCCTTGTTTTATTAACACGTATCATTTCTGGACAATAGCATTCCAGCACCTGCTCCTGTTCGCAGTGGGGGAGGGGCAACTGATGTTCCACAGTCATACTTAGAAAAGC
This sequence comes from Balaenoptera ricei, assembly GCF_028023285.1. Classification (NCBI taxonomy): domain Eukaryota; kingdom Metazoa; phylum Chordata; class Mammalia; order Artiodactyla; family Balaenopteridae; genus Balaenoptera; species Balaenoptera ricei. The sequence goes on from NC_082642.1 coordinate 98,082,456, forward strand.
TAAACAGTCATCAAAAGCAGCTCCAGATCTACAGCTACAACCTCAGGGATAAATGTGTTGCATTTGCCCACTGCGATATAGCGTCAGGTCTCCTCTAATTTCAGTAGTCTTGAACTCAAAGAATTTATGTCAGTGAACCATGTGAAGACTCGAATATTTATTACGAACTAGGGGCAACCCCAAAATACACTCTTTTACATCTAGGAATGTATCAATATAAGAAAATAAATTTGAAAAAAGAGAAATAAAATATTTATGTACTTGAAGAAAAGTAATATAATTTTAGTGACATTGTTGCTATTCTGCTTTTCACCTCACGCCTTGACTGACAGATAAAACAGTCTTGTGTCAATTTGAAGTGGCTTCTCATCTCTGAAATTTTCCCTTTGTGATGAAATCTCTGGCAGGTCCCTTCAGCTGCCTCAGTGGGAAAGAAGCAAGCAAGATTACAGAGACACAGGAATACCTCCTCTTCCTTCAGCCCTTCACTTTGGTTGTTTTTCTTTTATTTTCTTTGTTCTCTGTGTGTGTGTGTGTGTGTGTGTGTGTGTGTGTTTTCTTGACTGCTAAGGTATATTCAGTTTCTAAAAAGTAGTTAAAATGAGCCCATTACACAAATATGTTTATATAAAGGAGAGAATCCTTGAAAGAGGGTTAGACACTGAGGAAATATTTTTCTTTAGCACAAAAGATGCCCTTGTTATAAATGGAACTTACTTTGACTATTTGTGTTTATTTTTATAACCATAAAATGTTTTCCTAGAACATAAGGTTCTGAACAGAATGTTAAGTTGTTATTCTGAATGTTACTTGGCCAAATGGTGTCTTAGAAATTTCTGCGTAGGAAGCACTTATAGTGATAACATCATAAAGGAGAAGAAAATGAGATGCTAAGGGACTAGCCTTGAAGGTGAAATGTGCATGAGACATACATCGTTTTTACTGAGATTCCGTTTTTAGAGGGATGGTTTTGATATAGGTCTGATAGAGAATCAAAATAGAATCACTGGATAAATTGGAAGATTGGGATTGTTATATACACACTACTGTATATAAAATAGATAACTAATAAGACCTACTGTATAGCACAGGGAACTCTACTCAATACTCTGTAACGGCCTATATGGGAAAAGAATCTAAAAAAGAGTGGATATATGTATAACTGATTTACTTTGCTGTACACCTGAAACTAACACAACATTGTAAATCAACTATACTCCAATAAAAATTAAAAAAAAAAAAAGTCACCAGAAGGAGCTTAGCTTTCCCAGATCCCTTTCAACAGGTTGCATGTATTTTGAAAATTTACCAAGGACCAGGCAACACTGACCTCTTAGGGTATGAAATTTCTGTCCAACTAACATTTAGGGCAAGTTTGCTACTTTTCGATTAAGAATTTGGCATAGATTAAGGAATCATTGGAAGCTAAATGGTTTTATTATAACTACCTGGATAGAAATAAATGAAAAAAAACCAAACAAACCTAGTTCTCTTGAACTGATTCAGCAGGCTCTACATACCACTTTATAGATGCCCAAAACAGCATTTTGAGGCCCAGCTGCATAGCTCTTTGTAACCGTGGCTTCAAAAGTATAGTCTTTTAAACGTACCAAACTCCTTTTCTCACTAGGGAAAAAAAACTGTGGGTCTTCTCTAGAATGTCATTAACAGGTACTGGCAAATAACAGAGTGCCAGTACAAACTCCACCTTGTGAACTTAATTCAACTTTGGGAAACTCAATGCACTTTTTTTTTTATTCCTTTATCATCATTGCAACACACACAGCTCACATTTTCCTCCTGAGAAGTGCCTGCCAGGCTCATTTGCTTGTCCTGCTATATACTGCTTTTCTGATCCCTAACATAAGAACTACTTAATGTACATAATAAAACTACAGCATCTCCCTGACTTTATCTCATTAATCTTCTTAAGTAAACAAAACCAATTTTCCTTCTTGCTTCACCTTTATCCTTCAATTAAGAGCTTTATTTTCTTACCTTCCGCTCTTTTCCCTCAGTTCAACTCCAGTTGAGCCAACTGTCACTCCTTATCCCCAGCGCTTTCTTTGTGTTACTGCCATCAGTTGTATAGTTGAAGAACTGAGTTCTTACCTTTTTACTGACAAAGAGAAGGCCAGGGTCTTGTTTTTAATTTAACAGAGGTTGGCATTAGAAACATGTCATGCGTGCCATGCTAGATTAACATTGATCCGTATTAAAAATAACATAACTTAATTCTGCAGTTGTAATAATAATAATATTGTTATTATATAGTTATATAATAATTAATATAATTAATAAATAGTTAATAATATAATTAATTAGTATATATTTAGATATTCATAGTAAAGAAAAATGACAATTTGTGTAATATTCTATGAAATATACAAGTGTAGCATTCAGTCACAACTCCCAGTTTGTTTTTATACCTTTTCAAGTCAATTTTTTCAATTAACACAATTGCATTTTGGGTGGGTTTGGTTTATTCACAAAATTACACATTATCTATATGAGAATTGTTAGTCTTGTTGCTATTTGCTGAGTTCCTATATCCATCTTCAGTTATTCCTCCCCTATAATAGTATATAAGTTTGTTTTTTTGTTGTTGTTTTGTTTTGGGTTTTTTTTACATTTTATCACTTAAATGACAACATTGTTGGTTGTAATTCAGAACTCAGTGGCTTGGCTCCATTTTGCCTTGATACCTGTATAAATTTCAGTACTCAATCTCGTAAAAGCTCATTCTATTATCTTTCACTGGTAAACAGTATTTGAAAGATGCTACAATGCTATAAAGATATTAATTTGGAATAACATTTTCTTTGCCTTCAATTTTTTAAAAAAAATTTGTAAACTTTTTACACATTAAAAAAAATTAAGGCTGTTTAGGAATCCAAATGTTGTCTTGATGTGTGTTGGCTCTTAAACAGTAAATGATAATGTTTAAAGCCAGCCTGTTGGTCCATGTGTGATTTGACTGAGCCAGTTCACCTCAGTTTAGTTACATCTTGAGGTATGCAGAGACCTGATTCCTGATCACTGTATCCTGATCTTAAGCAGTCATATTCTACATCTGCATCCATATTGACAGTGGCTGTAGGTATGCACTTCCTTTCCCTAGTCACGTAGGACTTAATACAAAATTTATCATTTCTCCTTAAAGCAATTTCATTTCCATATTGCCGTAGTGAGTGGAGATAGCTTGAGAATTCAATTTACACAAAGTAAAATAAGAACATCAAATTGGCCAATGGTGTACTGCCTTTTCCAACCCAAAAAAAAAATTTTTTTTTTCAGAATGAAGAGATTAATTTGGATTATTTTTTCTTTTAACTCTTCTATTCAACCATGTGAAGATTGTAAGAAATAATAAAATATATTTGAATCAAAACTGAGATAATGTGACCACCTAGATGGGTGGGGTAGAGAAGGTGGGAGGGATACCAAGAGGGAGGATAAATGGGAATATATGTATATGCATAGCTGATTCACTTTGTTATAAAACAGAAACTAACACACCACTATAAAGCAATTATACTCCAATAAAAATGTTAAAAAAAAAAAAAAACAACTGAGAGAAGTGAGCAAGGAAATCAAGTGGCCACAATAATATGCTGAAACAAATCACTTCATGATTGAAAGCTCTCTGTTCTTTATAAAAATCAGGAGTAAACGTAAATCATTTCAAAGGCACCTAATTGTATAGGATGTGTTGTTCAGGCCTTTATGTAGGTTGTGAAACTGCCTATGAAGAGCTTAATGTTGAAAGCAGACACACTAATAAGATCAAATCATTGCCAGATGAGAAGTATTGTATTTAATTTGAGGGTGTCAGCTATTCAGAGAGAACTTTACTAATCCCTCTATTTTAAAATGTCATTGCTGATCTCTACCACTCTACCACAAATATCCTCTATCATATGTGATATGAAATACACATACAGAGCTGGAATGGAAGTCAGGGCCATCCCAACCTCCAAATAATTCAAGAAAATTTAGAGATAACTTGTTATTAGGTCTCTAATAAGTTGTTTCTCCTCTTTGCATATAACTTGCCTCAAATATAAAGAGACCTAGGTAGACCACATTGCCTGTAAATTTCTTTTCTGTTCTTACATTCTAGCTAAGAAGAAAAATGAGGTCACATAAGCATAACTTGAATACAGTATTGCCAGCCAGTTTGCTTAAGTAATCATTTTCCCCTACTATTTCTAAAAATGGTTGTGAATCAAACAAGGCAAAACGTGGCTTACTTAGCATTATGCTAGCCAGACATTTCTATTAACTGGCATGGTGGCAGAAACCTCTTAGTTGCATATTTTGTACTCCAGGTAGAAGAAACAAGTGCTGAATAAATATACTAATATTGACCATAACAAAAGCAACTTTTAGGCTGTGACCAAAAATCAGATACAGCTTGATTTGTCATTTGTATTGACATAATATTGAGATCTGCAAAATGCTAAAAGACTTTCTAGTCAAATAAATATTAAAATATATTCAGTTGCTTGTAATGGTAGGTGTTTTAAATTCTATTTTCTTGAAATATTTATAAGCAGAGTATATGTAATGTTATATATACTAATCTAACTGTTTGAATAATCTGCCCCTGTTAGGTAAAACTATTTATTTGGAGTTTCAAGCTGTAAAATCTAAAGCAGTAGACAATGAAATCATGGGGTAGAACTCCAAGATCTTGGATTCTCTTCATGTGTGCAGTGATGCCTTAAGCCCAATGACACAATAGGAACTGGGCCAGATATTCTTCCTAGCTCTCTTGGTTAACTAATTGTTCTACATGTGATTTGTTGGGCAAATAATATGGCTTCTCTAAGCAACAATCTGGCCATTCAGAAAATGGGGGTAAAAAAACTAGCTTCACAGAGTCGTCAGAATGATTAAATGAAAAAAATGAATGTAAAACATTATGTAAATGAGTAAACTATTAAGTGTCATTGAAAATGTAATGCAACATTATTTCTAAATGGCTCATTATGTTTAAGCCCTAATTACTGAAGTCACATGTTTACAATCCCTTTCTTTTAAAGTGTAATTAAGTTTCCTCTTCATCAAAAAATATAACATGAATTTATGCATCAAAGATTCATCTCATATTTGTGGAGAGGAAGCTTTCTGTTTAAAGCATTATGAGTAAAAAGGTAACTCTAGTGAAAAGCAAGTGCTTTTTACTCACGGATGTGTTTCTAATAGATTGTAGTGTTTAGGCAGGAAGAATGTCTTTCTTATTCCTTTTTGTACTCACAGCTCTGAACACGGAGCAGGTCCCCCAAAATGCTTGTTGATATGGAATTTGGGAGGGGTGTTCTCAAAGGCCCAATCAGCACAATCCTCAGCCATGACTGGCAAGTCAAATTACCTTCCTATTTCTGCAAAATAAGAGAACTATGATTGTTTCTTTCCAACTTCTGTGTCACTTTTCTGGGTATTACAGCTTTCTGAGAGACAGAATCTTACACTGACACCTTCACTGAAATAATTCTAAGAAATTTCCTTTTTATGACTAATTTCTTTGTTTTTCTATGTATCAAAAGAAAAGATACACATCAAAAGAAAAAGATTTATATCAAAAGAAACTAACCAAATGAAGTAAATTTTGAATATCTATGCATTTACTTCACTATTTAGTTATAAACAGGAATCTAGTTTTCTACCTCTGGAAAAGGATAGTTAACTGATAGTTGTCCAATAAATCTACCTTCACTATTTGACATTGTTGTTGTTTTTGATGGTACCTTTGGAAAATTCTTCATGGGGAAGGGTAGTGTTCTCTCTGCTCATTGCTGAGTTTTGTCACCAAACACACAAAAGACCAGTAACTGACATTTTCCATTCATCATGTATGATGCAACTGCTTCTATCTATGACTCTTAACCTCTTTAAAAAAAAAAAAGTAAAAAAGCACCAGGGATAAGCATGACAAATAATCATATAAAGCCAATAAGCTGAATGAGAAAATGTGGTTTTACTTCAAAAATCTATTTTTAACAGTTGTGTGTGTTTTCATTTATTTCTTCTCTTTGTCTCCTGACTATTCAGACCTGAATTCATTGCTTCTTATGCACTAGAATTTCCATATTCTACCTTGGCATGTGGAGTTGATGAATTAGCTTTATTTTTAAATGTTTAGGTCAAACCAGTCCCACATGAACTGAAATCCTATGCTTCAAGTCACTATGCTTTTGTAATGAAAATGTATTCAAATTTTAAAGGTCTCGGAGTTTTACTTAGATTAGCATGATCGTTCTCAGACAAAAACAAAATGCTATTCAATAAATGTCAACTATTATTCCAGGCAAAACACTTTACTTATACATTATTTAACAATAAGTCTTTGAGGTAAGTATTATTATCTGCAGAGATAAGAGAGGTTGAGCAACTTGCCCAAGGTCACAAAGCTAGTAAGGAATGACCTCAGGATTTAAAGTTATGTCAGGCCCCAAAGTCCATGTTCTTAACCTCTGCATTTTCCATACCTTCATACTCGGGAGATTGGTCATGTGGTATGATAGTATGGATACTGGACTAGCCTCCCGCAGGCCTATTATTTTTCTCATCTTTATTAAAAGCTGGACTTTCCACCTTAGGAAGACTTTTATCTAATTTAAATTGTTTATCCCATATACATGCATATAATCCCAAACTTCTCCCAGTTTGGAAGAAGTTTTACGTTCATAAAGATATATCATTCTTATGTCCCATTACAATCAGTTTTTGTAATGATTTTCACGTATACTTACTTTTGCTATTTAGTTAGCTGGTCACTCAACTACTACTCAATGAGAATATTAGATGGAAAACATTGTAGATATTCTGAAAAGAATAAGGTAAGAACCTTATTCCAAGGAACTTGAAATGAGTTACCCAGATTCACATACAATGACAAACAATAATAGAGTGAAGAACGGAAAAGTGCTACAACCCTGATATAAGTGGTGGTGTGCTAAAGATGCATGCAAGGAGCACCGAATTCCAGCTGTTGATATCAAGGAGGCTTCAGAGGCATAAGAAGCATGTGGGGATGTGTTGGGTTATTTGACACAAAAAGAAGGGAATTCCAAAATGATTGGCATGATCATGGCACAATGTCCTCAGTGTGAATATTTGGAGATGGCAAATGGCTCAGTGTACTTGAAGCCTGGCACTCATGGTGAGTTGTGGAGGAAGGCAAGCTAGAGAGAGACCAGGTCATGGGAATCTTGACTGCAGTAATAGGGTGTTTGCACTTGCTTCTGTGAGGCATCAAGGGTGTTTGATGGTGGTAGTATCTAATCTGCATTTTAGGAAAAATTTAAAATCCCTCTATGGAAGGGGATTAGAGAAATGAAAAATGAAAGGTTTTTGCACCAGTCCAAAGGAGATAGAAAAAAGTCTGCAGTAGCTACAGGAATGAAAAGGAAGGGACAGAATGGAACTTACAGAAATAAAACTTTTGTGAATGTGGTCTTATCATTGTGCCTTCAGAGTACTGGCCACAGGCAGAGTGTGAAATGGGTAAATTTAGTTTTCCACATCTTTCTGCTATTTGCCTGCCATCCAGATACTAGCACATTCTTTCTTTCACAGCCCACCCCCTACAGTAGCCACTAGGCAGCCAGCCGAGCTTTCCAATCCTCAGAGGGAGGGTCTCTAACACCATAACATCTTTTGATACAATTGGAATGGATGCCTTTCCCAAGGGAAGAGTTTATAATGGTGGGACTGTACCAGGGGTTTTCTGGATACAGTGGGATTTGATCGTTTTTCAGCTTGGTTTTTCTTCCCTGTTTCCCTTATGTCACATCATACATGTACCCCTAGTTCAGCAGATTCTTTCCTCAGGTCAGAGACAAAAGAGAAAAGAAAGGGCAGCAGTCCAGGAGGCCTACTGCATCTGTGTACTCTCCTTGGCTCTTTTTTTTTTTTTCAGTCAAAGTGTAGTTGATTTACAATGTTGTGTTGGTTTCAGGTGTACAGCAAAGTGATTCAGTTATACACACACATACATATACATACATACATATATATATATATATATATATATACATTTTCAGATTCTTTTCCATTATAGGTTATTACAAGATATTAAATATAGTCCCCTGTGCTATACAATAGGTCTTGGTTGTTTATCTGTTTTATATATAGTAGGTTATATCTGTTAGTCCCAAACTCCTAATTTATCCCTCCCCACCCCTTTCCCCTTTGATAACCATAAGTTTGTTTTCTATGGCTGTGAGTCTATTTCTGTTTTGTAAATAAATTCATTTCTATCATTTTTTTAGATTCCACATGTAAGTGATGTCATATGATATTTGTCTTTCTCTGTCTGACTTACTTCACTTAGTATGATAATCTCTAGGTCCATCCATGTTGCTGCAGTGGCATTATTTCATTCTTTTTATGGCTGAGTAATATTCCATTGTATGTATATACCACATCTTTATCCATTCATCCGTCACTGGACATTTAGGTTTCTTACATGTCTTGGCTATTGTAAATAGTGCTGCTATGAGAATTGAGGGTGCATGTATCTTTTCCAATTAGAGTTTTCTCCGGATATATGCCCAGGAGTGGGATTGCAGGTTCATATGGTTACTCTATATCTAGTTTTTTAAGGAACCGCCATACTATTCTCCATAGTGGCTGCACCAATTTACATTCCCACCAACAGTGTAGGAAGGTGGCTCGAGATAAGTAAAATTGTGAAGGCCGTACTCAGGAAGCCTCTTATCACTGGAGTTTCTGTATCGCACAACTCCAGGGGGCACTGCTCACAGAACAATGCAGTAGAAGACAGCGTAATAGCTTCTCCCACTGTCCCCTGCTTTTTCCTGTCCTTGAGCTTTTCACCAACCCAGGCTCACCCTGCTATGCCTGCTCATCTCCCTCAGTGTTCATCTTCCTCTCCCTTTTCCATATCACAAACCCTGGTAAAACATGAAATCACTCACAGGCCAAACAAAAACAGTGGCTGCTTTTGCTTAGACATTAGGTGTAGTATGATCTGCTTTGCTAGCCCTGCTTCTGTCTACTTCTCCAATTATTTATTTACTTGTTTGTTTTGGTCAATGTGTCTGTTGTCCAATACTATATAAAAGAATCATCTCAATCATAAGAGATGATTCAGAATACCCAGCCTCCACGAAGGAAAGCAGGCAGCATACAGTCTTTGAGGAGAAGAAAGAATCAAGTTTAAGAAAAACAAAGATTGGCTATTTTTAAGAGTGAATATGTATGTCCAAATTACTTCAGTTACCATAAAGACATCTTTCCAGAACAGTTGGCTAATATCACAGGCTCCCGCATTAGGATTCAGCTTCACAATTGTGAATAACAACCACAGGGGGAAAACAAAATCTAAACTAAAAGAGAATCCTATATTTTATTGTTAAACAAATGTAGCATTCTTGAGTTGTTTTCTTCCTTTTGCCTCCTTTCCATATTCTAAGACGAGGAAAATAAATAACAGCAGGTTTAATACTATTGACAGAAGCCTTTCTGCTGTGTAAACCTGCTTTCTCTACAAATGTATCATGACCATAGGGGACAGTGAGAGCAAGATTAAAGATTCATTAATATATCTCCATAAGCAAAGAGCAAATGAATCTCATGCCTGTCTCTCAGAATATGCAGAATGACTCTCTCAACCAGCTGTCTAGATCCTTTCTGGCTGGAAATAACAGACCCAGAATTGAATAATCTCATGTTAAGAGATAAAGAAAAAAAATACATATCCACGGTATGTGTTTTTACTGTAGAGTGTCATTGTGTCTAATTGCAGATGTCCTGCAAAATATTCACTTTATTGAGATGATTATATGATCAAGCATAAGTTCTGTGTGGAAATGTTTTGTTCTGTTTTCAGACTGAATTTTATGGTCATGAAAGTTAAAGAAGATTTTGATAGGGGGTGACACGTCTATTGGTTCTTTATTTTTAAATGCAAAATCAGTGAAAGATGGCAGCCTTAGAAACGGATTGACTTATCTTCCTCCCCCAGCTCCCTGCAGTTAGTCTAAACCCAGACACATTTTGGGGCTTCAAATCTGTTTTGGAGAGGAAAATCCTACATATGAAAGGACATAAGAACTGCCATCTGGTCCTGGTGATTTTTCTACGTCTTGTTTATCTATTAGGTGTAGAACATCTTGTACATTAACCACTGTTTGATCTAATAATTCTCGTCCGTTTCTCTTGCCTGTTTCCAGAAACATTTGGCAAATGAGAATCCCTCAAACATATACCTTAAAAAGGGAAAACAAATCATTCATGTAATGTCTCAGCCTACTATCTTCCCTCATAAAGACCATCAAGGAATGTATGTTCTTCCCTTTCTTTTCACACTGCAGCACCTTCTAGCCCATGTTTTTCAACGGGGTCTCTAGGGCTACTCTCTCAGTCCTTCATTTTTTTCCCCTTTTTGTGAGTGAAGAAGTAACATATTTTTGTGATGAAGAAACTGGGTTTTAGTAAATGTAAACCAAAAAAAGCTAAATATATGTTTGACTGGCATTATGAATATTCTTTTTTATTCTTTTTCCTAACTTTCTATAAGTATCATGTATTTTTAAATTTTAATGCCTTTAATTTCTTCTATTTTTCTTATTAGAAATGACACTCACTTAAAAAACTATCTTTTCACTCAACAAATAGCTGTGGAATTCTTACTATGTGCCAGGCTCTGTGCTATACAGTGAGAACACAGTGCAGTGAGAAACCACACAAAGTTCCACCCTACACACAGAAAATATAGTCTACAGAGGAAGCTAGGAATAAATCAAACAATCTCACGCTTTGTCACATAATTGCACCTATGGTGAGTGTCGTGGGGGACAAGTATCAAATGCAATGGGAAGAGCGTATAGCATTCTATTGAGAGGAGCAAGAACTCAATTAAAAAACAACAAAATGGTCTCTTTGGGGGTGAATGTGCATCTTGAAAACACTCCTATTACCATACACACATTTTTCTGCAACTAATGATTAATAACATGAGCATTTCCTATTAGCTTTCAACTTCAAATTAGAAATAAGAGCTACAAAGAAAACAATAATTTTTAAGACTACTGGTTTTTGTTTGTTTTTGTCTTTTTGCTAAACACTGTAAGATATTTGAAAGGGCAGCCATGCTAGTCTGCAAGATCAGGGAGAGCTTCCTTGGAGAAGTGATTTCTGATCTTAGCTCAGAAGGTTGAGTAGGAAGGAATGCTCCAGCATTGGGAAGAACAGTGTGAAGGCCCTGAGGCAGAAAGAAATATGTTGCATTTGTGAAAAATGAAAGAAGGCAAGTTAGCTGAAACAGAGTGAACAAGAGGTGCAAAGTGAATCTGGGAGAGGAGACAGGAGCCAGGTCATGCTGTGCTCTGCATCCCAGAGTCAGGACTTTGGTATTTATCTTAAGAATGATGTTGGTGCCGCTGATGGGTTTTCAGCTTGGCAGCTGTCATGCAAACAAGGACACCAAACCCGCTAGAATAGTATTTCGGGGATTAAAGTTTAACCCCCAAGTTATCGCATGGAGACCAGTTCAGTGGTGGGTGCATTTGTATTCTAGAATATGCCACAGAGATATAGCAAATCCAGATACCAAACTTTAGGAGGAACCCTACCCTTGACCTTTGGGACTTTGAAGCTGCATGATTTGGGGAGCACTGTGTGACCAAGAGCAGAAAAACAATAGTAATAGTAGAAGGCAGAAACTTGGCCCCAGCCATATGCAGCATTTATGGTTGTGGGTAGAGCCAGCCACTCCTGTGACTTGGTCAGGGCACTAAAGTTCAAAGGTATATGATGTAGCAAGTAAGTAACAGAATTCCCCATGTCACTCTCCCTGTTTGTGAAAGCACTGGCCCCTCCATAGGCATGAGAAGGGCCTAGAGTTCTAGGCTTGTGAGAGGCCAGGGTTGACTGCCTTAAGCTCATATCCTTCCTTAGTTGCTATGGATCTTTACAGAAGGCCCAGGGGATCTCTCTTGGATAAGTTAACCCTTACTTCTCAACAATGACAGGCTTAATGTTGTGTTTTAAAATAATTACTCTGGGTGCAATTTGAAAGCCGACTGAAGATGGCAAGAGTGAACAATGAACACATGACCACTGCAGTAATCAAGCAGGAGGTTGAAGTGGTTTGAATTAGTGGTAATATGGATGTACATGTAAATGGAATTTGGCAGATTGATTTAGAAGTAAAACTGGCAAGATTTTTGTGATGCACTGGTTATTGGGGGTTAGGGAAAGGAAAGTGACAAAGTTGGCTCCCAGATTTATGGCTTGAATTGAATGTATGATGCTTCCTGTTCCTGAGATAGAGAATGTTTGGGAATACCCAAATTTGGAAATCAAGACCATGAATTTGGCTTTAGAGGAGGCATCCTCTTAAATGGGATAAACCTCAGATAAGAGATCTCTTGCTTTTAGGGCAGGCAATATGGAGTAAAACCACTGATAGAGAAAAAAAAAAAAATAATAGGGAAAGGTAGAAGTCTAAACATTAAGGTAATTGTTCCTTATTCGTGGCTCCATTGTCACCACTGCGTGTTCATAGCATCTTCTCAGTTTCACAGAACTGTCTAAAGTAATTGCCTTCAGGTCTGACATTTATCTTCTGAGTTTCAGCTTTGAAGTGTATCAGTATGGAAAACACCCTATAAATCCATTAGGTTACTCTTGTGTTATATTGATACAAGTGTAGGTTGAAAGTACAACCAGGTGTCACAAGTTAGTAGCTCCACTGAAGATGTTGTCATTTTTGTCCAAGCTACTGATTACTGTCCTCTGCCCACCAGCAGGACTGCATGAATCTGAGAGCTGCAGGAGCACTGGAAGCTACCGATAGCCTCCTTTATCCCTTATCTTTTTTGTCCTTCCAAACCCGCCATCATTTACCTACTTACCCCAAGTCTGCAAGTTTGACTGCCTATAGGGAATGAGTGATCATGCGCAATAAATCCCAAACCATCCCTTTAGGGTGCTCTTATTGTTATAATGTGTTCCTTGGATGAACTGTGGTGTGTGTGTGTGTGTGTCTGTATTCACCACCATTGTGGTGAATATGTATTAACATAATTTGTTTTCTAAGTGGAAAGATTAGTCTTCTGTAATGCAGTTCTTAAAATTTTAATATATTGTTTCATTCTTTGATGATAATCCTATCCAAAGCTCTTTAAGATTTAAGAGCCCTTGAACAGACAGTTTGAGATATTTATTTTCTCTGTACACTGTTGAAAGACTCGATTGATTGTGGAGAGATGGGTTTTGAAATGGATATTTCAATAACTCAATGGTAGATGTCAAAGACTTATGTGTATGTGTATTGTGCAGGTGTCTCCTGAATTTAATAAGAATTAAAGTTTTTAGTGAAAAAATATTTAAATTATAATATTGAGTAGAAGCCTATTCTTTTAAAAAATGTGGTGGATGTAATTGTTTAAGCAGTAGCTGAATTAGTGATCTATTTAAAAATGTGTTGTGGTTCACGTTATATTTATGAAAAAGGAGGTCATCAATTCAAAACTTAAGGCATCTTTAACATATCACACATTTCTACATGAAAAAAAAAGCTAAACAGACTGTAGCAAAGAAAAACACTTAAATATTATATCTCCTCTGTTTCTAGTTTCTTTTGCGGGGGGAGCATAAAGTCATCCCAGAATGAGTTGCCAGTCAGCCATTGTCTTCTAATCACCTTAACTAATGCATAGAACAACAGGTGAGATCAGGAAGAACGTGTATTCTTACACGGAGTGTAGCCACTTGCTTGGTTCAGGTGAATAGGTCTTAATTAGCAGAAACTCCCTAAGCGCCGTCAATAAAGATGCTCTCACCTCTCCCAAGTCCAGCATGCAGCATATGAAGTTCAAAGTAAAGATAGTTTTAACAACCTCAGCTTGTCAATTTTGAAAGAAGATTCAGTGAGAACTCTAAGTTAACTGATGGAACCCAGCATTTAGGACTAGAGAGCCGGCTATAAGAAAGTACAAGTGCCTTCTGCCTTCTGAATGTAAGTTTTTTTCTTTTCTATGATTGCTCCAAAAGAGAATTAATTTTATTCTTGATATTGGGAGCTGTATGTCTCAATAATTCAGATGGCATATATTTTAAAATGTGCTAATGATTTGTTGTGTGGAAGGTAGATAGACGCCTTTGCATCTTAAATATTTGGAGCTGAAGAGTGAGTGGCCCGCACATCTGAAGCTCTCTAATGGCCAATTATTCAAGCCTCAGACTCATAGTCCCTGGGAGTTAGAAACAGTATTTGGAGATGTGCTAAGTCCAAAATGATAGCAGAGTACTGGAGTAGCATTATCTACATTCTGAGAAAAGAAACAAACTAACAGTTTTCTAATAGCATGGAATTTGAAAGAACACTTTAGACTCTGAATTGTAAAGCTACTTGAAATTCATGAACTGCTTTGATGTATCAAAGATTTCATTTTCAGGCAGATCAAATCATATTCCACACATGTGTCTTAATACATGGTGTGTCTTTGTTATTATAATGTGGATGCCATCCTTATTCTGATTAAACCAGCACTATAATGGGGACCGCTGATATACATTATGAAATTGTAAAGTCTTTTCATAGGCTTTAAAAGGGTGTTATTTGCCTTTATTAAATTTATATAGATGTGGTGGTCAGGGTCAGATTAAGACCTTTGAGGACTGTAAATATTGAAAACATTAGGGTACCCCCTTTCCCACCCCGTAAGGAATACGAAATTCCCCGTAAGGAATACGTAAGTAACTCGAAATACTAACAGAGGTTAAACTGCCGTACGTATGTTAGGAAGTAAATACAAAAAGCTTCTTTTCCTGTGATGTCTGCATTGACACTTTTATATTGAAATCTCAGAGATTCTTAAACCATTATTATTATTATTATTATCAGCATCATTATTATTTGCTATCCCTGTGCTTTGCTGATACTCTATAACAGTTGCTAATTATACTTCTGCGTTAATCCAACAGAAGGTTTGTCTATTACATTATATATTTTATTTTGCGTCTTTTCCTATCAATTGAAAAAGAAAATCTCTGCAAGTGTGGGAGAAAGCCAGCCACACAGCTGCAGCTCAGCAAGTCTCCCCTAATCGGCTTCCTTTATTCCCGCTCACATTACTGCTTTAAACTTAAACTTTAATATTATCTTTCAGCACATTTCTCCTATAAGTAGTTTTCTTACTGGTTTAGTTTTTATTCCATCTTGATTTTTAACTTTCTGTTATATCAGCATTAATATGTTTAGTTGTTTTATCAGCAGTCAAAATTTTAAGTGTACTGTCAGTGTCACAACAATTGACGCAAACTTCATTATTTGACCAGAAATAAATAACAATTGAAAAATTAAGTGCCACAAGAATTTACCCCAAACAATGCTCTGCAATTTTTTGAACATCATAAGTTCTGTGTCTGTGATAAGAGTTTGGGATGATCTAAGACAGTTCTACTTCATTCCAGGGATAAATATAGAATAGAAAAAAAAAAAGATATTAAAAAAAAATCTGCTTGTCTTTCCTATCTAGAACTTGACCTTTGATCACTTCTCTAGATCTCACAGGTGTGGTGCAAGTGGTAGAGTGGAGGTCTACTCTTAAAATTTGAAGAAACTAAACAAGGATGGAGGTAGAAGCCTGGTTTGTTTAGCAGCATGGCTCTGATGCTCTTCTCACAACGGCCGCCCACATTTCTTCTCCTCCACTTCCCTCACTTCTCCCCCAGTTCCCATATTTTCCTCCTCCTCCTCATCCTCATCATCATCACCATCAGCCTCATCTTCCCATAACTCCTACTTCTTGATCTCTCTCTTCCTCCTACTTCTTGAGCTCTCTTTCCTCCCATCCCCTCTCTGCCTTCTCGCATACTCTTCCTTTCTTTCTTCTTTCTCTTTCCCCCTCACTTCCCCTGCTTTCAACACTCATCTGGATTCGCAGCTCCACATTGAAATCTCCGGCCCAAGTATGGATGTCATTCCTTTTCCTTGATTACACTTGACAAAAGATAGTTTGTCATTTTCCAATAGATTTCACTAAACATAGAGGAAAAACAGGAGCAAGGAATACTGAGACATAAAAATTGTTCTGCTTATAAAGAACAGTTCTGTTCTTTATCATAGAACTTACTATAGATCCTGCCTTATTTTAAACATTATCCTGGGTGCTACAAGATGCCCAAACTTAAATCCCAAGGAGATAACACAAATCAGCAAGCAGCTTGGATGAATTATTTTCTTCTTAGCTCTCAATCTTCATATGGAGGGTTTCCTATTGACCAAGAGTTCTCTTTTGTACATTTGATAACTTCATGGTTTTGTTCCCCAGATATTAACTGGTGGTGTTCTGTTTATTTAAATATAGATAATTGTCTAGAAACCCCATTTCAATGGACTGTCCAATGCCCTCTCCAAATACCTGTAAATTCCTGAGAGCTAGTGAGTTTACAGTCACATCTCACTCCAGCCTTCTACCTCTACTATTAATTCAGTTTGTAATCCAGCTCACCCTCCAGCATCAGTTATTTTTGTCCCACACGGGGTGAACCGACATGTGGAGCTCAGAACTAGAATTTATGCTTAATTTCCCCCAAATTAAAAATACACGTACAAAAAAACAAAAAACAACTCACACAAGATATGTGTGTTTCTAACTTGTTGAGGCACTGGTATTTACACCTAAATGTACAAAAAAAACTTTAAATAGAATACTAGGCACCTTTGTTCCTAAACATTTCTTTTACTATTTATGAAAATATGAGATTTAGTCTCCCAGTTTGTACCTCATACTTTCTATTTTTATCTCCCTTCTCTTCTCTTCCCTACCTTTCTATTTTACTCTCTGCCTACTCCCTTTCAAGTAGAAAACAAATTAATACCATTATTAATACAGACAATGTTTCATTTTTCCAGCTCCTGCGTTTCAACACTCTTCTGGGCTTTTTTTTGCATACTTCTGTTCTGTTGAATCTTTGAAATTACTTCCTAAAAGCACTTTCCGTAACCTATTTCAGGCTCTATTGTTTTCTTTAGTTGTTTTTCTCCCCCAAAATAGTAGAGATTACTTAAGATCTTTCAAGTGAGATGTGTTCTCTAAACTTTTAGAGTTTTATTTTATCCATACAGATCTAGTATTTCTAACGTATCTTAACAGAACATAATACCCTTTGGTTAATGAGAATTATACATACACAGTTATGGAGGGTTAGCTTAGTTTCAGTTTCATTAGGAAGATCATAAACTGACCCAGGTTTTTACGTTTGTGAATGAAAAGTTTCTGGCTAGCTTTTCCTCCAGTTTCCAGTTGCCATAAAATGAAATACTAGCTGGACTCTGTGGGCTATCTTTATTGAATACCCAAAATGAAAGTAATGACCCAAACCATTTTTCTTTCAAAAGAGAATAAGGTATTTATTTAATGTCAACAAAACAATAAACAATGAATTTAGCAAATATATAGTGATGTTCCCAAATATCCCAGTCCATACAATAATGTGCCATACATCAAGATTTACTTTGCTATCAGCCCTGAGAAACTGCCCCAGAATTTTCTCCAATTTTCTGGAAAGGCTCTATACTAGGATCTGACAATTTGTAAACCCTCATCCCAATAGAGAGAATCTGAATTTTCTTTATGTGGCTCAGTTTTTATTAATATTTGAAGTGCAAACTGTGTCAAGATTTATTGTTTCCAAGTCCTTCCTTGGACAACAGCACAGGTTAGGAACATCAAATAGAAATGGATGGGGACAGGTATTTAGAGCATATGGAATTCTTGATTGGCTGAGTCAATTTTCATTAAAGGAAAATGACTAGAACAAAATTATAAAGGAAGTTTCCAGAAGGAAGAATCTCAGGACAAGCCCTTGCCATAGAAATCCTTTTTTTATATTTGTTGCAAAGGCCTGAAACCAATTTCCTTGAACACAAGCAGGCTTGTCTGTAACCAGTAGTAAGAGTAAATTCAAGTGGGTCAGGGCATATAGAGAGAAAAAAGAAGCTTCTTCCAGAATGGATTAATACAAAGTACTCACATTTGAATATACATGTCCTCATTTCACTTACATATCCCATTGGAAATATTTTAGTAGGAAATACAGGAGATCATAAGAAATTATCCTTAAATTACTAGCTTCTATAAGCCATCCTTATAAGGATACTACGACCATCTGCATTTTGTAAATGAGGAACCAAATTCTAAGAGGTATTTCTTGTTTATCTAAAATGATCAACCTTATAAGTGGCAGAATCAGGATTTGAACTAAAGTATGACTAAATTCTTGGCTCTCTCCTTAAAATTACATTGTCTAGACAGATCTAGATATCAGATCAAGGAGAGTGCTGAAATAAACAAACAAGGAGTAATCTTTTGCACTAGCTCACGATGGTTTCTAGTTTCCTCACAATCTTAATATATAATTATCCTTCTGTTGCTGTTGCAGTTTTCAGTATCTGCCTGCTTGGTATCCAAGTGTGAAACTTTTCACTTCCTTCCAAATACATAATCAATTTAAACCTTTGATGATTGCTTTCATGTGTTTGCGTAGAATAAGTCAATCAGTTCCTACCAAGTATGAAACCATCTAGTGTTTTATTTAGAGAGGAGAAAAGTAAGAGAGTGATAAAAGAGATCATGAGAAACACCCTTTTGGGTTCTTAGGTTTGATGGTTTAGATGTACCTGTCTTCTTAGTAAAATGGGCACAGAGAAAGTAGGGGTAGAAAATAAAGAAATAAGGAGGAAAGAGAGAAGGGAAGGAAGTGTTCAGGATTAGGACCGTTGGCCAGATCTGAGTGAAAAATATTACACACAAAAACTTAGTTTCTGCCTCATTCTCTCCTTCTCTGTGGTCTGCACCGCTCCGCTAATGAGAAACCCGCAGTTCCAGAACTAATACTCCTGCTCTCCTCCCATGAATCCTAATTGGCCCAGTGGAGGCTCCTACTCCTCTTCTATCTTCAGCGTGACCTGACCATCTGCCCCCCAGGGAGCTTGAGGCATCTCCGCTGTCTGCCTCGGCTGCTGACCATGCATAGAGAGGCCAGGCAAGGCACCGAGGGTGAGGAAGGACGTAAGGATGGAAGATAATGAAGGATCAGAGAGAAAATCCTTCACGGAGAAACCTGTGCCCTGGAAAGATGGAGAATGTGGGAGAAATGAAGGTACTTGGAGCCTTAGGTTTCGTCAGGTGATGAGGGCCCAGGGATCTGTAGAAATAGGATGGAAACTTCATTTCCATCGCATTTGTTAAGCAGCTTTCTGTGTGCATTTTCCACAGTGTGTTGAATGTGTCCTTGGCAAAGGAAGCTGATGTCAGTGACCATCTCAGCATTACCGGTAGGACATGAATAAAACCTGGATCAGGGATTAAATTGAGGACTTGCTGATAAGGATGAACCACGAGGGACAGATGCATGCTCCCTGATTAGAATGGGTCACCATCCAAAGCTAAGCAGAGAAAGTTAATGAGGAAGGACTTCAGAATTAGACAACTCCCAAGTGAAACAGTGACCACATTCACAGCAACAGCGGATTAGCTCATATGAAGTTACGTGACAGTGAATAGTTCAGTGAGGATGAGCTGCCCAGGGCGGAAGTGCCAGATCAGAGGACCCCACTGAGATAAGTTGGGGCTGCCCTTGTTTAGGGTCAGCTGTTCTTCCTCTCCTCTTCTCCTCATTTACTTCTTCTTTCTCTAGATTCATTTATGTCAGCAACAGTCTTCTAGCTCATCTATCTTCATTGTTTTCCCTTGTGCTGCCAACCATTTATTGTCCAACCATAACTCCAAGCCAGTCTCACTTTCCGGGAGAATAAGGATTTTCCATCACTGCTTGAGTTCATCAGTACTATGGTCTAAATGTTTCTGCCTTCCCACCCCAAAATTCATTTGTTGAAATCCTCATGCCCAGTGTGATGGTATATTTTGGAGGTGCTTAGGTCATAAGGGTGGAGCCCTCATGAATGGGATTAGTGTTCTTATAAAATAGACCCCACAGAGATGCCTAGCCCCTTCAGCCATGTGAGGACATAGCAAGAAGTCTGCACCCCAGAAAAGAGCCCTCATCTGACCATGTTGGCACCCTGATCTTGGACTTCCAGCCTCCAGAACTGTGAGAAATCAATTTCTATAATTTATAAGGCACCCAGCCTGTGGTATTTTGTTATAGCAGCCCAAACTAAGACAATCAGTGTAGCTCCCCGCAGCATCCTTTATAGGACTGTCCTCAGGCCACTGAAAACAGACCCCACAGCATCATGAGGATGGTATTCCCAGTCAAATCTGTAAGAAATGACTCTTCCTCTACTAATAAAGAATTTAACAACAGGCTTGGCTTGAAAAGGTTAAGGATTGGTTCAACTTTAGCTCATCCACATAAGCTCTTTCACAATTTGCTAGAAAAACAACTTCAAGAGTCTTGAATTAATGATGGTATTAAGAGAGAGAGAAAAGAAAAACAAAGAAGGAAAGAGACCAAGGGAGCAGACAGAATGGCAGTGACAGACACAGGGAGAGCCAGATAAAGGGAAATCAAGTTAATGTGTTTGGAGTTATCTGAACAGCCAGTGTGTCTCTTTGCAGAAGAGCAACATGCCTCTTCTTAGCTTCTGAGCTAGGGTAGAATTCAAAATAATATGGAAATATAACTATGACTCTTATAAAGGAAAGACCCCTTTACCTATCTATCCTTTACCCCTCTTCCTCAGCCCAGGTCTCTCTTGTAAGAATGCATCACATAGGAGAAAGGCAACCCTGAAATCACTTCACTCCCCCTGTCATTAGCTGGACACCACAATTGAAACTGACTGGAAGGAGTATTATTCTGATGAATAACATTAACTTCAGCGTCAGGAACCTCACAAGCATGGGACGGGAGGAGATGTGGAGAGGGCCAGCACAATTGAGACTTTTATTGGATTGGTAGGCTTTTAGCCAGGCCCTGCTGCCTTGAAAGCAAACAGCATCTCTCTGCTTGCAGAGGTAATGGAGCTGTTAGGGCTCTATTCAGGACTAAGAAAAGACCAGAACGGATCATACCCACAACAATGGACTATCTCTTAACCTAGTTACAAGGTAAGATAGAGCCCCCTTCCCACCTGCCTTGGCTCCCTATACTGTTTTCCTGGATGGAATAGTGAGCTCATGAAGTCGTGCTGCATAAATCTCCAGGAAAGCAGACAATGCCAACACAGAGATGGAAGGAAAGGGATGGAATTACAACAAAATAGAAAGAATGGACAAGAGTTGAATTCCAGAAAATAAAGGAGAGGAAATGCAAAAGGAAAGAAAAGGGACCCAAAAGGCAACAGTCAGTTGAGAGGGGAATAAGAACAGAAAGGGGAATTTAAAGAAAAGGGTGGGGAAGTCAAACTGATCCGAAATGTCTCTGCTGAGTGATCCTGCTTTAGCCTCACCATTTGTTGGCTGAGCATCATGCTTTCTTATTTGCTCTTTGTACCTTGCACAGACCACAGAGTTCTCAACAAAGCTGACTATCACACAGGGTGATACTTCATAGACCTGGGCTCGATGTTTCCCTCTGGAAAGGGCTGAGGGGAGAAAGGTTGTTTTCTTTCAGTGAACAATGATTTTAAAAGTGTTGAAAGCAAAAATGGCATCCTTTCCTGGGGTTGGGGAGATGGCTTACTAAGCAGTTCTTGAATAACTCAGGATGCATTTCTGAACTCTTTTCTCCATTCTCAAGGATCCCACAGAGAAGGGCAAAATGCTAGAAGAGGTAACACAATAGAGAGAGGTGTATTAAGTCAGCTGCTGGTGGAGATCAGCAGCCGTGATGTGAGTTGGGGTTTTGAGTGTTGTGTGGTGCTGCTGCCCTCTAGTCTGCATCAGGATTGCAGGCACTGTCCCAGTTGGTTGTTAAGAGAGCCTAGTGTTGGGAGAACTTCAAGATGGTGGAGGAGTAAGACATAGAGATCACCTTCCTCCCCACAAATACATCAGAAATACATCTACATGTGGAACAGCTCCTACAGAACACCTACTGAATGCTGGCAGAAGACCTCAGACCTCCCAAAAGGCAAGAAACTCCCCACGTACTTGGGTAGGGCAAAAGAAAAAAGAAAAAACAGAGACAAAAGAATAGGGATGGGACCTGCACCTCGGGGAGAGAGCTGTGAAGGAGGAAAAGTTTCCACACACTAGGAAGCCCCTTCACTGGCGGAGACTGTGGGTGGCGGAAGGGGGGAAGCTTCCGAGCCACGGAGGAGAGTGCAGCAACAGGGGTGCAGAGGGCAAAGCGGACAGATTCCCCAACAGAGGATCACTGCCGACCAGCACTCACCAGCCCGAGAGGCATGTCTGCTCACCCGCTGGGGCGGGTGAGGGCTGGGAGCTGAGGCTCAGGCTTTGGAGGTCAGATCCCAGGGAGAGGACTGGGGTTGGCTACGTGAACACCCCCTGAAGGGGCCTAGTGCACCTCAGCTAGCCGGGAGGGAGTCTGAGAAAAAGTCTGGGACTGCCTAAGAGGCAAGAGACCATTGTTTCGGGGTCCACGAGGAGAGGGGATTCAGAGCACTGCCTAAACAAACTCCAGAGATGGGCACGAGCCACAGCTATTAGGGCGGACACCAGAGACTGGCATGAAATGCTAAGGCTGCTGCCGCAGCCACCAAGAAGCCTGTGTGCAAGCACAGGTCACTATCCACAATTTCCCTCCCGGGAGCCTGTGCAGCCCGCCACTGCCAGGGTCCCGTGATCCAGGGACAAGTTCCCCAGGAGGACACAAGGCATGCCTAAGTCTGTTTCAACGTCACCCTGGCCTTTGCCGCCGCAGGCTCACCCTGCATTCTGTACCCCTCCTTCACCCCAGCCTGAGTGAGCCAGAGCCCTCGAATCAGCTGCTCCTTTAACCTGGTGCTGTCTGGGTGGGAACAGACGCCCTCAGGTGATGTACACACAGAGGTGGAGCCAAATCCAAAGCTGAACCCCAGGAGCTGTGCAAACAAAGAACAGAAAGGGAAATTTCTCCCAGCGGTCTCAGGAGCAGCGGATTAAATCCCCACAGTCAACTTGAGGTACCCTTCATCTGTGGAATACCTGAATAGACAACAAATCATCCCAAAATCGAGGCGGTGGGCATTGGGAGCAACTGTAGACTTGGGGTTTGCTTTCTGCATCTAATTTGTTTCTGGTTTTATGTTTATCTTAGTTTAGTATTTAGAGTTTATTATCATTGGTAGATTTCTTTATTGATTTGGTTGCTCGCTTCCTCTTTTTTTTTGTAGTATATAGATTTTTCATTTCCTTTTTCTCTTTTTGTGAGTGTGTATATCGATGCTTCCTTGTGTGATTCTGTCTGTATAGCTTTGCTTTTGCTATTTGTCCTAGGGTTCTGTCTGTCTGATTTTTTTTGTTCTTTTTTTTTTTTTGTTTTTTTCTTTTTGTATACTTTATAGAGCTTGTTATCATTGGTGGATTTGTTTTTTGGTTTGGTTGCTCTCTTCTTTCTTTCTTTCTTTTATTACTTTTTATTTTTAATAATTTTTTTATTTTTTATTTTAATAACTTTATCTTATTTTATTTTATTTTTGTTCTTTCTTTCTTTCTTTCTTTTTTTCTCCCTTTTCTTCTGAGCTGTGTGGCTGACAGGGTCTTGGTGCTCCGGCCAGGTGTCAGGCCTGTGCCTCTGAGGTGGGAGAGCCGAGTTCAGGACATTGGTCTACCAGAGACCTCCTGGCTCCATGTAATATCAAACAGTGAAAGCTCTCCCAGAGATCTCCATCTCAATGCTAAGACCCAGCTCCACTCAACGACCAGCAAGCTACAGTGCTGGACACCCTATGCCAAGCAACTAGCAAGACAGGAATGCAAACCCACCCATTAGCTGAGAGGCTGCCTAAAATCATAATAAGGTCACAGACACCCCCAAACACACCACCGGATGCAGTCCTGCCCACCAGAAAGAAAAGATCCAGCCTCTTCCACCAGAACACAGGCACCAGTCCCCTCTGCCAGGAAGACTACACAACCCACTGAACCAACCTTAGCCACTGGGGGCAGACACATAAAACAAGGGAACTACAAACGTGCAACCTGTGAAAAGGAGGCAACAAGCACAGTAAATTAAGCCAAATGAGAAGACAGAGAAACACACCACAGATGAAGGAACAAGGTAAAAACCCATCAGACCAAACAAATGAAGAGAAAATAGGCAGGCTACCTGAAAAAGAATTCAGAGTAATGATAGTAAAGATGATCCAAAATCTTGGAAATAAAATGGAGAAAATACAAGAAACGTTTAACAAGGACCTAGAAGAACTAAAGAACAAACAAATGATTATGAACAACACAATAAATGAAATTAAAAATTCTCTAGAAAAAATCAATAGTAGAATAACTGAGGCAGAAGAACTGATAAGTGACCTGTAAGATAAAATAGTGGAAATAACTACCACAGAGCAGAATAAAGAAAAAAGAATGAAAAGAATTGAGGACAGTCTTAGAGACCTCTGGGACAACATTAAGCCCACCAACATTCGAATTATAGGTGTCCCAGAAGAAGAAGAGTGAAAGAAAGGGACTGAGAAAATATTTGAAGAGATTATAGTTGAAAACTTCCCTAATATGGGAAAGGAAATAGATCAATCAAGTCCAGGAAGTGCAGAGAGTCCCATACAGGGGAAACCCAAGGAGAAACATGCCAAGACACATATTAATCAAACTATCAAAAATTAAATACAAAGAAAAGATATTAAAAGCAGCAAGCAAAAGACAACACATAACATACAAGGGAATCCCCATAAGGTTAACAGGTGATCTTTCAGCAGAAATTCTGCAAGCCAGAAGATAGTGGCAGGACATATTTAAAGTGACAAAAGGGAAAAACCTACAACCAAGATTACTCTACACAGCAAGGATCTCATTCAGATTCGATGGAGAAATTAAAACCTTTACAGACAAGCAAAAGCTAAGAGAATTCAGCACCACCAAACCAGCTTTACAACAAATGCTAAAGGAACTTCTCTAGGCAGGAAACACAAGAGAAGGAAAAGACCTACAATAACAAACCCAAAACAATTAAGAAAATGGTAATAGGAACATACATATTGATAACTACCTTAAATGTAAATGGATTAAATGCTCCAACCAAAAGACATAGACTGGCTGAATGGATATAACAACAAGACCCGTATATATGCTGGCTACAAGCGACCCACTTCAGACCAAGGGACACATACATACTGAAAGTGAGGGGATAGAAAAAGATATTCCATGCAAATGGAAATCAAAAGAAAGCTGGAGTAGCACTTCTCATATCAGACAAAATAGACTTTAAAATAGAGACTATTACAAGAGACAAAGAAGGACACTACATAATGATCAAGGGATCAATCCAAGAAGAAGACATAACAAATATAAATATTTATGCACCCAACATAGGAGCACCTCAATACATAATGCAAATGCTAACAGCCATAAAAGGGGAACTTGACAGAAACATAATCATAGTAGGGGACTTTAACACCCTACTTTCACCAATGGACAGATCATCTGAAATGAAAATAAATAAGGAAACACAAGCTTTAAAAGATATATTAAACAAGATGGACTTAATTGACATTTATAGGATATTCCATCCAAAAGCAACAGAATACACTTTCTTCTCAAGGGCTCAAGGAACATTCTCCAGGATAGATCATATCCTGGGTCATAAATCAAGGCTTGGTAAATTTAACAAAATTGAAATTGTTTCAAGAATCTTTTATGACCCTAATGCTATGAGACTAGATATCAATTACAGGAAAAGATCTGTAAAAAATACAAACACATGGAAGCTAAACAATACACTACTAAATAACCAAGAGATCACTGAAGAAATCAAAGAGGAAATCAAAGAATATCTAGACACAAATGACAATGAAAACACGACAACCCAAAACCTATGGAATGCAACAAAAGCAGTTCTAAGAGGGAAGTTTATAGCAGTACAGTCCTACCTCAAGAAACAAGAAACATCTCAATAAACAACCTAACCTTACACCTAAAGCAATTAGAGAAAGAAGAACAAAAAACACCCAAAGTTAGCAGAAGGAAAGATATCATAAAGATCAGATCAGAAATAAATGAAAAAGAAATGAAGGAAACAATAGAAAGGTCAATAAAACTAAAACCTGGTTCTTTGAGAAAATAAACAAAATTGATAAACCATTAGCCAGACTCATGAAGAAAAAAAAAGGGAGAAGGCTCAAATCAACAGAATTAGAAATGAAAAAGGAGAAGTAATGACTGACACTGCAGAAATACAAGGGATCGTGAGAGATTACTACAAGCAACTCTGTACCAATAAAATGGACAACCTGGAAGAAACGGACAACCTTCCGAGACTGAACCAGGAAGATATAGGAAATATAAACGGACCAATCACAAGCACTGAAATTGAGACTGTGATTAAAAATCTTCCAACAAACAAAAGCCCAGGACCAAATGGCTTCACAGGCAAATTCTATCAAACATTTAGAGAAGAGCTAACACCTATCCTTCTCAAACACTTCCAAAATATAGAAGAGGGAGGAACATTCCCAAACTCATTCTACGAGGCCAGCATCACCCTGATACCAGAACGAGACAAAGATGCCACATAAAAAGAAAACTACAGGCCAATATCACTGATGAACATAGAGGCAAAAATCCTCAACAAAATACTAGCAAACAGAATCCAGCAGCACATTAAAAACATCATACACCATGATCAAGTGGGATTTATCCCAGGAATGCAAGGATTCCTCAATATACACAAATCAATCAACGTGATAAACCATATTAACAAATTTAAGGAGAAAAACCATATGATCATCTCAATAGATGCAGAAAAAGCTTTCGACACAATTCAACATGGATTTATGATAAAAACCCTCCAGAAAGTAGGCACAGAGGGAGCTTACCTCAACATGATAAAGGCCATATATGACAAGCCCACAGCCAACATCATTCTCAATGGTGAAAAACTGAAACCATTTCCACTAAGATCAAGAACAAGACAAGGTTGTCCACTCTCACCACTATCATTCAACATAGTTTTGGAAGTTTTAGCCACAGCAGTCAGAGACGAAAAAGAAATAAAAGGAATCCAAATCAGAAAAGAAGAAGTAAAGCTGTCACTGTTTGCAGATGACATGGTACTATACATAGAGAATCCTAAAGCAAGATGCTACCAGAAAACTACTAGAGCTAATCAACGAATTTGGTAAAGTAGCAGGATACAAAATTAATGCACAAAAATCTCTTGCATTCCCATACACTAATGATGAAAAATCTGAAAGAGAAATTAGGGAAACACTCCCATTTACCATTGCAACAAAAAATTAAATACCTAGGAATAAACCTACCTAAGGAGACAAAAGACCTGTATGCAGGGAACTATCAGACACTGATGAAAGAAATTAAAGATGATACAAACAGATGGAGAGATATACCATGTACTAGGATTGGAAGAATCAACATTATGAAAATTACTATACTGCCCACAGCAATCTACAGATTCAATGCAATCCCTTTCAAACTACCAATGGCATTTTTCACAGAATTAGAACAAAAAAAATTCACAATTTTTTATGGAAACAAAAAAGAGCCTGAATAGCCAAAGGAGTCTTAAGAAACAAAAAACGGAGCTGGAGAAATCAGGCTCCCAGACTTCAGACTATACTACAAAGCTACAGTAACCAAGACAGTATGGTACTGGCACAAAAACAGAAATATAGATCAATGGAACAGGATAGAAAGCCCAGAGATAAACCCATGCACATATGGTCACCTTATTTTTGATAAAGGAGGCAAGAATATACAATGGAGAAAAGACAGCCTCTTCAATAAGTGGTGCTGGGAAAACTGGACAGCTACATGTAAAAGAATGAAATTAGAACACTCCCTAACACATACACAAAAATAAACTCAAAATGGATTAAAGACCTAAATGTAAGGCCAGACAATATAAAACTCTTAGAGGAAAACATAGGCAGAACACTCTATGACATAAATCACAGTAAGATCCTTTTTGACCCACCTCCTGGAGAAATGGAAATAAAAACAAAAACAAACAAATGGGACCTAATGAAACTTAAAAGCTTTTGCACAGCAAAGGAAACCATAAAGAAGACGAAAAGACAACCCTCAGAATGGGAGAAAATATTTCCAAATGAAGCAGCTGACAAAGGATTGATCTACAAAATATACAAGCAGCTCATGCAGCTTAATATCAATAAAACAAACCACCCAATCCAAAAATGGGCAGAAGACCTAAACCGACATTTCTTCAAAGAGGATTATACAGATTGCGAACAAACACATGAAAGGATGCTCAACATCACTAATCATTAGAGAAATTAAAATCAAAACTACAATGAGGTGTCACCTCACACCAGTCAGACTGGCCATCATTACAAAATCTACAAACAGTAAATGCTGGAGAGGGTGTGGAGAAAAGGGAACCCTCTTGCACTGTTGGTGGGAATGTTAATTGATTCAGCCACCATGGAGAACAGTATGGACGTTCCTTAAAAACTAAAAATAGAACTACCATATGACCCAGCAATCCTACTACTGGGCATATACCCTGAGAAAACCATAATTCAAAAACAGTCATGTACCAAAATGTTCATTGCAGCTCTATTTACAATAGCCAGGACATGGAAGCAACCTAAGTGTCCACCGACAGATGACTGGATAAAGAAGATGTGGCACATATATACAATGGAATATTACTCAGCCATAAAAAGAAATGGAATAGAGTTATTTGTAGTGAGGTGGATGGTCCTAGAGTCTGTCATACAGAGTGAAGTAAGTCAGAAAGAGAAAAACAAATACCGTATGCTAACACATATATATGGAATCTAAGAAAAATAAAAAGGTCATGAAGAACCTAGGGGCAAGACGGGAATAAAGACACAGACCTACTAGAGAATGGACTTGAGGATATGGGGAGGGGGAAGGGTAAGCTGTGACAAAGTGAGAGAGTGTCATGGACATATATACACTACCAAACGTAAAACTGATCACTAGTGGGAAGCAGCCGCATAGCACAGGGAGATCAGCTAGGTGCTTTGTGACCACCTAGAGGGGTGGGATAGGGAGGGTGGAAGGGAGGGAGACACAAGAGGGAAGAGATATGGGAACATATGTATATGTAAAACTGATTCACTTTGTTATAAAGCAGAAACTAGCACACCATTGTAAAGCAATTATACTCCAATAAAGATGTTAAAAAAAAAAAAAGAAAGTCATGTACCACAATGTTCATTGCAGCTCTATTTACAATAGCCAGGAAATGGAAGCAACCTAAGTGTCCATCAACAGATGCATGGATAAAGAAGATGTGGCACATATATACAATGGAATATTACTCAGCCATAAAAGAAATGAAATTGAGTTATTTGTAGTGAGGTGGATGGACCTAGAGTCTGTCATACGGAGTAAAATAAGTCAGAAAGAGTAAAACAAATACTGTATGCTAACACATAAATACAGAATCTAAAAAAAGAAAAAAAGGTTCTGAAGAACCTAGGGGCAGGACAGGAATAAAGATGCAGACGTAGAGAATGGACTTGAGGACACGTGGAGTGGGAAGGGTAAGCTGGGACGAAGTGAGAGAATGGCATGGACTTATTTATACTACCAAATGTAAAATAGATAGCTAGTGGGAAGCAACCGCATAGCACAGGGAGATCAGCTTGGTAGTTTGTGACCACCTAGAGGGGTGGGATAGGGAGGGTGGGAGGGAGACGCAAGAGGGAAGAGATATGGGGATATATGTATATGTATAGCTGATTCACTTTGTTATAAAGCAGAAACTAACACACCCTTTTAAAGCAATTATACTCCAATAAAGATGTTAAAAAAAATCAGTCAATCAATCATTCACAAAAAAATAAAAAAGAGAGAGAGCCTAGTGTTGCCCAGGCTTCTCCACACCTGTAACCTGCAGGGCAGCGGCACTGTTGAGCTCTTGTCCACTCTTGTTGCATAGCTTTCTTTGGGGGCTATTCATAGAGAAAGAGAAAGGGAGGAGGACAAGGAGATGAATAGGGAACCAGAAGGAGGAAGAACTAAAGGAAAACATCTCTAACTAAATATCGTTCTCCACTGGCCCCCAACCACCGGGATGCTGTTGTGTCTTTCTTCTTTCTGGGTACATTCCCCAAACTGCCTCCGTCTCATGTCACAACTTTACCTCCAGTTTCTTGTATCTTCCTCTTATGTTTTTCTTTCTTTCTCTATCATTCCACCATTGGGGAACTTTAATGTTTAATCTCCACACAATACACTGTGAAGGATGCAAAGTGGCTGGCGAGGCTCTGACTTCTAGGAGCTCAGAGTCAAGCAGGTGACACAAAGCAATAATCATGAACCATTAAACAAACAATAGTCGATGCTAAGATGGGTGAGGGAAGTATGAAGCAAAAAGTGCAATCGTATTTTTAGTTGTGCTTCTGGCTATGAGTGCAACGTTTCCAAACTGCTAAGTGGCTCTGGGCCAAGCTTTAAATCCATTTCACTCAGCCTGTGCAGGACCACTCAGAGCTTAATGGGTCAACAAAAAAGAGGGAGGTTGGCACAGACCCTCCCAAAGACATCATCAGGCAGAGCTGTGGAACTCACTTTGAGCTTGTGGGTCTGACTAATGGATGATCCTATATTATTAGAAAGAGAATTTCCTCCATTTGTCATTTATTCCCTCTTTCTTTTCTGTTAATTAAGAGGAGAGAGAGAGAGAGAATGAGGGGGAGGAGACATGTTACAATGAACAGGTAAAGAGAAAGCATGTACACACACACACACACACACACACACACACACACACACGGGGGATGACCATTTTTTCCCCACTTACTTGTTTAGCAAGTGGGTTAGCCAAGGTATTTGTTGTGCTGTATTGTTTTCAGAGTTACTGACCAGAGCAATGACAGGAAATCCATATTTTCCATAGGAGGCAAGGAAGTCAGTGCTATAGTTAGGCCAGAGGAAAAAAGAGATCAAGTAGATTACCACAGGTACAAATCTTTGGCATTATGTACAACTGATGTAACTGAAAAGTAAAAAAAAAAAAAAAAAAAAAATCATAAATATT